>NC_087165.1:13356011-13368511 GCF_035594125.1 Scylla paramamosain | reverse complement strand
CGGATACTTGAATAGAAGTGAAATTATGTCTGCTGTCTGCTTTCACCTCTCTCTAATCGTCGACAAATGTCTACCTTCTGCTTAAGTGTAAGCACAACACGCCTCCTCTTTTCTACAACTTTAGGCATGATGAAGGCGTCAGGCGATAAACAGTGCACACGCAGGACTGAGTCACTGAGTAAACACAGTGCAGTGGGCCGCGGGTGGCGCGAAGCAGTGCGCTCTGGTGGCGAGGGGACAAAGTATGCCTCGCGCGGGAATTTTAGTCGATTTTATGAGTATACATTGATTTTTTTATTGATTTTAAGGCTGTGGGAAAAATGTGCCGGATACTTGAAGCTGCTGGATACTCGAATGCCGGATGAGAGGGATTTTACTGTAATAATAATACTAATAAGCGTAATGCATTAAGCTAAAAATAAGTCATATAATACAAAATTAAAAAGATGTATATGAAATTATAAAATGGAGTAAAAATTAAAGAAGTATGTTTAAGAAATTTAATTACCAGAGAAAATGTTGAGAGACTAATAGAAAATATTTATGTGAATATATATTGTGCCCCAATTAATATAATGATGATTATAATGATAACGATACTACTGCTGCTACTACTACTATTATTACTACTACTGCTCCTAATGCTACTACTGCTGACACTGATAATAATAATAATGATGATGACAACGGTGCTGATAATGATGCATAATATTTATATGGATTATTAATTGTTATGTTAATGACACTTATAATAATCTTAAAAACAAATGAATTAATAAATAGATAGATAAATCAGTGAGTAAATATATTTCACTATATTTCCTCTATACTTGGAGTGATATATCATTACTGAAGATCACTGACTTTTATAGGTCTGGCGTAGTACTGTATCTCGTTCTAGGAAGAGTAAAAAAAGAAGCACGCATATCTCAACTCACATCTTCGGCTTAATCCCGCATCCGCACACTACTGGATGAATGGAAGCTACAAGATATTAAATTTATATAATCCTCGTTATATATTCTTCGTTACTCAGCGTCCCTGCCTCCTCCTCCCCTTTCTCTCGCTCTCTCTCTCTCTCTCTCTCTCTCTCTCTCTCTCTCTCTCTCTCTCTCTCTCTCTCTCTCTCTCTCTCTCTCTCTCTCTCTCTCTCTCTCTCTCTCTCTCTCCATTCCCCATTCTCCATCACACCCAAGCGCTGGCCGCCGCCCCGCTCACCCCGCGACACCTCCCAGCCCTCCCAAGGCAACATCTGACAGCTAAATTTTGACACATCGGCTCTTCTACAAATACGCCTGTTTTTTCCCCAGTAACTTTCCGTGCATTTCAGCCTTAAGAGTTTCTTCATTGAGGTCCGCCAGGGAAGAGGTGAGTAAGAGGAGAGGGGAGTAGATGATTGGATATATGAAAGAAGAGGGTGAGCAGGAGAAAGTATTTTTGATTATCATGCATATCATCTTCATAGTTTTTTTTTTTTTTTCGTTCTATCGAGTCACGCAACATGTGGGGAGGAGGAGAAGAGGGGCAAATAAAGAATAGATGAAAGAAAAAGGATTGGAGACGACAGGAAAGGAATAGAGTAGAAGAAGAGAGAGGACAGGATGAATAGTAGGTGGAAAATGAAGATAAAGAGTGTGAAAGTTATATTGTTTATCAAAGACGCTGTTCGAAAAAAAAAAAAAAAGAATGTTAATGTACGGAAAGAATTTAACACTTTTTCATAACTGACTCACAACATTTAATGAACGAGGCAGCATGAATATTTTTTTGTCCATATCTGTTCACCCGATTTACTTTCTAGTGTGTGTGTATGTGTGTGTGTGTGTGTGTGTGTGTGTGTGTGTGTGTGTGTGTGTGTGTGTGTTCTCCCCTTCAACAAGATTTGCCCTTTTCTAAATGTCATAGTGCTACATATAACTAATCATCTGTCGCTACTCTTGCCATCTTTTTATTTCTGTATATTGCTGCTTAGGTATATATGAGAGAGAGAGAGAGAGAGAGAGAGAGAGAGAGAGAGAAGAGAGAGAGAGAGAGAGAGAGAGAGAGAGAGATAGGGGATAGAAATCAACTTTAGTAATGGCTTACGGTGACAGTTTACCGTCGAAGTTTAGCACTGAGCATCACCCACGAATTTCTTTTGTCGATCAGTAAACGCACTGGGATGGCCGAGTGAGGCGGGTACAGATCACATTCCTCTGGAGCTGGAATCACGTTGTCTTGTGGGACCATCATTGTAATTATCTCGTTGGCCATAATGAACACCCGCATCTCTCCACAGCTTTGGTTGGTGATGATTATGATTTTTTACTTCTCATTCTCTGATGGTTCTGAAGCTGCCTGATTTTGTTTTATCCTCTCCCTATGAAAGACTATTAAGGGAGAATCAAGGCATCTCTGCAAATAAATCACTCAACCAGAATTTAATCTTTTCTATATGTCTTTTACGGAAGTGACACCAAAGAGGTATAATTATTCTTGTTCTCAACTTAAAAGAAAAGAAAAGAGACCATAATGGCTCATAATACTCTCAGTGATGCATAATAGATCAAAGAGGCCAATTTTTTCTTCTGCAATGTCTCATAACCTACCCCATCTTCATTTCACACGCCAAAAAAAAAAAAAAAAAGATAGATATGCCTCACAGTACCGTCAGTGGATTGTGATGCATAATTGTGTCGTGTAAGACGAGCTTGTAGCAACACAGCACAGTGGTTAAAGTCCCACGTCCGAGTAATCACTCAACGTCGAGGAAACTTGTATGTAGAGAAGACTCTTGAGGGCAGTTCCCGTTCCTAGGCTGGTAGTGGCTTCTGGTGATGGACTGTACCCGAGAGAGACATCCGACGGGAGATTTGAACGAAGCGGAGAGGAGAGAGAGAGAGAGAGAGAGAGAGAGAGAGAGAGAGAGAGAGAGAGAGAGAGAGAGAGAGAGAGAGAGAGAGAGAGAGAGAGAGAAAGTTTTATATATTCTTTTCTTTTGGTATTATTTTGCAAAAATAACTAATTTTATTCTTCCTTTACTGGTGAGTGTGCTCTCTCTCTCTCTCTCTTCTCTCTCTCTCTCTCTCTCTCTCTCTCTCTCTCTCTCTCTCTCTCTCTCTCTCTCTCTCTCCTCTCTCTCTCTCTCTCTCTCTCTCTCTCTCCAGTGTACACATCGTATACCTAAAATTCCCCAAGATATGTTTCCCTTGTGAGAATGCCATCTACTGTGTTTTCCCTCGAAGTCATTCTATCATATATTAAATTATAGTAGATTACGCTGGAGGAATTTTTATCTTTAGAATATTACTGTGTATGAACCTCTCCTTAAAGGTTTGTGTAGGTTGAATTTTACCGACTAGTTTGTAATGTTTGAGTTAGTAATATTTGGTTTTAGTTCATCAGCAAATACATTTTTTTTTTCTCAATATCCTCAGCAACTACTGCCGGGGCGTCTTCAATGGGCTTCTCTTTCTTTCTTTCTTTCTTTTTCTTTTTTCTTTCTTTTCCTGTCTTTTTGTTTTCCTTGGCCAAAATTCCTCTTACACACACAAAAAAAAAAAAGAAAAGGGGTTGGGAAGCGGGTAATGACAAACAAACAAGTAAATACAAACAAAGTCTTTATTTTCAGTTCATAAGACAGTAAATGATACCGTAAAGGAAAAAGATAAAGTTGACCATGATAAATTAACAAGAAGGGAAGGAAGTAGAAGAGGTATTTGGAAACATTCATAAAGAATAATAATAACAATTGATAACGAGAAAAATGGCTTTATATCGGATCACATCCTACTATTTTCTTCTCGATACTACAGATATATTTTTAACAAGTATTTTATCAACAAGAAACGTAACGAATACTGAGGACGGTATCGCGGAAGATTCTTAACAAATGGCTTCTTCTACCGGAAAAGAGAACGAGGGAGAAAATCAGTAAAGAGACGAGAGAGGAGTGAAGCAGAAGGCACTCATGGTTCATCAGTGTTAGCGAAAGCCAGAGAAAGGCAGAGGGAAAGGGAGAGAGGGAGAGGGAGGAAAGATTAAAAGAAAGAGAGAGAGAGAGAGAGAGAGAGAGAGAGAGAGAGAGAGAGAGAGAGAGAGAGAGAGAGAGAGAGAGAGAGAAAGGGAGGAACAGGGAAGATACACAGCCCACAAGTTTTTGATTAAGAAAGAAATATAACTGTGAGCGGGCGTGGTGGAGGGCGGGGCCAGGCGGAGGGGGGGCGTCATTCCACTTTTTACAGCCGTGAGGGGGAGGAAGAGGCTCAGGAGGGCAATAAATAAAGCGGCTGGATGTTGGTATACCTGCGGCGCCCGCCAACCCTCCCCGCCCGTCCGCCCGCCGCACCGCCCGTCTCGCTACAGACCAACACTACTTTTGATTTTGTCATTCCCCATCGGGGAAAAAAATTATCATTAATAATATGAGGGTCATCTCTTATACATCTAGGAAACATATCTACGTAGTCTTTGGCATATCATCTACAAGGCATTGGAGAACATTGCTTCATCACAATAAGGTTAGAGCGGTGTGAGGGCGCGAGCGGGCGGCTGGTGCTGCCACCGCCGCCCGCCTCCCGCCGCCCACAGTCACCGGGCTCTGGGACAGACCGTCAGCCGAGGTAGAAGCGTCAGCTGGTGAAGCCGACGAGCCACGGCGCGGGGCAGGTGGAGGCCCCGCGTGGCTGGCTTGACGCTGCCCCTCACGGTATTCTCATATTGCACATTTATCCGTTAACTTACAACAATAAGTGGGTTGCTTCATTCTAAGCAATGCGATAATGACATTCAAATTTGGTTATGATGAAACAGATTACAAGTTATCTATGTCGTAGTTGTTACTGTTGCTGCTGCTCTTGTTGCTTCTACTCACAATGGAAGAGCAACAGCAGCGGGAGAGCTTCAGTGGCATTATGCTTCGTTTTGCCGGGGTGATGGTGCTGCTGCCGCCGCTGTGTGCTGTTTTAAATTAATGCTGCATTCAAGAAGGCTGTTTGTGTTTCTTAGCTTGTATTCCAAAAATGATTTTCTTCACCAAGACTACTGAGGCCACCTGCTTCTCCCAGCTGCACAAGCCACTTGCCTTCCTCACACTCGCCTCTATATTTACACATCCAAAATATCAAACAACATATGCGGAACAGTTTTGAGCTGATGGCAGTGGTGGCGGTGGCAGCGAAGTGTCAAGTGCGCTGGGTCAAGCAGAGACATTAGATGAGGGCGCCACACCTCGGGGCCACCGCGGGGCATGTACGGCACCGCGGAGGGCACGCTGGGATTGGCCTTGCGCCTTGAGGAACACACTTGCATACGCCATAAACACTTGACATCGGCGCTGCGTCCTTCCCCAAGGCGTTGCCGTTCCCGCGTGGTCCTCGCCGCCGCCATTAAAGGTAATACACGTAATTACATCACTAATGCCACCGGATGAAGGCCTAGCCCGGGAAGAGTGGTCGCCCTGCCTGTTGACGTGATCACAGATTATTGCGCTACAGTAATACTCCAGGGGAAGGATGGGGAAGTGGGAAGACTTGGGATAGTGGAGCAGGAGACTATGATCTGTAGTTTGAATGTGTATGTAAAAATCTACATGACGACGCTTTATTGTTAACACTTGCAACTCGACTGGATCTTGGAAACTTTGTTTACCAAAGAGCAAAAATAAACTTTCCTTTCCTCCAGCTGCATTCTAAACGCTGCCTCAAAAAAGAAATAAAAATATTCATTGGAATAGTAATTTAAAATAATAATGTGAGGTGAGGCCAGTCTGGGGGAGTCTGTTGTAAGTGTTTTGGTCGACCAGTGGACGTGAGGTGAACGAACAAGGTGCAGTGATCCATCCGGTGATCGGCCGACGCGCTTCCCGAATCGAAAACAAGGAACCCAGCTGCATTTTTCTTCCTTTTTTTTTATTTTATTTTTTTTTTTTATATATATAATGAAATGGCTGATATATCACTAGTTTCGAGAAAACGAAACCCATGTGTGTGTGTCTGTGTGTGTGTGTGGAAACTAGCAGTGAATGTTGAGTGCGTCTGACCAACATGTACGTATGAATGTCTTGATGAGTTGTTAACACAAATCTACCATCGATTCCCCAGAAAATTTGATACCCATTAATATTGAGTCCGACAACCCTACACAAAACTCAGTTTTAACAACTACTACCTACAGGCGTTCCTCCTCGCAGCCATTCCTTTACAACCTTGGGAGGAGTCGAAACACAGTGTGTTGCTGATCACCCGCGAATGACTGTTTCAGCGGACTTTCGCGTCTCGTAAGCCACTAGGAATAGGAAATTGTGTGTGTGTGTGTGTGTGTGTGTGTGTGTGTGTGTGTGTTTCAATGTGGTAACGGAGGTGGCGAAGCGTGGAAGACAGCGCTAATGATAATATTTCTCTTGGATACAGTTTTTTAAATCTGATTCTTTTTACCCTTAAAGTAATTTTTATCTCATTCAGAAAAGCACAGAGCAAAGTATTATAATGTTCAATGTCAGTTGTGTTTGAGTTATATGAATATATTTTGCATCACACCTAGAGTGTGTGTGTGTGTGTGTGTGTGTGTGTGTGTGTGTGTGTGTTTGGCACATTGGTCATTCGAAGTTTGTAACAATGGAAGTTAACCAGTGCACTCTGCAAAATTATCTGCATTCTATAGAAAAATATATAAAACACAACAATTAGACTACAACCTGGACTAAATAGCGGGAGTTTCCGGAGTGCCGCACAGTCGCCTGCCGAAGCAGCGACTCCTTCCGCTGGCTGTCGCTGAGAGAGGCAGCGCCCTGGCCTCCCCGCCACCGAGGCACTGGGGCTCAGGTCGCCACTGGTCTTTTCCTGACTCTCCAAACTTACATTGCGGCGCCTCTGGACCACTTATGAGCGAAATGCGTTGGAGGGATGGACCATTGAAGTCCTCCTTTGATTATTTTTTTCACATCTTTCTTCATCTGATACCATGGAGAGCTGATCACAGGGACCTGCCACGCACACCTCAGCGTGGACGCACTGTAGCGTGGACCAGACGGGTCTCTCAGCGCGGAGACTGCACCAGCATGGCGACACCAGGATTCTTAGCCGGACGCCTTCACGCCCACTTGGGAACTGTCGCTACTGCTCTATGATGTGACTAGATCAGCTGTTATGATCCAGAGTTAGCACCGCTGCGGGTCCCTCCCACTGGTGTCGTGAAGAGAAGGCCCCGCAGCGAGCTGCCTGCCAGGGCCCGCAGCCGCCATCTTTCCACCAAGTTGATGCTCACTGGGAAAGCTGAGAGGCTTTGGAAGGCTTGAGCATTAGATGAGTTTTAGTGAGCTTTGACAAGTGTCTCCCAAGATGGCGTGAGCGTCCTGGCGCGGCCTTCAGGTAAAGATGGACGCCAGCACAAAGCATGTGGCGGGAGGGATCTCCGTTAGCTTCTTCCCGTCCACACGTCGTCGTGGCGGCAAGCCGAGAGTTATGATGCTTCCAGACTTCATAGGGTGTGGGATGGATTTGTCCTAGGAACTCTGCCAGAAAATTCTAACTCCTTTTTGCGACACTCCTCTAAAACCACGACTGAAGGACTTGCCTCTGAGACAGACCTTTAGGACGGCTGGTTGGAGGCTCTCCGGGCACATTTGTGACGCCCGGCAGCCTCGGAGATACTCAACCCTTCTCAACGTGACGATGGAGGGTCTGGGTTATCTGGAGGGACTGATGCCTTTTTTGGCCAACAGGTGCCGCAGCTTCTGTAGATTGGTCCTGGTGATGGAGTCATCGGGCTTGAGACGCAGCGCCTCCAGGTAGCTCGACTCAGCCTCCAGCAGCTTGCCGTTGACGTGCAGCATGGCGCCCAGGTTCATGTGCGAAGTCGCCTCCTTGGGGGAACAACGAACCTTGGCATTACTGATTCCAGACAGGGTCACTATATACCAAAAAGCTGTTTATTTATAATCATTAGCACCAAACTAACAAACAACTAGCAAGGAAACAAAAGCACAATGAAAAACTTAAATCTAAGCCCGTGTAGCACTGCCAAGATCAAGCACAGTCGCGACGCCTACCTGAGGTCTGAGGTTGACGGCGAGGCGGTAGTATTCCTCCGCTTGCTTGTTCCTGCCCGCTTGCCGCAAGGTGTTGGCTGCATTGAAGATGATCTCATACTCTGAGGGCGCCAGCTGGGCCGCCTTGACGTAGTGATCTGCGGCGTCCTCGTGTCGCTCTACCTCTGACAGGAACTGACCTGCATTGAGAGACAGATGAAGGCTGTTAGAACGACGCTTAAACAAAAGTACCTTAAAGAAAGCCACACTCCAAATATGGCTGTTTCAACTCATTGCGTCCTCCCGGGCAGGCAACAGTGCTGACACACGTCCGCAGCGCGCCCCCACTCACACCTCTTGTCGCCACGGGCAAGTGCATTCCCTCCGCAACAACAGTACATGCTACATGAAAACTGAAAGCTAAGTTGAAAATAATGAGCAACGTTATATAATTTTCGGGATAAATTATGGGAGAGAGGAGATTCCTGTCTCCGACGAGGTTATGGTTCGCAGTGTTCCCAGCTCGAGTACCAGTGCTCACCCAGGCAAACAGTGATGCCAGAATGTACTGTCGGGCCGAAGAGGGGCAGGTGAAGCCTGATGTATTGCTTCAAGATATCGCCTCAAAACTCGTCAGACTGTCACATCCACGTCCAGGTTATACACCCAACCCTCACTGCGACGACACATGCTGAGGACTGAGTCGCTCTCAAGTGTCTGAGGTAAGGCGCAGCAGCGAAAGGAGAACAGGTGTGTTAAGAGCGGAGAGGAACGAAGCGAAAAGTGCGGGAAGTGTGGGAAACATGGTGCAACTTAGGGGTGGTCTGGCGGTCGATCCCGACTCCCCCTCCCGCCCCCACACCCTCCCTCCCCCGCCAGAGCCTACTCCTCGATCCATCACTCAAATTACTGTCATTTGCCGGGCCCTCCCTCCTCCAAGGAGGTGGAGTGGGAGGGGAGGAAGAGGGAGAAGAGATGGGTAAGGAGGAAGGTTGGGAGACAGAGGAGGCAAAATAAGGAGAAACCCAGACTTGTACACAGGGAGAAGTTGTTTACACTCCCTAGCTGTGTCACAAGTACGCAGGAATACTGTACACGACACCAGTCCTCACGTGCACCTCACCTCCACCCCCCCTAGCGCTTGCAGCACGTGTGGCTCCACCTGTCAGTCTTCCCCCCACGTGCGCTGGACGGCATCGCGGCTAAAATTAAAGCAAGACGCGAGCGATGAAGTACCGAGGCCTGGCAGCATAAAAACATGAAGGCAAATTATGAGTCCGGGAAAATTAGGAGAGGGAAGAGAGAGAGAGAGAGAGAGAGAGAGAGAGAGAGAGAGAGAGAGAGAGAGAGAGAGAGAGAGAGAAAGGTAGTGATGTAAGAAAGGTGGAAAGAAGAGGAAGATGAGTGAGGTAGGAGCAGCGGCCCGGGTTGGTTGGGACGGACGGGAATTGCAGTTGCGTGTGAACACCTGACTTTATAAAGATGGAGTCAAGGAAGTTACCTGTTGTTGGTGGAGAACCGGGCTTGCGTGTAGAGGTGACTTAAGGGAGGGAGTGTGTTTGTGGTGGTGATGGTGGTGGTAGTGGTGGATGAGGTGGAGATAGTGGGGATGATGATGGAGATGGGTGTGTATGGTGTATGTGTGTGTGTGTGTGTGTGTGTGTGTGTGTGTGTGTGTGTGTGTGTGTGTGTGTGTGTGTGTGTGTGTGTGTGTGTGGAAGGAGGGGAAGTTAGGAGAGGTTGGGGTGGAGTGTATGCAGTACATGAAATCGTTATATATTTGAAAGTTTATTATTATTATTATTGTTATTATTACTACTATTATTATTATTATTATTAGTAGTAGTAGTAGTAGTAGTAGTAGTAGTAGTAGTAGTAGTAGTAGTAATAGTAGTAGTAGTAGTAGTAGTAGTAGTAGTAGTAGTACATGTTATTTTTTTCTTCACAAGTCCTTTTCATATTTTCAAGTAGAGGAGGAGCAGAATGAATGAATGGAGGAAGACTTACATTTTAGCGAATTACAGCATGAATGATTGATCGGAGCGAGACAGAAATAAAACACCAAAGAATTGAAAATAAGAAAGACTGGCTATTGGCTTCCCCTCTCCACCCCTCTCCAGACCATCCGCCATCAAAAAAAAAAAAAAAAAAAAAAACGTAGACCTCATATAAATCTGAAAAAGGTGTAGACGAGGCTGAGAAAGTGAAGACGGTCATACCCTGAGGGAGAATACAGTGTCACCCCTTGAGGAGGAGGAGGAGGAGGAGGAGGAGGAGGAGGAGGAGTACCTGCCGTAATTACCAAAGTTAACGACATTTCCCTGAAAGTCAACGACAGGTGATTATGGAGGTGAGGGAGGCATGGAGGGAGGGAGGGGAGGGAGGAAAGAGAGGGAGGAGAAGTTGAGAAAAGGAGGGAATGGAAAGGAGGAGGAAGGGAGGGAAGGTAGGGTCGTCTTAGGGTCACTTAGCGTAACGTCTTAAACTCAACTGTCACAGAAGACGATACCAACACTAAATTGCTTTATAATTGTCTCCTTCTCCTCCTCCTCCTCCTCCTCCTCCTCCTCCTCCTCCTCCTCTTCCTCTCCCTCCTCCCTCCGTTTACATTTCTCATTTTACACCTAGCGTCTCTCACTTTACACTGAATTGTCTACTTTATTATAAACGTCCTTGTCACGGGCGACTGTTCCGTTGTTATTTGTTCTTCCTCAGTCGTCCTCCTCCTCCTCCTCCTTCTCCTCCTCCTCCCACACTGCTCATCAGTATAAATTTACTTTAAATTACACCAATTTTCACTCTCAAAAACTGACTGACTGAAGACACATCACTATTCATAGAGAGAGAGAGAGAGAGAGAGAGAGAGAGAGAGAGAGAGAGAGAGAGAGAGAGAGAGAGAGAGAGAGAGAGAGAGAGAGTGTGTGTGTTAAAGTACATTAAACTATTAGAAGCTGGAAAAAATACAAAACAGATCAGAAGGTCCAAAAATCTACTTGTCTATCACTGCGTCTTTCAAGCTTCCTTCAGTTCACTTAGTAACATTTACCTCTCATTTTTTTTTTTCTTTTTATCCCTCTTTTGCTTCTCCATTGGATCATTCCTGGTGGACCAGATACATTTTGAATAGCGATTGTTTCCATTATGCATGTTTCTTTTATTGGAAGTTGAACAAAAGACTTACAGATACAAGGAAAAAAAAAAAGATTAAGCGTTATCATGTATAAATATTTCTTGCATATTCTAATTTGGTAGCAAGAACATTAACAAACAGATCAATAAAATAATGACTCAATCATGCCCTAAAAAAGATGGCGAGTTTTAATGCTTATTGAAGAAAACTTGGATTGACGGACAAGAATCTAGTTAGTCATGTTCATTATACACCAAACCTTTATAGAAATAACTTGCATGAGTCCTCAGTGCATTCTTTCTTAACCAGACGTTCTGCTTATTGAATGGTCTTGGCTGGCTTGATTTAGGTTTAGCTGCATTACTATTTTCCAGGATATGAGGAAGCTAGACTCTCAATACTTTGGGACGAGGAGACTGCCATTATTTCAGTTAACCAGGTACGTGCACTCGTAATCTGGACTAACTGATGGGGCGAGCGTGGTGGCAAATCACGATGAAGATTGCATGCTCAAGATGTATCGCATATGCAGAACTGTCATAATTACTGTGATTTGTTTATATTTTTTACTCTGAACTCTCCATTACCCAAGAGAAAGGACCAAATTACCCGACTAGGAGTTATGTACCCCAAGTTCCTTTATAGCCCGCAACACGCAAGTCCGGGGAGGCGTCACCTCTCAGACCGTCACCATACGACTCACATTCATCGCTCGCCTTCCTACCAACAGTGACGGCGTGAGGTGGTGAGGAATAAGAATGAGAGGTGAAAGAAATAGAGGAAATAGAGGAAAGAAACAGAAGGAATAAGAGGGAAAGGTTATATGATATTAGAATAGGATGAAAGAGAAGGAGAAAGAGGTGGAAGAGAAAAGGAGGAAGTGTAGGTGGAATTGATGGTGGTGGTGGAGGAGGAGGAGGAGGATTATGGGAAAGAAATGGATGAATAAAAGCAATAGTAGCAATAGGAACAACAACAACAACAGCAACAAAAACAACAACAACCACTACTACTACCACCACCACCATCACATCTGCCTATATCTACCATTACATCTACTACCACAACCATTACCACCACCACCACCACCACCACCGCTAGTACCATTTCAGCAACACCTGTAATTTTGAAAACACAGCCCTACAAGGAAAAGAAAACTACCGCCACCTGTAATCATCCTCCCACACGGACACCTTGAAACGAAGGTGAGAGTCAAGTTGAAAAGAAAATATGCAGAGCTGAGGTCGACGTAAAAAAAAAAATAAATAAAAAAAAAACGAAAGGAAGGAAAGAAAAAAAGTTTACCCATTTCCTACTTCAAGTTGGAAGAAGAGTGAGGGCAATGCTCTCTCTCTCTCTCTCTCT
>NC_087165.1:13323511-13341011 GCF_035594125.1 Scylla paramamosain | reverse complement strand
CTCTCTCTCTCTCTCTCTCTCTCTCTCTCTCTCTCTCGCTCGCTCGCTCGCTCGCTCACTCACTCACTCTTTCGTGATAGGTGTTGGAAAGAGAGAGAGAGAGAGAGAGAGAGAGAGAGAGAGAGAGAGAGAGAGAGAGAGAGAGAGAGAGAGAGAGAGAGAGAGAGAGAGAGAGAGAGAGGGAGGGAAGAAGGGGGTCAGAACCTAATATAGACTAATTACAGTAGCCAGTGATAACTGAGCAATCATTAACCAACGCCACCTGGACAAGGCAACGATAGGAAGGTGACACGCCTCCCTATCTTAACTAATGTCCCCCAGATTCCAGGGAAACTGTGAGGTAACTACGGTACTGTTACCAGGAGAGAGAGAGAGAGAGAGAGAGAGAGAGAGAGAGAGAGAGAGAGAGAGAGAGAGAGAGAGAGAGAGAGAGAGAGAGAGAGAGAGAGAGAGAGAGAGAGAGAGAGAGAGAGGGTTTATGTATATAAAAAGAAAAAAATTTATTTGTAGAGATTTTATATGTATAGTATTCCATCCATTCACACACACACACACACACACACACACACACACACACACACACACACACACACACACACACACACACACACACACACACACACACACACACACACACACACACACACACACACACACACACACACAAGATGATAATGAACAACAGGAAAAAGAACAATATCAACATTAACAAAAACAACAACAGGAACAACAACAACAACAACAACAACAACAACAACAACACTAGAGGCTAATATACATCAACCCAAAAAGTTTCAACGTAACTTACTAAAGTCTCGTATTATAGCCTTTCTTCAGTTGCCCATTAAAGCAGAATGCATTAAGCAAGTGAAAAGGTGTCAGTACAGACGTTCTCATGAAACAGTTACTTGACTGAAATCAATAAGCAACGACCACCTGCTTTTCTTGCAGCTCTTTGTGCATTAGGAGCGTTATCATATTAAACTTTACCGGTACTGTCCGTGTGAGGGAGGCAGAGTTCTTAATTGTGCACTGCATTATTTTGACTGGCGGCACTGGAAGTAGCTCTAGCATGAGTGGTGGCGGTGGTAACGGAATAAAAGGAATACGAGCAACAAAGAAAAGGTGAACGAGGAGGAAGAGAATCAATATGCCGCCGGTGACCATCAGATACACTGGCATTACAATAAAGATTCCATCAAGCGAGGGGGGCTTCTGGCCGGGAAGAATAACAAGACAGGCGCCTCGAGCTGCCTCGCGCTCCAGGAGCCAATAAGTCTCCCGGAAGGAAGAACACACCCACTCACTCCTGCACCTCTGCCTCGTTCTCTTCCTCTTTCACACGCAACACAGAACACACAGCTGTCCCAGATGATAACAGGCAAACAAAGAGTTCTACTGACACCATGAAATGAAGTTGTTATCAAATTGACTCGTTGAAAGGTAGCAGTGTTGGACTAATTATTGCTGTGAAAATTTTCACCTGTTTTGTCCTTTATATATATATATATATATATATATATATATATATATATATATATATATATATATATATATATATATATATATATATATATATATATATATATATATATATATATATATATATATATATATATATATATATATATATATATATATATATATATATATATATATATATATGAATTATGAATTGTAACGTTATCTGAAGCTGAGTCATTCATAAGTGCAGCAGGATTTCCCGCGAGCCAGATCTCCGCACCCACAGCTGCCCGGAAGCCTAGCGATCTACAGCCAAATCACTCCCGCGCCCCGAGGCAAAGTGGCCCTCATCAAAATTCTCAGCGCCACCTCACCACTCAGAAGGCTGCAGTGTGGCTCGGGGAGAGAGAGAGAGAGAGAGAGAGAGAGAGAGAGAGAGAGAGAGAGAGAGAGAGAGAGAGTACAATGTCTGACCAACGAGCGGCATTACCATCACCAGGCTACCTCACGTCATTCGTGCACCAGTCAGCTCACAGAACACCAGTAACCATCACAGGAAGCGTCGCTAATGAAGAAACAGTGTAGTAAAATCATGAATATTTCTGTGCGAAAAGCACAGCGTGTGAATAGCGGAGAAAACACTGACCGGAGAAGAGGTGATGGCTAGCGAAAATACAAGAGACTAGGTAACATTGTTGATGCGAGCAACTACACTACTTTATAGCCATGTAATTATACCAGGCAACAGGGACAGGGAAGGGGAGAGGTTGGAAGAACAGGACGAAGAAGAGGAGAAGGAAGAAAAAGAATAGGGAGAAAAGTAGGATAATAGTAGCGATAGTAAAGGAAAGAAAAAAGAATGACTAAGTTAGAGAAGGACGATAAGACAACAAAGAACTACACTCAAATTATAAAAACGTCAACAAACATGACATTACAATGGAAATCAAATAGAAGAAACAGAGAAATTCAGGAGGGAACTTGAGAGAGAGAACAAAGGAAATACTGGGAAAGCAATAAGGAAGAAGGAAAGCAGGAAAATGATGGGCACGGAAAGCCTCTTTTAAAACGTGTCAGTTAACCATAAACACTTTGAGCAGCACGTTTGCGACATCAACCGGCTGTCAGGGTGAAGGGAAGGAGGGGACCAGGAGGAGGAGGAGGAGGAGGAGGAGGAGGAGGGAGAGAAAGAGAAAGAGGAAGAAGAAGACTACAAAGAAAAAGAAGAAAAAGAAGAAGAAGAAGAAGAAGAAGAGGGAGAGGAGGAGAAAGAAAATTGCCATTATCATCACAGTAATCAGGAAATTGTAAGAGAAAGGAACATAAGGAGGGAGAAGAGAAAGGGGAAAGAGGAGGAAGAATATTATCATCACCATCCCAGCAATAAGGAGATGGTAAGAGAGAGGATGAAGGAAGGAAAAGTAAGAGGATAAGGAAAATGAAGAAGAAAAAAAAAAGAAAAGGAGGAGGGGAAATAACATCATCACAGCAACCATAAACAAACACTGCCAAAACAACAAACACTCAAAAGTCAAGGAATGAACCTAATCTATTATATGAAGAGAAGGAGAAGGGAGAAAAAAGGGAGGTAAAGAGAAAGAGAGGAAGAACAATACCACCATCACAGGAACCAAAAAACCAATATGTCACTACAAAACTCAAAGAAGAAACCTCCAATAACAGTAACCATAACCTCTACTTCACCCTCTCCAGAGACACATGACCCTCACCTGCGGCTGGTAGTGGGATGGCATCCTCTCCACGGCCTCCTGGTACACCTCGATGGCTCTCTCGAAGTGGCCGTCGTCAGCGTACAAGCGGCCCAAGTTAAAGAGCGCTGAGATCTTAGTGGACTCATGGGTACGAGGGTCCTTGAGGCCAGACCCATCCAGCTGTGAGCAGTGACGGTATACCTCGGCTGCCTCCGCCCTTTGCCCCAGCAGCCCCAGCACCAGGCCCATGTTGAGGTGCGCCACTGACGGAGGACGATGGAAAAAGTGTTGAGGTGTTTGTTTATGATATGAGGTGTGCAGTCTCTCTCTCTCTCTCTCTCTCTCTCTCTCTCTCTCTCTCTCTCTCTCTCTCTCTCTCTCTCTCTCTCTCTCTCTCTCTCTCTCTCTCTCTCTCAGTGATGAGCTCTGAATAAAGATGCACATATTTTCTCTCACATGACATTGACAATTACATTGCACTTTTAAAGGGAATGTAAATTATACCTCCTCAGCACATGAAGCCTTGAGGAAGGTCAAAAGAAGAACAAGAAAAGAATTCTCTATCGTGATAACTCAGGTGTCTGGAGAATTTCAAGGCAGTGGATCATGGGAAGGAGAGAAAGAATATTATACTCACTCGCCATCCTGGGCCGGAACTGTATCGCTAGTTTGTATTCCTGCAGCGCCTCGTGGTACCGTTTCTGCTCTTGGAAAAGTATACCTCTGTGGGAAGCAGCGAGAGAAAGAAGAAAAACATGAGTTAATAATAAAAAAAATAAATAAATAAATGACTTATCGAAGAATTGCGTTGTTCTTCAGTATCGTCTCATAGATAAACATGGAAATAGTTAAGGGAAACATAATGAAGTATTTCGTATGGTATAAATCTAAGCTATAGCAAAATTAACTTTCACAAACATATCAAAAGAAGATTCACAATATAACATTGATCTTTGCTGAAAATTAAATTAAAACTGGAAATATTGCAATCAAATACTATGCTTTAGAGTTAACTATCTTGTATACTGAAAATGTTACTATATTTTTGTCATCTTCAGAGTTACCTATAAAATATTTCCTATCCACTATTTTCAGCTCCATTCATCCATCAACATTCATCAGTTTCGTCATTTTACTCAAATTTATGCTTTCATTTACAATCTGCAATTCCTAAAAGCACTTTGTCACACCTGTCATATGTTAGTTTTCAAGATTCCAATTTTACACACCTCTCCTCTCTTCACCGTAACTCACTCTCACACTCACTATTTTTCGTCCTCCCTCTCCAATTCACTCTCACAATCACTGACTCTTACCTCCTCCCGTCATTTATTTCCGTTTTTTTCTTTTCTTTTTTTTTATTTATTTTACATTGAATCAGTTGGTTCCTTTCTCTTCCTTCTCCATCAATAAAACTTTTTAGCTTTTTTCTTCCCTATATTCAAAGTGATGCTTCCTTTCTCAGGCAAATGCATTCTCACTCTCTTCTTTCTCTCTATACATGCTCCATCTACCAGCCTTCTTTTCTCTTTACTTCTCCTTCTTTCATCTCTTTCTTCCGCTTAATCCTCTTCCCTCTTTTCCTTCCCTTCATTCATTCTTTAGCCCTTCTTTCCATTCACTCTCTTTTCTTTCCTTCATTTTCCCTCCCTCCTTCCTCTTTCCTCTCTCACTTCCTTCTTTCCTACCATCCTCCCTTATCTTTTCACTCATTCTACCTCTCTCCCTTCACTCCTTTCGCCCTTTTCTTTTTTCCTTCTCTTTTCGTTCTCTCTTTTCTGACTTCCTCCCTCGTCTTTCTGTTCAACCATTCTCCCTCCCATCTACCCTTTCTTCCTTCCTTCCTTTTTGTCAGCCCTTTATCCATTCCTCCTTTCCTTCATCTATTCCCTCACCACTCCACACTTACAGGTTATAGTGGACATCCGCCATGTTGGACCGGTAGGAGAGCGCTTTCTTGTACGCCCACTCCGCCTCCTCTTTCTTGCCTTGGGAACTGAGGATGTTGGCCAGGTTTCCGTACGCTGCAGGGGAAGAAAGAGGGAGGGTTAGTGATTGATGGAAGCAAGGCGGGGAAGGCTGCGTGTGTTTGTTGTTGGAGTTTGGAGGAGCCAGTGAAGGAGGAACAGTTTTTAGAGACGTGTGAATAAGAGAAGTGGAATGAGTGAATTGATTAAAATATGTTATGAGAATGAGGTGGGAGGCAGAGAGAGAGAGAGAGAGAGAGAGTGGAATAAAAAAATTATGAAAGATAGAATGAGTGCTGGGTATCAGGAAATTGTGTATTAATAAGAGGGAAAGATTTAAGACACAAATGCGAAATTGGTATGTGAGGCCGTGAATGAAGGAGAGACAGAGGAAGTAATAAATTGACAATGAGGTACAGAATGAATGAATAAAGATGGAGGAATTGTTGAGTGAAAGAAATTACGCGAAGTGACTCAGTAAAGGGAATGAGTGAGAATGAGGGAAATAGCAATCAGTAAAACGAAAGCGGTTTGTTAAGTCGTGAAAGATATTATAAATAATATATGTAGTAAATATTGCAATAAATAAACCAATAATTAATGATGGATAGCATTTGATAGAACACAAAGGAACTCTTTTGTGTGTGTGTGTGTGTGTGTGTGTGTGTGTGTGTGTGTGTGTGTATACATTTACGCACACATACAACGAGATTTATGTACAGAAAAACAAAAACTTAAAGGAGAGAGAAAAAAAAACTATACCATCACTCTGCCAGTAAACGTAGACCACCATAAAAAAATAAGAAAATAAAAAAAGAGGACACCCAAATTACATATTATGAATCGATAAATAAAAATTGACGTTAATTCTTTTTTGGGCATTGCACGGAGTTTATAAAGTCAGGTGACATATTGCCCAATTAGTGGAAGGAGGCTTTTAATCATAGTACACGTAGAAGAGGAGGAAGAGAGAGAGAGAGAGAGGAAGAGGACAGACTGGTTGGTGCCTTCACGTATATAAGAATCGATCGCTCTGTCTTTGGAAACTTTTACGATGCATAAAGCGAGAGAGAAAAAAGGTTGTTAGTTTCAGCCAATAAATAAGGAAGGTGATGGAAGGTAAGCTGTATAATTTTTACTCATAATTCGAGGTTTTTCTCTTTCTCCGCCTAGCACCTCCTCTCTCTCTCTCTCTCTCTCTCTCTCTCTCTCTCTCTCTCTCTCTCTCTCTCTCTCATAAGCACACACACACGAGAGAGAGAGAGAGAGAGAGAGAGAGAGAGAGAGAGAGAGAGAGAGAGAGAGAGAGAGAGAGAGAGAGAGAGAGAGAGAGAGAGAGAGAGAGAGAATGGGATATATGTAAATCATTATTATTTAGCACACTTCCCTTCCTTTCCAGGTGAGCTGAGCGATGGACGGACACACACACACACACACACACACACACACACACACACACACACACACACACACACACACACACACACACACACACCAAGGAGTCAGTCGTCCCGGGCCGGCAGGAACACACAAACAGACGCACGGACGGACGGACAAGCAGACAGACTGGTGCGGGAGGTCAACTCGAGGGTGAGGGAAAGATGTACTACAGGTCGCCTCTTCGTCTTCCTCCTCCCTCCTCTTCCTTCACCCCATAATCACTACTTCTCTCATACACCGCCACCAACACTCCCTCTTCTCTTCCTTCCTCCTTCCTTCTTTTTTTCGTGCTGTAGCGTCTTTCCTCTTCCTTTTCCTCGCTTTTTTTGAGATTTTATGTTTTTATTCACTTGGGATAAGGAATCGTAGGCTAACATGCAATTTTAAGTTTTGTAATGTCTTTATAAACCAACAAGTATGAATTTTGTCTTTGCTCTTCGTGTGTTTCTATGTTACTTGTCTTACGTCTGTCTCATATGTTTCTGCCCCTCGTCTTCCTCTTCGTCTTCATTTTTTATTCCATCTCATAAATTCCTTCAATCTGAGACCTAACCCCTGTCCCTTCCTCCTTCCTCTCCTTCCCTCCTTTTCTTCCTACAAATTGGTGATTCCTGTTCCTCTCATCTCTTCTTCCTTCCCTTGCCAGCTTCTCTCCCTCCATCCATATACTTCCTCCCTCCCCTCCTCCCACCCACCACCTACCAGCTACTGTTCATTCTTTAGTTCAAGCCTTTTGTGTCTCTCCTTCTCGCCTCATCTTGTACTCTGGAAGCATAGAGGAGCAAAGGAGACTGACAGCCTGGCATGTACAAGTTCCATCCATTTGCCTGTCGTTTCTTAATGGTTCTGAGGAGCGTTTTGTCGATTGGTGTGTGGGGCACTAGAGAAAAGAAAGAGAGACGGAGAGAGAGGGAGAGGATGAGTGTTTGGCGTCCCCCGTCTGTTCCGTAGTTCCCGTGTGAGTTAGGGATATAATTACCGGTGCAACAGGGAGCCATATAAATGCTAATAGCTTCTGACTCCTCGCCCAAGACCCAACAGACCGTCTGGTGCCCCCGACTCGCGTGTGTTTGTTGTCTGGAGTCGTCAGCGTATAGGTAGCTGATGGAAGAGTCGCCCTCGCACTCTAGAAGAGCTAATGTATTGCCAAAGGAGGGGAAGCATAAAGAAGAGTCTTGGCATGTGAATTGAAGTGTGGAGATGTATTTGTGTCTCTTACGTGTTGCTATACAGGAACAAGAAGGGAGTATGCAATGCAAGTGTTAGGTTTAGTGTGGTATTGTAATTTACGTGTTATCAGACTGACTTAACAATGGAATAAACGTTAAGAATAAGAATAATGCGGTGAAAAGAGCGTTTTTAGGCAAGCTGGTGGTATTAATGATAGGTCCAGTAGTTGATGCGTATTATAACAACAAAGAGATATGAAATGCAGGTGTTAGGTTAAGGGTGACATCGTGATTTACGTGTGTTATGAGATTCGCTTATCATTGAGATTAACAGAAGGAATAAGAGCAGCAAATCGAAAATGAGCGTTACAAGTTAGTGATCAAAATAAATAAACTAAATAATTCAAGAGTATCATGACAACAACTTAGCATTGAAATTAACACTAAGAATGAAAACAATGAAGCAAAAAGAGCGACGTTAAACAAGTGGTCATGATAGCAGGTGTACTGTGGTGTACTATGACACTATACTTGACGGTCACTGCTTGCCTAAACTTGCGAGTACCGGGGACTATTCCTTCTTTGCTGAAATATGCACTTGAAATAAGAACAACGAGGCGGAAAGGGCGCTAGTAAAGAGGTGATCAGTAATTATACAGTAGTCGTAATGGTGGTGGTGCTGGTGGTGGTGGCGGGTTGGTGCGACGGTTTGGCGCCTGACCTGCACCACACCGCCTCCCTATCTCACGCTGGTCTGTGCCGAGTCATGATCTGTCACAGTTTCCTGGCGTGTAAGTCCATAACGCGTGGGCAAAATTTTAAAGGTTGCAAGAATTCCGGTTAGATTTCGGGGAGTCGAGTGAATCTTATATGCATTTTAATTAAAGAAAAGATGATTTGAATCTCGAACGTGTCAATGGTGAGCGTTTAATTTTAATTTTACGACCTACCTTAACAGACGGGATGCGCTGAATCATCATAGGTAATGCATTGGAGGTCAGTCCACCTTCATATCGAGAAGTGTAACCTTGAAGTATAATTATGATATTCCTGCTCTGCTTGTCATGTTTATTCTTCTGCATTGCTCCCGAAATTTGCTTCGTTAAAAGTAAAGTAAACTCGGCAGGAAACCACGAATATGTTTCTGCCAGCACTGCAGCCACTAATTCATAAATATGATATTACGAAGGCATAACGTAAAATCATTAACTTTGGCCAATGTTTGCTTGGTTAATGCTTGGTGTAAGAAGCATGTTATTTAATTAATCATACATGGAACAAACACCCAATTAAATACAGGATAATACCATCAGAACGCAAGCATGCCGTATGTTCTTGCTGCAGAAGTTAATTAAATTATTACCTTTGCTTCTCACTCGTTCATTTCTGCAACGGAGGAACACTAAACACAATGAACACAAAGAACAAAACCCTGCCCATCTTTACAATATTATGTTACAAGAGTTCACTTTATTTATCGGTGCGTGGAAGGACGTGATAACTGAACCTTTCTCACGTTTTATTGCCTCGTTTGAAATATTTTCCTTCAAGCAGAGGGTCATTAAACGCTGAGCAATGGATAAGAGAACGAAGCGGAGAAAATTAAGGGAATGGTAAAAGAATTATGAAATTGTAGTACATAATAGAGGCCTTGCCAATGACGTTTTTGCATGACTAGAAAGAGAGTGTACTTGTATATGTGGGATGCTGTTCGGATAAACGCAGTCTGAGGAAGTGACAGTGGCGAGAAATCCTTTGATGTGAAACAAAATAATAAATAAAATAATGCATAGGAGCATAAAGAATGAATGTATGATGATATAAGAGAAAGAATGTAAAATAATTAGGTATATGAACCAAGAATAATTAATTTGACATTACAGGATATAATAAAGAAAATTATAATATACTAATGCATGGAAGTACGAATTTTTATGGTATATGAAGTGAGGGAGTGATTGAGTGAGCTAGTGGAAAAAAAAACAAAAAAAAACGAGTACACCAGTGAGTGAGTGAAAGAGTAAATGTGAGTCAGTGCGTGGGTGAGAGAAAGTAAGTGAATCACATACAACAAAAGAAACCAGTTAACATTCTAATTAAATGAGTAAAGGAATGAGTGATATGAAATTTTTGGAGGATATAGATCAGTGAATTAGAGAATGAGTGAATAAATCAAGATAAATCAATGAATAAGTTATAAAAATTAGAAAAGCGAGTGAATCATTGAGCGAAGAGTGAGCAAGAGTGAATGAGTGAGAGGCTGAGTGAGTGAGTGAAGGAGCACGGGTAGTGGGGTGGTCCTCGCTGAACGGACGGACAGGTCGGCCGAAATGCTAATGCAAAGGTAATTATCCGAACCTGCCGGGAACGTTTGGCTCCGAACTAATAGAAGGCTTGGGCCGGAAGGCAAGAATTACACGTACATGTCCGCATATGTGTGTGTGTGTGTGTGTGTGTGTGTGTGTGTGTGTGTGTGTGTGTGTGTGTGTGTGTGTGTGTGTGTGTGTGTGTGTGTGTGTGTGTGTGTGTGTGCACGTTTCACCGTAATATTTGTACGGGTCATATATTTGTTTTTTTAATTTCTCTAGTTTACAGTTTGTGAAGGATTTTATGTGATTAGTTGTTGTTGTCGTTGTTGTTGTTGTTGTTGTTGTTGTTGTTGTTGTTGTTGTTGTTGTTGTTGTTCTTGTCGTCATCACAACTGCCACTATCACCACCATCCTCATTATCGTCTTTATTATCATCATTATCATCATCATCATCATCACTATTTCACTTTGTAATCATAATTTTGCCACAAAATCAATACATTGTTACATAATCCAAATATTTAACAAAACGGAAATATGGAAGGAGAGAGAGAGAGAGAGAGAGAGAGAGAGAGAGAGAGAGAGAGAGAGAGAGAGAGAGAGAGAGAGAGAGAGAGAGAGAGAGAGAGAGAGAGAGAGACTGACTTCGCAATTTTATGCAAATCTCTCAGTGTTGCTCTAGCCTCTCCCACTTCACCTGTATGATTCATGTCCTATCATTATTATCATTTCCTGTATCTCTCTCTTTCTGCTTTGTGCCGTGCTTTCTCCCCGGCCTCCATAAGCCTTCCCCTTCCACCTACACACACACACACACACACACACACACACACACACACACACACACACACACACACACACACACACACCCTTGCATCTAGGAATAAAAGACAATATGTACTTTCGTTGAAGAGTCTTCGAAGGTATTAACTCATTCATATTTCCAACACCAGCCTTTCCTTCTCTCCTACCTCAGTTATTTTTCTCCGTCTTACAGGAAGGAAATATACACAAAGGTGGAGAAAAGCTTTAAAATCCTAAGTGAGAAGTAACAAAGAGAGTGAGGTAATGAGAGAAAATGACACTTCTGGTGGCAAGGAATCTCCAACCTGGACTGTCCACTCATCGCCTTCTTTCCTTCCTTCACTCGCTCATTTATTCATTCACTGGCAAGGAGCCGATTAAAGGGAAAATTGGGAGTTCGGAATACGTTGAATGTTTTCATTCTTGTTGTTGGTGTCATTATCAAAGCTATTATTATTATTATTATTATTATTATTATTATTATTATTATTATTATTATTATTATTATTATAAATAATATTATTATTATTATCATTGTTAATTATCATTATTTTATTATTATTATTATTATTGTTATTATAATAGTGATAACAGATAACGGTGTGTTTTTTTTTTTTTAAGAAAGGTTCAAGTAGATGATGTCATTCTCTCTCTCTCTCTCTCTCTCTCTCTCTCTCTCTCTCTCTCTCTCTCTCTCTCTCTCTCTCTCTCTCTCTCTCTCTCTGTCGAATATCCAATCAATTCAACGTAATATGCTTAATTGTTTTCTTGTTTTAGTTTTAGATTTAGTTTCTACCACCGACCGCATTATTTTGAGTACTCATAGGTGCTACACGAGACACTAATATCCACCGAAACCTAAGTCATCCACGAACGGGTTAAAATGTACGGGTTAAACGAACGCGGTTAAACGAACGGGTTAAAAGTTTTTTTCGACACAAGGGTCAGCAGTCACCGCACTCTTATGCACAGACCAGAAAACATAACATCAAACAACTGCACTGCTGGAGAAGGACAGATGGTGTGACAGATATAAAGAGGGACAGAGTGAGAAAATTATGAAGAGCCATTATAAGACGAGCAGGGAAAAAGAGGGTGGGAAGAAGAGGAGGAAGAGGAAGATGAGGACGAATACGAGAAGAAACAGGAGGAGGAGAAGGAATGGGGAAGACATGTATTTATGAGAAGGAAAAGAACGATGACAACGATGATGATGAGGACAGGGGAAACTAAAAACAGGAGGATAAAGGAGAATGAAGGCGTAAGAAGAGGATGAAGACAAGGACAAGGACAACGATGGGGAAGAAGAAGACGAGTAGGAAAAGAGAATGAGAGTAATGAAACACATGGAAAGAAAAGGAGAAGGATGATGACACCTACAAAAATAAATATGAAGAAGACTAGTAAAAAAAAGTAGGAAAATAAAAGAGAAAAAATAAAGGCCTTGGAGAGAGAGAGAGAGAGAGAGAGAGAGAGAGAGAGAGAGAGAGAGAGAGAGAGAGAGAGAGAGAGAGTAAGGAGGAAAAAGAGGAAGGCACGCACGCACGCAGGAGTCAAAAACCTCACCAACTCACCAACCAATCAAACTAAAAGAAACGCATTGCTTTGACCCGCTGCCCAAGGTCATTTTGAAGCGAGTAAGTGACTGAGAGAGAGAGAGAGAGAGAGAGAGAGAGAGAGAGAGAGAGAGAGAGAGAGAGAGAGAGAGAGAGAGAGAGAGAGAGAGAGAGAGAGAGAGAGAAGGAAGGGGGGCAAAGGGAGTCAGTCTCAGTCTACAGTGCGGCGGTGGGTAGTGGGCCTGATCACTGGGTAGTTAAAAAGAGCTAAATGAGCATTCCGGCGGGGCACACTCGCTCGTGATAACTGGGTGTTGCGACAAAGACGGAGGAGCCATGCGCAGTTCTAGAATGGCGAGGCAGCCCCCACCACACGCAACCGACGCAGTAATTATTTTCTTGCATGATTGCGCCCTCCCGAAAGTGTCTTCACGAGCAGGCAAGTAAGGGATGTGGAGAATGCATAGGAGGAGTAGGAGGAGGAGGTGGGCTGAGAGGAGTAGTAGTGGGGAGGTTAGAAGAGGAGGAAAAAGAGTATTATCATCAGATGGACGATGACACTAGATATGTTCATAGTGGGTTAAAGGAAAAGGAAGAGAATTAAGACAAAGGTGAAAAGAGGATGAGAAAGAAACGTTCTAAATTGCGATAAACATTCCTCTTCCTCTTTTCTCTCTCTTTCTCATGCACTCACTCTTTCTTCCTCTTTTCCTTTTTTCCCCATCCTTTTTCCGTTTTCTTTTATGGCTCGTCATGGAAACACCGCCATCAACTTCTTTTTTTCCTCAATTTATCATGGAGTTTTGCATCTTTTTATGACGGATACGTGCTTGCCTGCCTCCATCATTTTGTCTGTCTGTTTATTTCTTTTTATGTCTGTCTGCCTGCTTACGTGTATGTGTATGTATGTATATCTGTATGTATGGCTGTATGCATGTTACAGTATGTTTATTGGAGTTCCATGGGTATGTCTATTTGTCTAGCTTTGTATGTCTGTATGTTTCCTTGGCTCCTCTCTCTCTCTCTCTCTCTCTCTCTCTCTCTCTCTCTCTCTCTCTCTCTCTCTCTCTCTCTCTCTCTCTCTAGCTGTATTTTTCCTCAACTTGCTGTGATTATCTCTGCGTTATGACACTTAAACAATGGTCAGTCTAATTATCCTTCATAAACAACACTTCGCTGCATAAAACAACGAAGGAATTAACTTTATGACGGATGAAAACACATGGTCTTTTTATTTACCGCGTGTGTGTGTGTCTGTGTGTCTGTGTGTGTGTGTGTGTGTGTGTGTGTGTGTGTGTAATGGGTGATAAAGTACGTACGTGAGCGTCTTTTGGATGTATCTCCTTTTACGAGCATGACTGAAGATCGCCAAGCTCCGCGGTGTATCTCTCCCTTGTATCAGTATATTTGCACATGCGCGTTAGAGAAAAGCGTGCGTATTATTTTTGTTCTCGCCAGCGCAGACAGCCGAGGCGGGGTCGCATCAGTGTATATGTATTTCTTTGTAAATATGTAAATGCTTGTCTAAAATAAATGAGCAGAATGGACCCCGCACTTGAATACTAGTAAGTCTCTCTCTCTCTCTCTCTCTCTCTCTCTCTCTCTCTCGTATCTCTCTCTCTCTCTCTCTCTCTCTCTCTCTCTCTAGCCGTGGTGCGTGACTTTCCCCCCTCGTTATTCAAATACACCTCCGTGCCTCAAGTTCCCTGAATTTCAATAGATCATAAACGTATAATTTTAACCACTTGCCACTCCCCGCGGGCCAGCCACATCCCCAACCACATCCCCGACCACGCATTCAGCTACATCCCCAGCCACATCCTTAGAGAGAGAGAGGAGAGAGGGAGAGGGACTAGAGGGTATACGATCACTTGTGTAATCTGTATTATTTACTTCGTGTCTTCGCTCTGATATCGGTTCGTCACGCACCTCTCTCTCTCTCTCTCTCTCTCTCTCTCTCTCTCTCTCTCTCTCTCTCTCTCTCTCTCTCTCTCTCTCTCTCTCTCTCTGCCCATTCCTATCCTTGCCTGACTTTCTCCTCCTTCTCATCTTTTCCTTCCTCCTCCTCCTCCTCCTCCTCCTCCTCCTCCTCCTCCTCCTCCTCCTCCTCCGCTTTACCTTTCTCCTCTTCCTTTTCCAGTTACTACTACTCCTTTTCCTTCTCCTCTTCAGCCTTCCTCCTACTTCTTTTCTTCTCTTCAGCTTTCCTCCTTCCACTCTTCACCCTTCCTCCTACTCCTCTTTAGCCTTCCTGCTATTCTTCTTAAGCTCTCCTCCTCCTCCTCCTCCTCCTCCTCCTCCTCCTCCTTCTACTCCTTTCTCCCAATCCTCATTCTTAATTCTAATCCTTCTTTTCGTTCCTTCCCCCCGTCGCTCCTCCTTCTTCTTCTCCTCCTCCTCTTCAGTCTTCCTTTTGCTACTCCTCCTCCTCCTACTTCTTCTTCCTTTCCTTCCTATAGACTGTACGGAAAGTCTTTACCTCTGTGCCCTCCTAGTAGCGTCATGTGTACCTTCCTAGTGCATATGAGGGTGAATGTGACAGGGTTATATGTATCTCCCTTCATGTTACAATAGATACGCTACATTATGAGTCTTTGTCTGTTATTTCGTGTGTATGTGTGATTTTGTTAATGCTTTCGTTCTTTCATCTTTAAGAGTCGCCGTTAAGAGTCGTCATATTGCATTTTTAGTTGCGTGAAGTTAGCAATATTGGAAAAGGGTAACTAAAGGAAATATGTTTGAAGTACATTAAATATATAGAGATGTGAGGCAATGTGCTGATTTCCAGTTGTTTGAAGAAAAGAAAGCAAATCAGAAACACTCTCGCTCTCCCTTACTCCACCTACTCAAACGAGAGAGAGAGAGAGAGAGAGAGAGAGAGAGAGAGAGAGAGAGAGAGAGAGAGAGAGAGAGAGAGAGAGAGAGAGAGAGAGAGAGAGAGACCATTGCCATCACCACCACGGATCTCTCTCTCTCTCTCTCTCTCTCTCTCTCTCTCTCTCTCTCTCTCTCTCTCTCTCTCTCTCTCTCTCTCTCTCTCTCTTACTCCCTGTGTCTTCCACCCCATTAATGCCCAGAAATATGCAAGGCTCATGAAGAAAAGCCAGACTTAGCAAGGGTCGGCGTCCTTTGTCTAATCTCCTTATGTAAACTCTCTAATGAAATAATTACTGTGTCACTCCCAACGGCCCCTTATATGTTGCTCCTCCTGCCGGGGTAGCGACGAGGTGAGTGAAGGAGGAAGGAGGCAGGGGAAGAAGCTGAAGGAAGGTCAGAAAGTGTGGAATAGGGAGATGAGGAAAGACGAGTAAGAAGTGGAAAAAACAAATGAGTGAGGATGTGTGTGTTGGGATTGTGAGGGGGAGGGGAGGGGGAGGGAAGGTCTGTCTATCTGAGGAGAGCGTGGGAGGAGAGAAGATCTAAGTTGATTAAGGATGTAAAACTCTCTCTCTCTCTCTCTCTCTCTCTCTCTCTCTCTCTCTCTCTCTCTCTCTCTCTCTCTCTCTCCTTTCCCAATTGCAGAAGGTCTAAAAGAAACTGCTGAATGTTTTTATCGTTGTATTACTGCTTTAGGATTAATTATGGGAAGATATCATGAAACCTCTCATCCTGAGTGTGTGTGTGTGTGTGTGTGTGTGTGTGTGTGTGCCTGACCGTGTGTGAGTGGACGAGGGGAGGCCGGATACTTACCCTTGGGCGGATTAATGGCGATGCCTGAGCGGTAGAGGTTCTCCTCGGTGGCCCAGTCGTGGTTCCTGTTCCACGTGCGGACCGAGAAGAGGACGAAGAGTACCACGAGCGCTGCCTGCACCACCCGGCGGGCGCGGACAGTGCGCGCCCGCGCGTAGAGGAGGTGTGCGCCCCATGACACCAGGAGACACACGCCCATGGAGGGGATGTAGAGGATGCGTTCCGCCACCACGAAGCCCACGTAGAAAAAGAGATTTGTGGCTGGCAGGAACGGGAGGATGATGAGGGCGAGTGCCATGATGGTCACGTCACCGGTGGTGGTCGACTCGCCTCCTCCCACATCTTCCCCCGGGCGTCGACGCCGCAGGGCCAACAGCGAGGCCAGCGCCAGGAGGCCCAGGGAGGCGTACAGGGCCATTGAGGCCAAGTTTCTGGGGTCCGCCAGGGACGTCACCAAGGGAATGGCCTCCATGGACCAGTCGAAGGACAGGGTGTAGGGGCAGAGCAGCAGCCACACGTTGAAGGCCGGCAGGAAGAAGAAAGTGAGCGCCCGCACCCCTGATGACTCACAGTCCGCCGCCGGGTTATCCGCTGGGGCGAACTCCGGCGGCTGCGAACCCATAATGGCGAGACGGAAGGAGAGGAGCACGAGGAGCGCCACCCCGAGGCCGGCCAGGCCCTCCGCCACCCCGCGGTGACGGCGCTGCGGAGAGAAAAACAGGACTTAGAACAGCGGCCGGGACAGTCTGCAGAAGAACTCCTGCCAATAAGCATTTTACTCCTTCTTAGGAAGGAGGGTCATGCCGAATTATCCTCAAACACTGCCATTACCCCACAATTACCTTATGCAATAGCTTCAAATACCCTAATGAAGCGCCAGGTGCTGAGTTAGTATGATTGGATCACGCCAAATTACTATCATCAGAACACACATACATCGACAGGGGCAAAGATGCTCTCATGTTAAGCCTACATCATCTACCCTGTGCTGAGCGGCCGGACTGTGGTCTGTTGTTAACAGGAAGCTGGTCAAAACTTGTGCTCTGCTGATCACTTTCTCCCTCTTCCAACAAGGCGCCGCTGCACCACCCTCCTCCATCAGTCATCGGTGCACATGTTATTACTCCGTAATTCTAAACGCTACACGACATAATCCCAAGGAAACTTTTAATTATATTATTCATTATTAAAGTTTTCAGACTGAAATTTACGAGGCGAGGCCCCCCGCTGCACGCCGGGCTCGTGGCGCATACTGTGCCTCGCGGCGCCGCTCGCTCCCTCCCCATGGTATTATCTCTTCCTGCTATTTCAAACAGGAATCTCGAGTGTGCATAAAAAGGGTCATAACAATAAATAAAGAAACAATAACAGATAAGGTGCCCCATATAT
>NC_087165.1:13293511-13318511 GCF_035594125.1 Scylla paramamosain | reverse complement strand
TATATATATATATATATATATATATATATATATATATATATATATATATATATATATATATATATATATATATATATATATATATATATATATATATATATATAATTTAATTTATTTGCCTATTTGCTTATTTTATTATTGTCGCCCACACAACGTGTAACTGTAGAGTATCAAAGTAAACATCACTTTTTTTCCCCCACTTTTTAGTGGATCTTTGCTTTTTTCCCTGTTGAAATCCCTCATTTAGGTTTGGGATTTTCTCCTGACGTGTGGGTGTTCTTCATCAGGACTTCTGAGACTGAAGAAGATGAAGGAAGAGGTAACATTTGTGTGTGTGTGTTTTTTTTTTTTATGTACTCAGGAAGAAAGTATATTGGACACCGTCACTTTTCTAAACACTCGGAAACAATCTTCAAAAGTAAGATATCTTACATGTCACTGTATTGCATTGCAGCTCAGGCTGCCTCTTCGTGCCCAAAACTGATCCGCCGGGCCACCCCATTGGCGATGATGTCTTTCCCCGCCGCCTGTCGCCCGGGGGTCATTACATGAACGGCGTGATGATGTATAACCAAAAAGAAAACAAACAGGATGCTAGGGAGAAAAAAGAAGATGAACGAGTACGCTTACAATTAATAAATCTAATATTCTCCCCTCATAAATTCCATGAAAATAATACCTATTAGAGAAGGTATTCGGAGCAAGAATGAAGAAGTGATCGCGCTGGAGCAAAACAGAGCGGAGGTGTCATGAGAACATCGCTACACACGTACTGACGAAAACTGTCATTAAAATGATCACCTTAAATCGCCGGCCGCGTTAGGAATGAGATACAGAGATGTTGTCTAATGTGAACAGCGGCAAAAAACAAGCATAAGTGAAGCAGCAGAACCAAAGACGCAGCCTAGGTTACACACACACACACACACACACACACACACACACACACACACACACACACACACACACACACACACACAACAAACAGTCCCAACACGAATGAGGATGTGAGCCTCTGTACACGTTTCCTGCATTTGTGTTTTGCGTCTGTGTGTGTGTGTGTGTGTGTGTGTGTGTGTGTGTGTGTGTGTGTGTGTGTGTGTGTGTGTGTGTGTGTGTGTGTGTGAGCGAGAGTGTGTCAGCATGTTACGAGGACAGGCTCAGCACGGTAGCGTTGCTTTTCATCCTTAAGTACATAGTGGTGTTGGACATTGTAGAATTTTCGTATTAACTTTTTGGCCAGCAACGGAGCCTATATATTGTGTAATAACCGCTTGCGATCGAAAATTACCTTTCAAGCGAAATTGTTGTGTTCAGGTTCGCTGAGTAGGGAGGAGGGAGAGAATGTAGAGTATTAGGAGGGAGGTGATGAGGGTGGTGGTGGTGGTGACGAGGGTGGTGATGGTGGTGGTGGCTGGACGTGCAAGCTAGTAGAGTATCCGACATCAAAATAATGTCGAGCGAAACAAAAATGAAAGTAGAATTTTTCAGAGGCTAGAAATAATAGTCTGAAATAATAGTGTTGATCCGATAATGTTACTGAGGTTCTATTAATCTCGAACGATGAGGAGGACGAAGATGAGTACGAGGGGAAGGACAGAAGAAAACGTGGATTAGGGCAAGGGGTACGAGGAAGAGGAGGTGAGGGAGGTCCTGGGCGGCCGTGTGTGAGGCGCAATAAAACACAGAGGGGCCGCGGGAGCCAGGGTGTCTCACAGCCGGGGCAACATGACAGATAATGAGTCTGTAAATTTACCACGGGGGGAGACTACCTATCCGCGCTCCACCCTGCCCCGCCCCTCCCTGCCCCGCTCCCTTCGTGCCCCGTCCTGCCCCGCCCCTTTCTTCACCACACCGCTCTGACCTGCCCCGTTCCCTCGCACCCCGTCCCGTTGCTTCACCCAATCCCATCCCACCCTGGCCCCGTCCCGTGTAGTGCTTCATTCACCCCGCCATCCTGCCTCACCCCGTCTTCTTTTTTTCTGTCCGCCCCATCCCGACAGGCCCCTCCCCGCCCCAGTCCGCCGTATCCCACCCAGACGGTCACCCCGCGCCCTTCACCCCTAACGCTCCAGCGCTAACTCAGCAATTAACACCTCGTATCATTTTAGGCACACACGCACCGTACACACGCATACTGCCTGGTGAACGCACATGTATGTACACTGTAACATGCACACACGTAATACCTACACACACACGCACACACGCACACGCACACGCACACAGGCCGCCCTAGAAACCCTCTCATATTCTACAGAGACGTCCCGACTCATTAACCCACATGGGCGTCATGGTAGTGTATGAGGTTTCCTTTCTATACTATACTCCCTCCAACCTCCTCTCTGTCCTCCTCCCTACCATCCCTTCCCTGGTGTTCATCCCTTCCTCCCCCCCCTCTTCTTCCTGGCCTGGATCCCTTCTGGTGGCTCCTTCTGTTCCCTTCGCTGTCTCATTCACCTCCTTCCCCTCGCCTCAACTCGCCCTCACCAAACACCCTACGTAGCCCGAAGCCAGTGTCACCAAGACCCGCAGACACGCCCTCTTCCTCATTCTACACACGCGGCGCTTACACACACACGCACACACACACACACACACACACACACACACACACACGTAATACATAAGTGGAAGTGTTTTACTGCTCTCTATAAAACTTGCATTCTCTTTCCAGCTTATTTGGAGGTTTTTATTCGTTCGTTTTACTTTGATCTACATACCTCCGTCTTTGTCTTTAAGAACACCTGTCGTTTTTACTCTCTCTCTCTCTCTCTCTCTCTCTCTCTCTCTCTCTCTCTCTCTCTCTCTCTCTCTCTCTCTCTCTCTGGCAGTGCTGCTACTAAGGAGACTATAAAGAAGCGTAATTAGTTGGACGTGTTATGCCAGAGCTGCCCCCTTCTCTTCCTCCCTCATTTTCCCTTCATTTCAGCCACACTAAAGTTGCATTTCTGACTGACGTCCGCCACCCAGTTACTCCACCCACTCTCCACACCCACTCATTCTACACACTAACTCCACCCATCCACTTCACCCATCACCCAGCCGTCCCCACCCATCTCCTTTAGTGAGCTGGCCACCATTCTCTCTCTCTCTCTCTCTCTCTCTCTCTCTCTCTCTCTCTCTCTCTCTCCCTCCCGTCTTCTACAGGCTTTTTTCCTTCATTCTTCGTACATTCCCTCTCGTCCTCGCCACCATAACTCGTAAGATAGAGAGTAAAACAGAAAGTAAGAGTAGTTTGAGGATTTTTCGCTATTTTTTTTTTTTTTTAGCACATTTACTTTTATCCTCCTATGAACCTTGTCAGAAAGATTTTTACATTATTATATATATTTTTTTATTGTATTTTTATAATGGTCTTGGTCGCCGTGTGTGTGGATATGGTTCTTTTAAAGTATTATGTATCTGAATTTTCATGAATAATAAATAATGAAATATTCTGTGAGTAATATAAGTAATGTGCGCCAAATGATATAGTATGCAAATCATATAGTTTAGTGGGAAATTTCTTTTTTTCTTCTTACTATTTAAGAAAAACACTATTTTGAATCAAATGGTGGTACGCTTTGAGATAGTAATAGTAGTGTTGCTATTAGTAGTTATAGTAGTGGTAATAGTTGTGTTGTTGCTGTAGTAGTAGTAGTAGTAGTTGTAGTAGTAGTAGTAGTGGTAGTAGTAGTAGTAGTAGTGATAGTAGTAGTGGTAGTAGCAGCAGCAGCAGCAGCAGTAGTATAGTAGTTGTAGTAGTAGTAGTAGTAGTAGTGGTGGTGGTAGCAGTAGTAGTAGTAGTAGTAGTAGTAGTAGTAGTAGTAGTAGTAGTAGTAGTAACTGCAATAGTAGTAGTAGTAGTAGTAGTAGTAGTAGTAGTAGTAGTAGTAGTAGTAGTAGTAGTAGTAGTAGTAGCAGTAGTAGTAGTAGTAACTGTTTTTGTTGTATTTCAATGTTTTATCCTCACTGTAAAACATATCCAACAAAATAAACACTAACAAAAGAGGAGACACAAATTAAACACACACACCCACCCACCGACCCACCCACACACACACACACACACACACACACACACACACACACACACACACACACACACACACCCACACACACACACACACACACACACACACACACACACACACACACACACACACACAAGTAAAGTGAAAATTTTTTCCATCGATAACTCCTCCATGGACTTTCACACATCACGGCCTGGACAGTCACAACCACCGCCGCCGCTGCTATCACCCCCACAAGACCTGCCTGGCGAAGCGGTACTTGTTTAGTGCGTCTCCTTGGGTCACTTAGATATGCATAAGCTTCTTCACCGCTAGTAATAATTTCGTCAGCGTTTTTATTTGACGTGAATGGATCAAAACAGTACATTTATTTATTCTTGTTTTTACTTGTTTGTTTATTTATTTGTCGATTTATTTATTTTATCTACATGTCTGTCAGGGTATTGTAGTTAAGGATGTTGTATAAGGAAACCTGAATTAATATTTTCTTGAAAGGCATCATCATTGCAATATGCTATGACTAAATTTGCGTACTATGAACTGTGCACATTTCTTATTAATTCAGGGGGCATAAAATTACAATAAATCTTTACTTGATACAAACAAGCAAAGGAAAAAAAGAAAAGAGAAGAAAATTCACACACACACACACACACACACACACGCAACTTAACTAATCCATTCAGTGAACTTTCTACAATCACATTAATTTACAACGTTTTCTTCTATGCATTCTAGGTTCTTATATGTCACATCTCCCAACTGCCTTCCCTCATACATTATTTTATTAAGTCTGTCCCTTGGTGTTTACTTTTTATCATTATCATCTCATATTTCTTGTCCTAATTTTTCTAATTCCTCCTCTTTTCGCTCACTCAGTCTCGTCAATTTTCTTTTTTTTTTTTTTTTTTCGCCGGGGGCTTTCTTCCCATTGATTTTCTTCACTCATCTCTATCGTCCCTTCATTTATTCCAGTCCTATCCGTACATATCTCTTTCATCTTTTCCCTAATTTTCAACTCCGCTTCTCTTCCATCTATTTCTTTCACCAGAACTTGTTTTGTGCCTCACCTACGTAAATTATTTCGGATTCCTCCTCCTCCTCCTCCTCATCCTCCTCCTCCTCCTCCTCCTCCTCCTCTTCCTCCATCTATCGTGGTCTTCTTCATTCCAACTCATTTTTCTTGCCGATGAAAAAAATATACATATGATACGCAAGGAAATACGTAACATACAATAAACTGCATTTCCTTTTTATTATTTGAACTTTCTTTTCTTAACATGTAAGTAAAAAATTCATTAAGTTACTTGAAAAGGATACGAGGCGTTGCTGTCCTCCAGTATCCTACAGTAATAGATGCGAAAATGTGGAATGTAACTTTAGCAGATATAGAATGGCTGTGAAGAATAAGAGTGGTGGTGGTGATGATGGTGATGGTGGTGGTGGTGGTGGTAGTGGTGGCGGAGAAAGAGAGCGAGGAAGGGCAGGAAGGCAAGAAAGACGAAGGGACTAGAGTAGACGGACGGCAGAGATGTAGTGATGACAATGGTGATGCAAATGACCAGTGTTTTTAAAGTAGCAGCAATAGCAGCAACAACTGTACTGGTGGTAGTGGTGGTAGTAACAGGACCAGCAGCAGCAGTAGTAGTAGTAGTAGTAGCAGTGGTAGCAGTAGCAGCAGTAGTAGTAGTGGTGGTGGTAGTAGTGATGGTAATGGAAGTTTATTGCCATTGTTGTTGACGCTGTTGTTGTTGTAATTGTAATGGTGGTGGTGGTTGTGGCGGTGGCGGGGGTAATGGTGATGGTAGTGATGCTGATGGTGAAGGTAGTGGTGGTGATGGTGGTGTCATTTGGGCAAACCCTCGGCGTCATGCAAGTCAAATGCCAATAAGTAATATGGTGAATCTCTCTCTCTCTCTCTCTCTCTTTTTCTCTCTCTCTCTCTCTCTCTCTCTCTCTCTCTCTCTTTCTCTTTCTCTGACAACGCCACTGGTGTCCGAATCGCCTCAGTGAACTTCCTATATTCCAGGCTTTTTTGTATAATTCTGGTTGGAATTCTTTTCCCTGTCGTTAAGCAGACTATCGGCAAACGAGTCCTGAGTATTAGACGGGGGTGAATATATTCTGAATAATAATGGGACGCGCCACCTCACCCGCGAGGACCCTGGAGGTGACTTGGGCGGCGGGAGGGTCACAGCGCTACCTCTTGCCACCTCCAGCAGGACTTTTATACCCTCCACAAACATAGGATTCCTGTCGGTAGCGGCGTAATGGACTTAACGAGAATAGTTATTGTCTTTCTGTTCACGTTATAAAACATTAAGGAAGCCAAGTTGTTTTCTAATGGTACTCTAGAACTGATCGTAATGTTGTGTCCGCCCTTCTGGCAGTGCTAAATCCGGGTTGGGTGTCTAGTGTGTGAGAGAGAGGGCGAGTCTTGGGCAACGGGAATAGTACTGCTATGGGACGTTTGTTTGGGAGGGAGCAGCCGCATGCCAGTGTGCCTCGTGCTCTTAAGGAGGTGTCGGGCCGTCGCGAGGTCGGTGTTAGAGTGGTAATGAAGAGTCTTGGTGACGCGTGGTTGAGCGCTCCGATTCTTCTCTTCTGGCAACATCATCTGGATAAGATTTTTTCCGTTTTTGCACTCGCCGTTTATGACACCAATTACGGCGAACTGCTGAGCCTTGGAACATGTGTGTGTGTGTGTGTGTGTGTGTGTGTGTGTGTTTTGTATTCTAAGATTATAATATATGTTGTATTGGTAAGTTCAAGTCCAGTTTCCTACGATTCATCTGACGCCTGAAGTAAAAGTATCTTCGGCTTGCGGATCCCGGCGGCATGAGTGGTGGCATTGTTTAGGGCCGGTTAAAGGATATCCCTCAAAGCAAAAGAGATGAAGGCAAGCAACCCTCTGATGTTAAATTCACACCGCCAGAAAGACATTACGTGCCCATGACAGCTAGTGACAGCCGGACTGTTGGCGTGAGAATTTGCAGCCTCCGACATGATGCATGAATTTCTAAAATGCAATTTCCAGACTTCTTGTCGTCTTATGTTCGTATGCTTTGATAAATATTGTTCATAATGACTTATTATTCTTATTTGAGTGTGGGAAATTGTCACTTGGGGATTCTCTCCGTAACACGCTGATTTGCCAAGCTGCGATTTTTGGTCTTAACTTGGACAAATTTCCTATTCCGAACACTGACAATGTTGTTGAATTTACTCCAGATACGAACTTAACAGGGGCTCCCTTGGACTCCCTCTCACAGAAATTTCTTTTATATAAATGCCTCATGAGCGGAATCGAATTTTATACGTACAACATTTCTGCTCTATACTTCAGCGATTACTAAAAGTTTTCCTTGCCCCTTCTCTCATCCCTGTCTCTCTCCATCTCCTTCACGCCACAGCTTTCGACCTCGCCTCTCCCACACGGCGCTTAGAGGAGAAGGATTATTCCAGTAGTTCAGTCATGCAAACGTCCGTCACTTTTGTTTATTCTGTCATTACACCCTAAGGGCAAGACACTCAGACAGGCAGGCAAGCAGCGGAGGCGGCCATGCAGTGTCTGGCGGCGGTAGGAAGGGAGCGAGGCAGGGATGGTGAAGGGGGGAGGAGAGCGAGGCCATTGAGGGGGCGGGGAGGGGGTCAAAGGCATAACAGGAGAGGGGCTGGGCAGGTCAGGAATCAACTCCCTCACTGCATAGAGCTAATGGAATTTTCCATGACACTTGTATCTTGGGAGCGTCTGCGCAACTCCACCTCTTGTTTTCTGTGTTCCATGAAAGCAGAACGAGAGACAAAGTTAGAGTAGTTTAATTTCCTGCAAACTAGACGAGGAAGAATTACGATAAGCCACAATTATTTGAAGTAAAATTCTGCTTTCATACCTACTTCACTAAATAATGAAAGGACAATTGTCAGTCATTACAAAAATTATCTTTATTGCTTTTGGCCGAATTATCGTGATGACTATAATAGCGATTTCCTCTCACCACCTTCTAAATCTGCACTCTCCTTTCCCCCTCCTCTTTATCCCCCTTTTAACAGTTGCCGTGCAGTTCAAGGCCTGACCTATTATAGGTTTACGTGTATACATGCAAAAGTGGCCACTGTTCATCGGATCCAGACAATTAGCCAGAGACCTCCGCAGTATTGTCTACCTGTCTCAGTACTCGGGATGGAGGTCGTTTGAAGAAAGAAAGATTAAAGGACAGGGGAGGAATTTGCGGAAAGGATGGTTAAAAGGGTGTGAGAAAGAAAGAAGAACCATAGAAGGTATAGGACTTAGAAGGTGTCTGGTGAATGAGTCAGGCAAAAAAAAAATAGAGAAAACAGAGAAGAGAGGTGTATTCACCACGAAAGCCGCCATCTTAACCACAGCCGCCACCTAACAAGCTACTGTTACCGCCACGACTCAGTGTGTCACTATTATGTGGCTTGGCTCAGGAAAACGCCTGAGTCATAGGAGAGCCGTGGTGTACGATGACTGTCTCTCCTGGATCTTCTTTTAATGTTAAACTATAAAAAAAATAAATATGATGATGGATACTTAGTCTGTGGCCAGTATTTTATTTTCCATTATATTACATTTCCGTGTTAGTAATATATCTTTTACAGCTGGTAAGTTATTTATGAAATGCTAGAGTTGTTCACTAAGAAATGTTCTACGTATTCAAAATAATAATTAATTTTGTTCTACTTTAAAACCTTCATCATGATAGGTTTTCAAGTATTGCTAGAGGGAAGAGAAATCTTTGTCAAATAATACCTAAAATGACCTCATATCTAATCTATGTGGCTAGCGTACTACTTGTACATCATAGCTATAGATGCCTTGCCATTAGAATGAATCCAGTATGAGATGAAATTTTTGTTGTGAGTTCCATCATTGAATTAACCTTGCGAATACAAAAGAAAGAATGGGAAAGGCAGGGAGGGGACCAAGGGATATGATCATGCTCACCTCAGTGAGGACGGAGAAGACTTCGCGAGGCCTGAGTTTGGCGTGCACGAAGAGGTGGTAGGCGGCGCACACTGCCAGGGCGGTGATGCCGTGCTCCTTGGTCAGCATGGAGAGGGTGGCTGACACAAGGGCTGCCCCCAACCACGCCCGCCGCCCAACTCGCCCGCCCGTGGAGCCAACAGGCAGGCCATTTCCTCGCCCGCAGTTGCAGTAGCGCATGTAAGAAAGCAGTGCCCCGAGGAAAAATATCGCGGCACCCACGTCCGCCCGGCCCACCACGCCCGCCACGGCCTCGGTGTGGATGGGATGGGCGGCGAAGAGGAGGGGCGCTGCCGTGCGGGCGAGGCGGGCGTGCGGCGTCAAGGTTCGGGCGAACACGGCGAAGAGGCCCGTCGCCGCCACATGCAGCGCCACATTGGTCACGTGATACGACCGAGGGTGGAATTCCGATACCATGTAGTTGAGTCTGAGGGAGAGATATTGCAATGAGGGACACAAGAACACTGGCGGCGTAAAAGGCAATGGAAGTATTACGCCCTATATGGAAAATGAGTGGCCAAATTATAATGAGATTGTAATCGAGTAATTTCAACCCAAGTAATGATAATTTTTGTCTGAGTGAGAATAGTCTTACAATATTGAGCTGTAGGGAAGTAATACACATAGGTGTGCAAATATTTCTGATTCATATATTTGTACGTTACTTTTTCAATCTAAAAAGGACTGGACAGCTATCTTAAGGACAACACTGAGGAAAAACGCTGATTTTGGATGAAGGATGAGACACGGAGATAGGGAAGAAGAGATAAATATGAAGAAAAGGACCCACCAGAAGAAAAAGACCGAGGGACAGTCTGTTTCACGATTGGTAACAGTTAAGAAAACGCAACTTTAGGAGGGAAGAATGGAACTATTATATAGAAGAAGGGACAGGAAAAGAGAATAAATACCGAAGTTAAGAATTACTCACCTGAAGGAGAGGACTGTGAGGGGACGGTAGGACTTGTGGGAGCCGCTGTGGGTGAGGGGCGTCCCCCAGAAGTCATCCCACAGCAGTTGCGTGAGAGGTGTCGTTGGCAGCACATCGGGATTAGTCTTTATGGCTCGGCTGAAACACGAAGAGATCAGCAAGGCGTTAGACACTTCATAAGGACACTGGGTCAAATTACAACAGTTCACAACGATTACTGTCCGCAATGAGAAGAGGACCAGAAACACTGATTTAGGACTTGAAACAGGCAGTACATAGACCTAAAACCATAAAAAAGAAAATGCATCAAGATATATAAAAACAAATAAAAGGCTATGAAACCAAAGCTATAATTAAAACCAATGGCAGATAGCAGCATTATCACCAGTTAGAGGCCGAACGAGAAAACAAAAAAACAAACATAAAAAAAAACACAAGAAAAATAACATGATGGATCTACGAACGACCACGAATAAAAAAATAAATTAGCGAACATCGTCGGAGGTGAAATGTCATAGTTTCTGAGATAACGCGGACCTGTTTGGCATCGTTCCCTGGTTTCCACCTGCCGCGGGGTTGCGACGGAGGCTGCGGCGAGGAAGGATCACAAGGGGGGAAAGGAATGAAGAAATGTGTGGAAGAGTAGCAATGAATTATAAAAGAGGAGGATGGCTCGATAGAAGGGGACGATTATGGAAGAGTTAAGGAAAGAGGGCAGTGTGTATGTGTGTGTGTGTTTGGAGAAGAAAGTGGATTGCCCATGGAGAAGATTTAGCAGTGTGAAATCGGAATGTGTGGAAGAGTGTGAGGTATGCTAGTGGAGGGTGGCAATGGGGAAGTGTGAGGAGATGAGGAATTACCGATGTTTTATGTAGGGAAGAGTAAGAGGGAAGATCGTGTATGTATTATTCTAACTCCTCTTCCTATTTGAGTTTTCGATTTTTTTTTTTTTTTCGTCTCATTCAAACTCTGTCTTCCTTCCATGTGTTTTCTCTCTCTCGCTTTGGCTTCAGATGGCATTTCTGGAAGTCTTTTTTCTCTCTATTCTTCCGCCATTTCTTCTTTTTTTTTTCTTTTTCTTTTTCGTCTTCCTCCTCTTTTTCTTCTTCCTCCTCCTCTTTTTCCCAGCAAGTCGATCACCAAAACAGCCCATGACTGCATACTTTTCCCACAAGTAGTAGAAGTAGTGTTCGAAGGTGTACACATTTCCTCCACCCCAGCCATCCTTCTCCCTTATCCCTCCCTCTCTCTTCCCCCACCCCACCCTTCACCCAGTAATCTTCAGAGTGTCCTTCACGGTCCGCCTCCTCCCCCTCCTCTCCTCTCCTCTCCTCTCCGCTCCTCTCCTCTGCCTCTGAGGCCCCCTGGATGAACACAATGCACCTACAGCTCCCGCTCACACCAGTTTGTCATCTGAGACCACGTTCGTCCCCACACTCATGCTCCTGTGGTATATATATAATGCGTGTGTGTGTGTGCGTATATTCTCTCTTTTCAAAACCGTTTTGTTCATAGAAAAAAAATATATGCGTGTGGATATTGAATTGGACTTCTTTGGGTAACTATTTTGATACTTGAGAGAGAAAAAGAAGAGGGGGTAAAGGAGAGGCAGAAAAGGGGGGGGGGGTAGACAGACAGACGAATAGACGAGGGAGTTCCTCTGTGGGAATGATTAGGACATGCACGACTGCCACAAGCCCCATTCCTTTCCTCACCTTCCCTCCAGCCCTCCTCCCTTCCTCTGCCCTCCCTCTCTCCTTCTTATCCTATCTCCCCTCATCCCTCTTCCACCCTGAGCCTCCTTCGTTCCCAGGCTCGCGGAGAAAAGGAAGGAAGAAAGAAAGAAAGGAGGAATGGAGGGAAGGGAGGAGGAAGATTTTAATGGTCTGCGTCACAAAGAAGACAAACAGATCTCGATTTCTGAAAAAGTTGACAGTTGAAGATACACCCACACTCACCTACACACACACACACACACACACACACACACACACACACACACACACACACACACACACAGACACACACGCGCGCATGCGCACGCACGCACGCACGGAAGTAGGTACAGAAAGACAGACATGCAAGCATAAAATGAAACCATACACAACTAACATCCACAACTAAATTGCATGACAGGCGACAAAAGCGTGTGAAATATGTTGATGTAATAGAGAAAGATCACCTTCCCCACAACCTCTCTCTCTCTCTCTCTCTCTCTCTCTCTCTCTGCAGGGACCATCTTCGCACGGTTATCCGTTACGTTTCTTTCTTCTCTCATCAATTATAGCCGCCCCTCTGCCGTGATCCGGGCGGCCGATACCACACACTATTCATCCGACCAAGCCAACCATCGGCAATCGGATCCCCTGAGGCTTCGTGGCGTGTCCTTCCGTTCGCTGTCTCCCGCCGGCTGATTCGCCCAACTCCTCCTTTGAGCGTCGCCTTGTAGTTGGCTTATCGGTCATCAAACACGTCGTGTCCCTTGGTCTCACTGTCGCCGGCCGGGCTATGACGAGCCTGTGGGCCTCCTCGACGCGTCAGCTGGTGTAAGGCGGGTCGTTGGGAGTGCAACAGGTGTAAGGGAGCGACAACCTCTCCTCGACCTTCCCTAAGCGGGGTCAGAAGTGGGGTTGTAGAGGTTCCAAAGGGGAATGACAAGACTCTCAAAGCCAGCCATATATCGCCGCTAAATAAATACCGACGGATCTTGGTGACAGGGATACATTTGTCTCTTAAAACCGCGTGTGGAAGAGGCGTGGAGTTACCGGGGAGAAGTGTTGACAATGAGGGACACTTAGCGCGGGAATGGTGTTGAAATCGAGTCCCACAGAAGCACGGGGTGGGGAGGGGAGGGAGGCGGAGTGGAGAGGTGGGGAAGTATATAGTGCATGAGTGAAGGTGGCGATATTAGGCCATCTTTATGCATTCAAGGAACAAGTACTCCTACACCCCCCGCGATCTTTAGCCTCAGCCGAACAGGATTCTCTCTCTCTCTCTCTCTCTCTCTCTCTCTCTCTCTCTCTCATAATACCTCCCCCGACCCCTGCCACGTGTAGGGAAAGTAAATAAGCCAAACCGGCCGACCTCTATGGATGCCGCCTTCGTCGTCACATCACAAACAGCAACACCACACGAGAATACAGGTGTACATGGCGCAGGAACGAGACTGTGACGCCGACGAAGAAATATAGCGATGGTGAGAAGGGAGGAAGTAGTGAGGAGGAGACCCAGCGAGCCACGAAAGAGAGAGATAGGGGGGAGAGGGACCAAGGGCGAGTTAGGATGATGTAGCAAGGCCGGAGACCACGGGACGAATGAGGCAATGGAGCTGAGAAGAGGGTGGACAGGACACGATCTGCCGAGACCGAGTACGAGAAGGGACGAGGTAGTAGCGAGACCGACCGAGGAGGAACGCCGCTCGCTTGCTGCAACACAGTAAGCAAAACCATTTTTGGCCACACTGTAAGCCGCCAGCAAGCCTGAACCCCGCCCTGCAGTTTTATTCGCTTGAGTTACTTTAACGTGGATGTCCCGATGATTATTAAATTGTAAAATCTCATCAATATTACAAACAAACTTTTTATTTACGAGCAGATTAAAGTGAGCTTATTTTGTGTACATATTTGCTAATACGTACCTGACGCGATATTACCGATGTGAATGTGTGTGTGTGTGTGTGTGTGTGTGTGTGTGTGTGTGTGTGTGTTTGTGTGTGTGTGTGTGTGTGTAAGTGTGCTTGTGCGTGTGTGTGTGCTTGTGTTTGATTTGTATGCTTTCTTAACGAGTGAAGCACAAGTCTCTCTCTCTCTCTCTCTCTCTCTCTCTCTCTCTCTCTCTCTCTCTCTCTCTCTCTCTCTCTCTCTCTCTCTGAAGAAGTCTATCCTTCACCAACTCTACAAGCACTGCAAATCTAGCGAGCATTTTAATAATAGAACGATTAAAGAGAGAGGAGGAAAACCGCAAGAAATATCAAGAGGAAAAAAACGTATGATCATTGCTGCTTATAGATAGCCTGAAGTGTGTGTGTGTGTGTGAGTGTGTGAGTGTCGGTAGGTGGGTAGGTACAAGGAACAGCGGTATTGAGGAGGAAGGAGGAGGGGAAGAAGAAGAAGGAGTTACGTGAGAGGTCGCGGCGGGTGAGGAGAAGGATGGTAAGCGATGTGGACAAAACAATCTTCGCCACCAGCCTCCGTGTTTTGGCCGGGGCGTCCTCACGATGATGGTGGTGGTGGTGGTGGTGGTGGTGGTGGTGGTGATAGTCGTGACTCTGAAGGATGAGGGGAGGGCAGTTTGATAAGGCAATGCTGGGAGGAGCTGATGGAGAAGCTTAAGCAACCTAAAAAAGCCGGCTGTGCAAAACTCGACTCGAGGTAAAAAGAGAAATTGTTTGCACAGAGAGAGAGAGAGAGAGAGAGAGAGAGAGAGAGAGAGAGAGAGAGAGAGAGAGAGAGAGAGAGAGAGAGAGAGATTAAAGCGACACCCACAGACAAACCACTAAACAGACACTGAACGACAGACAGACAGAAATACACCAAAGATAGGTAGACAGACGGACATACAGACGTACATAGACAAACGGACATACAGACGGAGTAGAAGTGTGCGGTGAAGTGGCCCTTGAGTACTGCAGGAGTGCCGCAGTAGTGTCCACAAGAGGAGACGAGTGTTAGGTGAGCGCTGGAGTGCCCGACGAGCCCCCGCAGAAGTGTTGGGTTAGCTATTTTAGAGGAGTGTTGGGAGAGAGGGATGGTGGTGTGTTCGGTGAGCCTGGCTGGCCACTGTCAGAGTTGTGTTTATGCCTGATTTCCCTCTAAAACACTGGAGCAACCCTCGCCCCCTCCCACTTCACTTCGTCCACATCTCGCTACACTACACACTCATCCCCCGTTGTCCGCACCCTCCTACACCCACGCCCCTGCACGCCCAGCCTCACCCTTTCCGCCCTCATAAAACACACAGGAAGGCAGCAGAGATCCCCACTCGTCCTTCCGCTAAACGAGGAATCCCTTCGCCAAGGCGCAAGCAAAGGAGAGAGAAAAGAGGAGGCCGAACCATATATCTTCATCTCTAGAAATGATGCCTCACCCAAAACACACCACTGGCAACTCACACCGCCGGCCAGGGACTCAAGACCTCGCCAGCAAATCTTTGTAATTGTTTCTTCTATCCCTTCTATTCCTGCGTGAGGGAGACTGGAGGTGGTGATGGTGGTGGTGGTAGTGAAGGTGGTTGTGGTGGAGATGGTGGTGATGGTGGATCCTGGTTGAGAAAAACTATCTTTTTGCAGTGGAAGCCCAACGTTTTCCCTCGTGTCTTTTCTCCACCTTCACCTCCTCCTCTTTTAGCTTCCTCCTTTTTCATCTTCCTCTTTTTATCCCTCCACCATCCATCCTCCATCCCTCCTTCCCCCCCCAAGCTATTTGTTTACAGGTCTTAGTGGAGGGAGGGAGGGAGGGAGGGCAGGAGGGCGGGAAGCAGGAAGAGAGAGAGAAAGAGAGGGACGAAGGAAGGAAGGAGGAGGGAGACTGCGGGACGAAGGTAGTTCTGCAAGGTTTTTCCCTCACAGGACGCAGTGATTCAGAAAGAGATTTTTAAACACTACGAAACGTGGGGTCAGATTTGCCGGAGCGAAGCAAAATCTCGGAGGAAGGACGGAAAAGAAGGAGAGTAGGAGAATAGAGGACGAGGACGAGGACGAGGACAAGGACGATGGGGAGAGAATAGGGAAGAGGAAGGTAGATATTCAGGCGAGAATCTAAGGAGAGAGGGAGAGGTAACATGAGATAAGTAGACAGAGATACAGGTGTTGATACATGCTAATATATGGCAAGAATACTAATAGGCGTATGTGTCGAGGGGGCGAGGAGAGAGAGAGAGAGAGAGAGAGAGAGAGAGAGAGAGAGAGAGAGAGAGAGAGAGAGAGAGAGAGAGAGAAGGTACTTAAATACATACATACAGATAGGCAAAGACACACACAAAGACAGATAAGGAAACACACACACACACACACACACACACACACACACACACACACACACACTCGAATCATACGTGGAATGTCCAAGAGAACTCGTTTCAGTGCTGTGTGTGTGTGTGTGTGTGTGTGTGTGTGTGTGTGTGGCGCGCGTGCAACATACCTATTTAAGTGTCTATCTCTCCATCTATCTGTTTACATCTCTGCTCTTCTGGTAATCATTTAAGCTTTCGCCAATCGCTTCTTGCTATTGAAATTAAGCAGATTTTTTTTTTTTCTGTATATTTTTGTGGACGTTAATTTTAAGTGTTCTGTTTTGTGTTCCTTTTGTGGTGTTTTAATATCTTGTCTTGAGAGGAGATGGTGTGACAGATTAGCTTAATGAGTTAGATATTGGTAAATGTATATCGTGCATGTGTGTGTATGTGTGTGTGTGTGTGTGTGTGTGTGTGTGTGTGTGTGTGTGTGTGTGTGTGGGGTGACTTATGTAAGCGATGAAGCTACACACACACACACACACACACACACACACACACACACACACACACACACACACACACACACACACACACACACACACACACACGAACACAAGCACGTGGCATGCAAGTAGGTAGGGACAGTGTGTGAACAAGGGAAGGCAAGTTTTTTCTCTTTTTTTTTTTTTTTTGCACTCATTTACAGGTAGCTTGCACGCAGACACGCAATCCTGAACGCACGGCACGGATATGCATACACACACACACACACACACACACACACACACACACACACACACACACACACACACACACACACACACACACATTTACAGGGACACGTATGAGACAAAAAAGAAAAGAAAAAAGAAGTTACACGCGTTTACGCATTACTTTGCATACATTATGATTATTATCAAGGCAGCAACAGTATCAGTCAGTATTTTGCACTCACACACACACACACACACACACACACACACACACACACACACACACACACACACACACACGCACATAGGCATTATCATCATCAAACGTGCATGCCGATGACATTTTAAGTAATATAATTTCAGGCTTAAATATGAACTCAACCTGCAGTTTCTGAACCTCCTATGTAAACACACACACACACACACACACACACTCTCTCTCTCTCTCTCTCTCTCTCTCTCTCTCTCTCTCTCTCTCTCTCTCTCTCTCTCTCTCTCTCTCTCTCTCTCTCTCTCTCTCTCTCTCCTTCACCTTGACGTTATAGTTGACATGACGGTAATCACCAGCTTTATCCCTGGCGTGAGTGGCATCGATATCATTATTATCACCTTCCACTCTCCTGTATCAATTATCCCTGCTGGCCTCGGTAATGGCTCGGTCTATCCCTTCCTCCTCCTACCCTCTCTCTCTCTCTCTCTCTCTCTCTCTCTCTCTCTCTCTCTCTCTCTCTCTCTCTCTCTCTCTCTCTCTCGCTCGTGATCAGAACCCTTTTTCTTTTTTTGTTTACCAGTTAATATGCAGTGTGCTCTCCAATGCCTGAATGAACTTGTAAGGGAAGGAAAAATCGTGTGTGTTCAAGCCGCGTTCCTCGGGTTCTTAGTTATCGAGGAGAGAAAGTCGAAGGCATAAGGAATAAGCAAAAGTGTACTACAAATGTTTCTATTCCGGTTTATCTGGTGTGAGAGAGAGAGAGAGAGAGAGAGAGAGAGAGAGAGAGAGAGAGAGAGAGAGAGAGAGAGAGAGAGAGAGAGATCGTGTCTTGTTGCGTAAAATAATGAGGTCAATTTACAAGAGAGAGAGAGAAAAAAAAAGTCTACATTCTTGCCGTTTGAATGAAAGAATTGGTAGATTATTCCAGTCCTCGACAAAAGCAGTTATTTTTTTCTTATTATCCTTGCGTGTGTCTATGTAGGTAAGTAGACTGAAGCTTTATGCACCTTTTTTTTTCCTTGCTCTATTTGTACTGCTTTGCTGAGGAATAATGTGGCATAATGAACCTGAATGTTACGTAACGTGTAAGTGGTGGAATTTGGGTGTAGTCGTTTACAGGGAGGCAGTGGTCTCTGTGACTACCACTTGCGCTGTATGACTGCGATAAACGGCGTGTTTAGCGGCGGCGCGGCACACGCTTTGGCTATGCATGATTTCCTTCGTGTACTAGTTTCTGTGGGAGGGAGTGTGATGTATAATATCCATGAAAAAGTGATGTGCTGCCTTGTTTCTGAAATTGATGGGTTGCTTTTTATGTTTTCGATGGTTGTGCTGTGTGTTTGGGTGTCCTAGCCTTCGGGGAGTGGTATTTAGGTGGCGTTTTAGTGATTATCTTCTTCAGATGTTCTTTTTGAAATCTAAGTTGCTGATAACCGGGTCCTGTAGTCTTAGAGTTGCAGTGTGTAATGCATTTTAACTTTCGATTATATTTTATAAGTCCATTATACTTACTGTAATGTTTACTTTACTTAAGTGTCGTAGTTGTCAGTTAGTCATGCAATATAAATTTAAATAAGAGCATGTAATTGTCATCCACGGTATTATTTTACAACAATGGTCTGATATGGCGTGGTGTAGTGTGCTGTGGTGTTCTTTAGTGTGGTGCATAAGATAGTGTGGTGTTCTGTTGTGACACTAGATGGTACTTGTGTGTGATGTAAATAGATGGTATGTGTGTGTGTGTGTGTGTGTGTGTGTGTGTGTGTGTGTGTGTGTGTGTGTGTGTGTGTGTGTGTGTGTATGTATGTGTGTGTGTGTTGAAGGAGAGAGAGAGAGAGAGAGAGAGAGAGAGAGAGAGAGAGAGAGAGAGAGAGAGAGAGAGAGAGAGAGAGAGAAGACACAGAAAAAAAAATAGAGACAGAAAAAGGAGGCAGACAAGCAGGCCTGAAGGCGAAATCTTTCAACTGTGGAGAGCCGGAAGCTGAGACTCTTTTAAGCATTTTTTTTATTATGAGAATGAAACTTAAGCCGGACATGAATAAGAACTAACAGTGTAAAAATCGGAGATAAATTTTTCTTTAGATTATCAACAGATGTATGTGTATATGTGTAAATAATAAGAAGGCACAATGAAAATGAGTGTATCGTATATCAAGGTATGAGGATCTCTATGGTAATGATTTTCAGCGTGTTTATCTTTTTTTTTTTCTTTAGGAGTATTAGATTACATTCATTATTCTCTCATATCATTCACATTATGTAATTGAGAACTTTGTGTAGTATTTCAGTCCTCTGCTTCATGTCAGTGTTAGAAGGATGGTGTTTTGTGGTGAATGCTTAGAAAAATCCTCACAAAGTTAAAGCATAGTTATTCCATTCCATCAGATGTTCTATAGAAGAATCAAATATATTTCGGGCATTTTTTTTTCTGTATTGTTAATATCTCTCCTTCATTGTCACCAGTTAGTAATGCCACCACTGTCACCACCATTATCTGCCCCACCGGTACTACCACTACCATCACCACCACCACCACCACCATCATTATCACCATCACTAACAATATGCTCACCAACATTACATCTTCCACTTCCTACATTACTGTGACAACTATGATCACTGCCACCGTCACCAGCACGACCACCTCAACCAGCACTACCATCATCACTACCACATCCACCACAACCAGCACTACCACCATCACCAGCATGACCACCACAACCAGCACTTCCACCATCACCATCTAAGAATTCACACAAAAACTGAACATGGGTCCCACAACACTGATTATTTACGCTCGCTCCAAAATATACATCGAGAAGTACGCAGCTTCACCAACCGGGGCAGCCAACCAAGAGGGAAACATTCACTGAGGATTCACATGAGTAACGTTTTCCTCTTCGGGTATCTTTCAACATTCACTTCCTTGTCTTTGATGCAGATCCATGTAGAACTTTTCCCTCGTGTTGCGGTGCGTCAGGGAGAGACGGTGGGACAGTGTCATGAGATCCCCTGCGAGTGTTGACAGCGGCCGAGGATGCGATACGTCACGCCACCAACACAGCCCTGGGAACCTATATGTGTAGCGGAGGTGCTCGGTGCTCACCAGTCCGCCTCAGCTGGAGCGAGGGAGGGCAGGTGTATCGCTCCGTGGCTTCACCAGAACTTGACTCTATTTATCGGCAGACTCGCAAGTATCTGAACCTCCTCATATCGGTGTGCCGGCCGGTCTCAGTACCGCACTGCTCCACGGTTTCTATTGGTGGATGCAGCGAAAGGTTTGCAAGAAGTGCACATCCAATCGAAACCTCAGAGTGAGGCCGCATCTTCTGCATCCCAGATTTCTATTGGTGGAGAGTGGTAGCAAGAGGCGGCTGGAGAGAGCGAGAGTCAGTCAGTGGCTGTGGAGTCATAAACCATTGATGATGATGGGGTTGGCGGCCAGGCTCTGCAGTAATGAAGACTTTGCCGAGCTTGCTAGACGCTGCGGAGCCTTCGCTGCCCCAAGGCCCGAACATGGCCGCCCATCTTGTAAACAAATGAAGATCGACACCCAAACATCGGCCAGGACTGCAGACGGCGGCAGACACCATAACCTTCGAATATTGAAATCAGGACGAGTGTAATTCTCGGGTGACTTATATGGCACGACACGAATACAAGAACATTCCCCTCTCTCTCTCTCTCTCTCTCTCTCTCTCTCTCTCTCTCTCTCTCTCTCTCTCTCTCTCTCTCTCTCTCTCTCTCTCTCTCTCTCTTTCTCTTCCTCTCCTTTCGTTCCCTCTTCGTCTCTCATCCTCCTCCTTCTCTTCCTCCTCCTCCTCCTCCTCCTCCTCCTCCTCCTCCTCCTCCTCCTCCTCCTCCTCCTCCTCCTTCTCGTCTTTCTCCTCCTCCTCCCCTATAGGTGGCGGCGGCGGCACGGGACCCACACAGGGAGGCTGGCTTGACGTGGATTGTCAGGATACGTCAAGACCAGAACAACTGCATCAGGCGAGAGAGAGAGAGAGAGAGAGAGAGAGAGAGAGAGAGAGAGAGAGAGAGAGAGAGAGAGAGAGAGAGAGAGAGAGAGAGAGAGAACGTTTGTAGGTGGACGCTTACAACCATTCATCAGTACAACATAGCGATACAGTGGCATCTCTACCTGTCATATTTATATAAGGAAGATAATCCAGGAGGTGGACGAACAAAACCTGTCCTCACCCCCTCCCCCTGTGGAAGCATTGAAGCCATTAGTGATGCTATTGTACCGTGTTGCTTTCAGTTGTGTTCCCTCGATGTCTGAAGAAAAAAAAACTGATTTATAGTCTCTAGTCTCAACCCTCTCTCTCTCTCTCTCTCTCTCTCTCTCTCTCTCTCTCTCTCTCTCTCTCTCTCTCTCTCTCTCTCTCTGTGTGTGTGTGTGTGTGTGTGTGTGTGTGTGTGTGTGTGTGTGTGTGTGTGTGTGTGTGTGTGTGTGTGTGTGTGTGTGTGTGTGTGTGTGTGTGTATGTGTGTGTTTGTGATTGCTGTATATAATTAAGTTGTTACAGTTCTCAAGGTGTCATAAACGATTGGAGACTCTATATTGACAATAATATCGTACGTAGTATTGCTCTGTGTGGTAGCAATATTGACCACAGTACATGCATAGTGTGAATGGGGTGAAGTGGCTGTTCATTGCAATTATGAATGGTTTAGTTACGTGTTGACCATAGCATACATTCATGTTATGAATATATGTATATGTGTATGTTTATGCTTGTATATTTATCTATGTATGTAGTGTGTATGTATGCATAGTTGTTGTAAATTAAATACACTAGACTGGACTAAAAGCAGACTAGGAAACAAGTTACTTAATCTATCGTTTCATAATGTATTGTATTCATTCTCCTTAGTGAACATAGGTAGGCGTTTTTTATAAAGGGATTGCCACGTCCAATTTGTTGGTTTGTTGCACCTCCCCTTGCTTTCTCATTTTCTTTATCTTCGTAGTTTAACGTCCACAAGTCACAGTTTGCCAAAGTAGGGTGATCTAGAGAGGTAACTTGCTCAGGCTACAGTGTCTCGGAGGTATGGTGAGGTATAGTGTGCATGGTTCTTGTGGTACTACATAAGAATGCTGAATCATGAAATCGTTTATGGGGAGTAGGGTGTTCTAAAAATGGTGGTGGCAGTGGGTCTTGTATTGTGTGTGTGTGTGTGTGTGTGTGTGTGTGTGTGTGTGTGTGTGTGTGTGTGTGTGTGTGTGTGTGTGTGGAGGGAGAATGGTATGGTTGGAGAGACGCTTACGTTCCATAGGTTGAGCAAACATACCTAATGCAGTTCTATGTCAAGACCATTACTACCACTACCAGCTTTCCTCCCTCGCTCTCTCTCTGTCCTGTCGTCGGCCACAACCCAGACAGGAATAGTATTTCTCTTCCTACAATTACTTTCTTTATTAAATCATATGCATTCTGTCAGAAGAGTCATTAAAGTGTAACAGTCTACAAGGATCAGTATAGTTGCTGGTAATCGCCTGTTATTAGTATTAGTGTAGGAAATGTTTAGAGTTTAATGACCTTGCTTAGTCCTTTGCTGTTCTCCGTTTTCTTTATGAGTTGCAGAATTTAGGTATATTCCCTTGTGGTTTTAATCGTATCTCTTTGTATTATACGGGATTTTATAGGATTCTGGCTAGGTGTGTAAATAAATTAATGATGCTAATTTTCTTTCCAACTGTATGAATAAAAGTAAAAATTGTACGTGTATAAGTAAAGGAAAAAAAAAGGTTGTGGATAATAGGGTTTCTGGTGTTGTTGTTGTTGGTGGTGGTGGTGGTGGTGGTGGCGGTGCTCCCTCACGGTATACTTAGCCATCACCTCATCACTCCTTCATCACCATATCACAGCATCTCGTCACCCCACTGCCCTCCGTCACCCGGCGTTCATCCATCACCGTTCCCCCGTCACCCGTTCGCTACGTAACAGTCTCCCCTTTCTTCTCTCCTCCCCCCTCTCTCCATCTCTCCTTTCCTCCACAGTATACCACTCTTCCTTCTCTCATCCTCCCTCTGCTTCTACTCTTCCCCAAGTTCCTGTCCCTCCTCCTCCTCCTTCTCCTCCACGGTGTGTGAGACAGATTAATTGTCTCCATTACGATTCTCCTTCTCATGAGCATTCTATTCAAATCTGGGCGTGGAGGTGCCGCCCGCGCCCACCTCCTCGCCGCACCTCACGCTGGGTGGTGATTAGACACTCTCGTTCCCACCCGTGTTAACAAGGGAAGGGCGGCGAGCCTCACACCCGGGCGGAGAGAGACTTACCGGGGTCGGGAGGAGGTGGTGATTGCTGCTGCTACCACTTGAGAGGGCGAGGACGTGGTCTGTTTGCCGGTTTTAACGTTTTCATCTTTTTCCCCTGTCTCTCTCCGTACCGGTGTGATAGTTTTGGCAGTGGTGTGAATTGTGTTTGTCTGTGTGTTTGTTTCTGGTGTTTTCCCTTTTTTTTTTAGTATAGTGGTTTAGGATTTGGTTTATTTTCGTTTTTTTTTTTTTGTGTGTGTGTGTGTGTGTGTGGGGAGGATGCGGGTGTAGTTTGGTTGGTTGTGGTGTGATAATATTTCTTCTAATTGAAATTATAGTCTCTCTCTCTCTCTCTCTCTCTCTCTCTCTCTCTCTCTCTCTCTCTCTCTCTCTCTCTCTCTCTCTCTCTCTCTCTCTCAATGCCGTGACCTTGCTTGTTTTTTTTTTTTTTTGACGGGATCCACGACTGACCCACTTTCAATAACTCGTGACCTTGCCTGTTTTTTCTCCCTTCATTGATCCATCCACGTCTCCGCTCATCGTACCACATGATCCTTCTCCTCTTGTAAATTTAATATGTTATTTTACACAGTTGTTGTGATGCTTTAATTTGTACATAAACCAGTTGATTTTTCGATTTTTTTCCATAATTTTTCCACACATTTTCATATTTTTTTTTCTAAGTCACTCCGCAATATAAAAATCTAAACAATGGTATTATTTTTCAATATGAATGTCGTATTTTGTTAGCATGTTTCTACAGTTCCTCATTTCTCCACTTATTTTTCATCCGTTATCATATCATCACTTTTTCATTGAGAACTTGGCACTGCATGCATATAATTCACACTGACTCTTGCATTTAAACATAAAATTTATCTTTATTTGTTTCATTTCTAGATAGAAAGTCAATTTTTCACATATTTTCAATGATTCACTTCACATTCTCACTTTGACAGTCTTGCATCTAAGCGTAAATTTCTTTTTACCATTTTATTTTTCAATAATAATAATGTCACCAGTTCTTCCTCCATCTCTATCATCGATAACCAGTGGTATTTCCTCCTTGAATATCATAAAAATTTGGAGGTTTCGATGCTTTTCACTCGCATCACAACGTATCTATTTTCTCCATCATGTGGCAGTGCTTCACTATAAAGGGAGAAAAATATCTACGCTTACCTTAGTCTTCATTTCACTCTTTTATGTTATGATTCAACTGGTTCTTCTTTTACTGTTACTCCTTCTCTCTCTCTCTTCCACCAGATTCATCCATTACCTGAGAAAGAGAAAAATACAAATGTTAGGGCAAGCAATAAGGATTTGACACACGTACGAAAAGGAGAATGTGTTTCTGAAAATTGACTTAATTCTCCTTGAGTGATGTAAGTGATTTTCCAGCAAAATTCTTGTTTGTGGTATTGGAAAGAGATTTTCCTTTTAATATCCTAGAAGTTTTCTGTTTAACCCTTTCATTACTGTGGTCTTCCTTTGTTAACATTCAGAGCAATGTAAAGAAAATGTTTCCGTGAACACAAAAACAGAAAGAATTTTTTTTTCTTGCCTGGGTAACTAACAGAAAATTGTGTTTGAAAAGGTGTAAGTAAATGTGGGGAAAACAAAACTGTCAAATAGTGAAAGAGATCAATAATTAAAAAGTAAAATATAATGATTATATTTCACTCTTTAATTCTTCATCTTTTTCACTGATTGACAGTTTTATTTTCCCCACGCTTGCTTACTTACTTACACCTTTTCAAGCACAATTTTGTATTAGATAGTTACCAACCAGTAATCATTTAATCATTCTGAAGAAAAAACATGACCTTTTTAAGTGTTTCATGCCCAGTGATGCAATACATTGGTTCATGATATAAGATTTGCAACAAGAACAACAACAACAAC
>NC_087165.1:13273511-13288511 GCF_035594125.1 Scylla paramamosain | reverse complement strand
CAGCATCACAATTATGACCAGCAACAAGAATAACAACAAGGACAGTATAACAACTAAGGCTACGAGAACACAAAGGAATAACATAGCCTTCACAATGTCCCCGTCCAGTTCCTTCCTTTGCCCCTTCCTTCCTTCTTTCCAAGTCCTCTTATGATTCTTTCAGTGGGCCTTGCAGCATCTTAATCAGACCTCTTTAAGTGAAACTGTTACTTGCCTCCGTATCTCTTATCGATCGGTTTTATTTTTAGTAGATATTTCTCTGATATATGGCTTCCTTATTCATACCTTTCTTGCTTCTCCTTCCTACCTTTCTTGACCCAGTACTATGCTAGCATGCTCTTCTTTACCTATCTATTATATTTTTAATTAACTTTTTTGGGGAGGGAAATATTGCTTTCTTGCTCAACACTTTCTCCGTTATTCTGTCTCTGAAACGATTGCCTTTACTTATTACATGACTGGGTTAATTTACGAATTCCCTTATTTGTTCCCGTCTTGGACTAATCCATTCTGTTGCCACCCTGCATCTCCCTCTCTCCTTTCCTCTTTCCTTTCTTGTCTTGACAACGTGTAAAAAAACGCCCTTAATTTTCTATCATATATGGATTAATTTTATTTTTAGGTCCCCTTCTGTGTATTCCCTCCCTGCTGACTCCTCTCTCCTTTCTTGTCTTAGTAATATACAAAAGTCGCTTCTATTTGCCTATCATATATGGATTCATTCTATTTTTAGGGCTTTTTCTTCTGGTTGTTCCTTCCCGGCTCATCCCTTCTCCCTGTCTTCCTTCCTCTTCCGCTCGCCGTCGCCGCTGTCCCGGGTACACACAGGAACAGCAAGGAAGAGCTCGGATCACCTCACCATTACCCGCTATAACAGTCAGGGTTTTATTGGAAAGCCTTTGAATATATTGGTCGACCTTCCAACTCCTCCTCCATATTAAACGCTCTTTTTCCTCCCCTACTCTCTCTCTCTCTCTCTCTCTCTCTCTCTCTCTCTCTCTCTCTCTCTCTCTCTCTCTCTCTCTCTCTCTCTCTCTCTCTCTCTCTCTCATGTTTCTTTTAAAAGCCTCGTAATATTATCCTAAGCGCAGGTCAGTGTTGGCAGTATTGTAGTGTTTCCGTTTCTTTACCTTCATTTTCCTCGATTCTGGTTATCTATACCTCTTTGCCTTCTTCCTTTCCTCGTTCATTCATTTGTTTATCCATTCATTATTCGCTCCCTTCTTTCCTTCTTTTTTTCTTTCATATATCCTAGTTCCATATCTTTTTGTTTCTTCTTTTCTTTCTCACATACTCTTTCTCACATATCCATTCCTTCCCTTCCTTCTCTCACGACTCCATCATATCCTTTCTTCTTTCCTTTCCTTGAGCACATTTCCTCCATTCCTTCCTTCCTCTTCCCATTATTTTTTGTTTTCGTTTCCCTCTTCTCTCATTCATTTATTCATTCTCTCCTTCCTGCCTTCCCTCCTTCCTTCCCTCCTCTTCCTCCTTAGCTAACCTAACCCGTTTCTTGCATTCCTTCCACTTTCATTCGTTTCTTTGCACACGTTCCTTGATCTTCCTTTCCTCCCACATGCATTCCTTTCCTTCTTCCTTCCTCCGGATTACAACACCTCTATGCAACACACCGCGAGGAGGGAGTGCGGGGGCTCTAGTGGTGCTCCAGCTGTCCCTCGCGGTGAGCCATTGCGGGCGACTTAGGTAAACTCCCCGCTAAGCGCCATTGTATGATAATAAGGTAATTCTCCTGTCCCACCTCATTAATGATCCTGGCAAGTCCTTGAGCCTCGAAGCAGCGTCGCTCTCCATCACGACGGTGGCCAGCTGGCGCGCTAAATTGTAACCATTAGGACTAAGTCAGCGGCGGCACCTCCAACTACGATAACACCTGTAGCAATTAGCGCAGTGCCCACGCGGGGAGAGGGAGCCGCGGACAGCCTTAGGTAGGAGGAGGTGAGGGCGGGATTACTATGCAAGGACAGACTGGCGAGGTGGGAAGAAAGCACCTTTGCACCTTTTCTTTCACTTTTATAGAATCAGTTGAGAAGATGAAATTCAGACGAGCATAAAAGCTGTTACCTGGGTTAGATTTTATCACACGCGGTGACGGGAACCTTGCGTCGGGGTTATGGGTGCGTCCCTCTCCTTGCGGCGCTGCAGATTGTATCCTTCAGACTGTGCGAGATCAAATAGTTTCCAGTGCTCTGAAAGCGTCAATAATGTGTGGCGCTTGTGAAGTTGACTGTATCGAGATGAGGCCACGCCACTTGACAGGGAGATGAAGGGGACGGTTTTATATCTGGTGATGCAACACAAACCGAGGAAGATACACACACACACACACACACACACACACACACACACACACACACACACACACACACACACACACACACACACACACACACACACACACACACACACATACACACACACACACACACACACACACACACACACACACACACACACACACACACACACACACACACACACATTTACACACACACACACACACACACACACACACACACACACACACACACACACACACACACACACACACACACACACACACATATACACACACACACGTTTACACACACACACACACACACACACACACACACACACACACACACACACACACACACACACTCATTCCAACTCATGACCATGTCTCAACCAAGCAATGTCTCACTACTTCATACAAGCTGAAGAAAGATATCAGTGACTTTAAGAAAAAACGGAGGAGAGATAATAAAGAATAATTGTTTTGAACTTAAAACAGATAGAAAGTTAAGGCATGCAAGACAAAGAAAAAATAAAGTAAAACAGGTTAGGGAAGGTATGAGGTCATGAAGAGAAGTGAATATCGAAGTAAATGCGAACATAAATCCTTAGTTTTGAATTAGCCATTTCTTTTTTCTTATGTAGCAACAACCTAGTCATAACAGCGCTACCATTTGAATACTCAGTGCTAAATGATATCATGTACGTTAATTAGAAAAATACACTTTGTAACTAACAGAGACTAATTTCGCTATCTTACATTCAATTGTACTGTACGCCTTAGAGCTTTATCATCATTTTCATTCTCTCTTTGCTTTAGGCACATAAGTGATGAATACATTGTAGATATGCAGCTAGAAAAATATACAGAGATCAGAGAAAGCAAAAAAAAAAAAAAAAGATTAATAAATAAAGACTAATGAGTAAAATTACAGAATTAGAAAAGGGAGACAGACAGAAAGAGACAGACGAGAAGACAGTGTTTGACAGAAAAAGTGGACTAAGAAACATATGTATGTACATGTAAAGCAACACACACACACACACACACACACACACACACACACACACACACACACACACACACACACACACACACAAGAAGAGGAAGAGGAGGATGAGGGGGATGAAAGATGAAATATAAGTATGTAGTTAAAGTGGTGTTAAGTCAAAAGTGCATAAATTTGGCGGCACAAAAGGTAAACACCCCCTAAAGTAAGTTCTGGGAGCATATTCAAGCGTCTAGCCAGCCGGCGGCGGGTCGCTGGAAGAAGGACCAAATAACAATTAGCTTTCAATTTATGTTTCGCTGTCAGAGTCACTCACGACCTCAAGAAGGACCCTCCTCCTCTTCCTTCTCCTCCTCCTCCTCCTCCTCCTCCTCCTCCTCCTCCTCCTCCTCCTCCTCCTCCTCCTCCCTATCCTTTTCTTTCTTCTCCTCCTACATCTCCCTTTACTTCTCCACCTCCTCGTCCTCCATCTTCTTTCACAGCCTGTCTTTATTTTTCTTCCTTTTCTACAACACTTTCTTTCTCTACTTCTCCTCTTTTTTCATTCCTCTTCTTTTTCGTTTTTCAAAGTCTTCTTCTCCTGTTTCTATTCTTCCTTCTTCTTTTACTATTAGTTCTTCACCATCTTCTCCTTTTCTTCTTTTGCTCCTCCCACTTCCTCTTTCACTCCTCCTCTTTTTTTTTACTCTTCCTTCTTCCTCGACTCCTCCTTCCTCCATCTTTTTTTTCCAATACCTCTGTAGGACCAGTGATTTCCAGAGAGAAAGAGAGAGAGAGAGAGAGAGAGAGAGAGAGAGAGAGAGAGAGAGAGAGAGAGAGAGAGAGAGAGAGAGAGAGAGAGAGAGAGACCCACCTTCCACCACGAAATCTTGGCACTTAACAAAGAAAATACAGCGAAAAAGAAGAGATAAAACAACATAACTTGTGTCTCTGCCTCAAGCAAAGACCACAATGCTTCGTAGAGCCTCTGTCAGTCCTCCTCCTCCTCCTCCTCCTCCTTCTCTCTCTTCCTTGCCTGTGCTCCCTCTCCCCCTCCGTCTCTCTCACCCCACCAACCCCTCCTGCTCCTCTGTTTCGGGGGGTAGCGATTAGCAAACAGAGGCGGAGTCACATAAAATACATGGGCAGGTGGGACGGCCTTCTAGCGGGCCCGGAGAGGGAGAGGAAGGGATGGAGGCAGCGGAGGAAAGAAGTGCGAAGAGAGAAAGAGGAGTGAATGGAAAGAGAGAAGGGGAGTGAGTGCAGAGAGGGAATATGAGGGAGTTTGGAGGGAGTTTAGAGAGGGAGTGAGACAGAAGATGGGATTAGAGGTCAGATAGGCAGACAGGGTAAAAAAGACAGGCGGTTGTGAAGAGAGAAAGACAGACGGAATTACGAGAGGAAGAGAGACAGGAGGTGACGGTGGGGTGGAAAGACAGGACAGACTTAAAGACAGAGTAAAAAGACAAGTAGATGGACAGAGACGAAAGGAGAAGGAGCTTAGGAAGAATTAATGCAAGAAGATCATACATTTTTAAACTTTCTGTAGATGAAGGAAACAGGGAAAGAAATTCGTCTTAAATATAGAACATTGAGGCTATGTATCCACTAGAAAAAAAAAAACATAAAAAAACACGCATACACTCATTTCTTTAATTATTTCCATGCATTCATATTCTGCACCACACAATTTATCATTCCCTTTTTTTTTTATAGCAAGGAACATAAATCCTGAGACGGACAAAAAATATATTGAAGGTCGAACGAAATATACCTCGAGAGAGAGAGAGAGAGAGAGAGAGAGAGAGAGAGAGAGAGAGAGAGAGAGAGAGAGAGAGAGAGAGAGAGAGAAGTAAATGTAATGTGCATCTTTCCTCATACGCGGCAATCCATCAGGTTAATTACACAGGTGCAGCGGCCAGGCCTTAAGGAACACGCTCACCACGGTTAAAAGCAGACCACCGCCAACCTTAACTTGCTGCCTCGCGAGTCCAAACTTTGTACATAAGTGGAGAAAAAAATAGGTTTGCACGGAACGTATATCAGCCACAAGACTCGTGTCCCTGGCCGCGCCGATAATTTAATGGCGAGGGAGAGAGAGAGATAGAGAGAAAGGGAGAGAGAGAGAGAGAGAGAGAGAGAGAGAGAGAGAGAGAGAGAGAGAGAGAGAGAGAGAGAGAGAGAGAGAGAGAAGGGGAGGCCGGATGACAAGTGTTGGCTGCAAAGACGAATTACTCGTATTTAAACAGTGCGTAGAAATCATGCGTTGTTATATGAATGGTAATTTTTAGGAGAGGGAGAGAGAGAGAGAGAGAGAGAGAGAGAGAGAGAGAGAGAGAGAGAGAGAGAGAGAGAGAGAGAGAGAGAGAGAGAGAGAGAGAGAGTTCACATACTTACACACACACACACACACACACACACAGACTCAGGCGCGGACAAAGTAGACCAACAGAGGAGGAGGCACCGGAGACAGAAGGAATGCAACAAGTAATATGACTAGGAAGAAAAATTACCTCAACACGTTCAAATACGTGCAAGCGCTCTTGTCATCTATATGCAGCGACGTAATTAAACTAACGAGGCACACAGGCATCCAAAAACTTTAGTAGCCGGTGGAAAAAAAAATGAGGAAACCAAAGCACAGGTAACGACACCTTTGCATGCACCACTGTCTCTCGCCACCTTTGGAACCTTTTGTTACTCACGCGTGCTGCGTTCCCCCGTTCCTCTGCCACGGACAAAGCAGGAGACTTGCCCGCCACCAGGAGAGTCCCGCCCCTTCAGAGACTCGTACTAACGTATAGAGAAAATGGTTATATGCAATTTAATTACACTGCCCCATTTGATATATGCCAGCTACTGGAATTATCTGCCGTAGGGCGAGCTATTACCACTCTTGTGTGTGTCTCCTTGAAGGTCATTCTAGCTTGAGATGGTCCTCGTCCTTCTGCACCTCCTCCTCCTCCTCCTCCTCCTCCTCTTCTTGTTCTTATTTATCGTTCCTCTTTTTCCTCGTTTCTTTTCTTAATTCTTATATTCGTACATCTTTTCCTCTTCATATTCCTCATTTCTCTTTTCCAAATACTTCTACTCTTCTTTCTTTTACTTGCTTTTCCTTTTGGTCTTTCTCTCATTCTCATCATCCTTCTCTTTTTCTTGCCTCCTCTGACTGTATTTGAATTCTCCCCAGCTCTTTTCTTTCTTACATTAGATTACATAGTACAGCTTATAACCAACCACTTAAAAGCCGACGAATCTGCTGTAGTTTGTTCTCCCTTTATGTTCATTTGTGCTTCTTTTCTTCCTCCTCTTCCTCCACATTCTCCTCGTGCCCGCATGTACAAGCAGTCACTGTTCTGCAAAGCATTTCTCAGAACAACGGAACGAAGGATGACTGACCAAACGAGACAGACAGAGGGAAAGCGGAAAGGAAGGAGGGAGGAAAGAGGGAGGCTGAGGCAAGGGTAAGGATATGAACGAAAAGATTGTAAGGTTGAGAAGTGGCCGTTGGTAAGGGAGGGTAGTGGTGGGGGAGTGAGGATGGTCTCGTAGTTCAGGCCGTGGTCATGATGATGGGGTGGGTGGTGGTGATGGGGATGAAACCAACTCGTCTCTTACTAACCTGGACAGCGAGCAAGACGAGGGTGGTGGGTCAGGGAGGAGAGGTGAAAGAAGCAGGGAAAGAATATGGTTTTGTCAGGATGCGTGTTGTAGCTCAATAGGTTAATCCAATTGGTCTTTTTTGGCGTGGGGAAGGGGAAGGAAGGACCTTATCTTGCTATTTATGATGATAATACTAACTGATAACATAAACTAAAGAAAATAATGAGAAATAGCTTAACTTTTGATCATTATTTTTTGGGTCTCTTTGATTTTACAATACATAGTTTCATTGCACCAACAGCAAAACGATAACATCACTAAACACGCTTAACATTCACAGTTCGCAATAGGTAAAGAATGTCATAATGGAGAAAGCGAAAAGAAAAAGGAAAAAAAGAGAGAGTGAGAAAAAAAAAGGCAACATAAAGAGTAGAGGGGAGAAACGACCGTCTCAGATTAATTAACGTCATGAAAATTATCGAGGTGATGGTGGTGAGACGAGAGGGAGGGTGGGGGGAGAATTCTGGTCCTCCTCCTCCTCCTCCTCCTCCTCCTCCCTTCAGACTTGTGAGGGTCGTGATGATGGTGGTGATAGTGGTGATGCTACTACCGGCGGCGTATAATGACGAGGCTGGTGATGCCAGGCGTGTTTTATGCCCCGGTAACCTCTGGTGGTGATGGCAGGGGTGGCGATGGTGTAGGTGGTGGCGGTAGTGGCGGCGGTGTTAGCGGGGGTGTTGTGTGTTCAGAGATGATAGAGTAAAGCCGTCACGAGTGTTATATAGGAACGTTTCCTGCGACAAACGCTTCTTCCGTCAATGATTGCAGAAGAAAAGGATCTTCACTCGCACAGAAGTACTGAAATGATGAGATTGCTATTACTATTTTAAGGTAACACTTTAGTTCTACTGTATTGTACAAAACAATTAATTATACACTTTTTTTTTTTTAATATATGTCTACTGATGTTCTCTATATACTAGAAGACTAGAAAAAAATTATGGATAAGGATGATAGACAGAAATCTTTACTCAAACTTAAGTACTGAAATAATGAGATATTATGATTATACTACAAAAGGCGATTATCACATACAAAAACTTATAAATACGACTATTGAGCATCTGTATGTATTAGAAGATTACACAAATTTATGGATGGGGATGACAGGTGGAACTAGGTAAACATACTTTATACAAGAACTGCAACGTGTAAGACTGGTGGGTCCTTGCAGATTTTATACATGGAATTAAAAATTATAAGTATCGCATTTAGAGCAAGTTCAAATTTGTTGCTGTTTACATTCTGGGAGCAGCATAATACCACTACTGTGTTAACAAAGCCACGCGCTGCCATCACGACCAGCACCATAAGGAATTGTTGTACGTGCGTGACTAAATTGCAAGCCATCTTGATGGAAAAGAACTGACTTCTAATAGGACCAGGATGATGCGGCGTTTGGACTTTGTATCGCCAACTTTCCGCCGCATTGGTGTGGTGTTGGTGAGCGCATCGTCAGGCTGCGGTTGTCATGTGTATTATGATGTATCAGGTTGTGTTGATGACGTGTCGTTTTACCAAGGAAAGCTACTTGTTCAGGGAAACGCTTTCTTTGTAATAATGGTTGAGGTTGTTATTCCAGATTGTGATATGAGAGAGAGAGAGAGAGAGAGAGAGAGAGAGAGAGAGAGAGAGAGAGAGAGAGAGAGAGAGAGAGAATGATGAGTAAAATCATGTTAATTTCAAACCCATTTATTTGAATTAAAATAGAAATAAGAACTGTCTTGTATTTACATATTGAAGCAAAAAAAAAAAAAAATTACTAGATCACCTAATATCTCATTCTTCACAATCCCTGAACGTTTTATTGAAAACAATGTAGCTTTGACAGTGAACGAGAAAGAAAATACTACACTGATATAGTAAATTCACATTTGAACATCATCTCCATCTTCATAATCGCATCATCCTGTCAACCTTTAAATCGGATTAACATCACTTATAAATAATAATAATAAAACTGATTCTAACTCCTCTTGATAAATCATATAAACACCTAGTTAGTCGAAGCACGTGTGTGTGTGTGTGTGTGTGTGTGTGTGTGTGTGTGTGTATGTGGGTGTGTGTGAGTTATGTGCTAATGGTGCGGTATGTGTCTCTCCCGCGTCCGCCTGTCCAATGATAAACCGGTTCCGGAAGACGTAAAGGGCGAGCCAGTGTCATGTGTCCTCTCGGGGTTGAGCAGACAACCCTCATGCCCCGCCACCCGTCCCCCTGGACACCACCCACTTCCCTGCAGGAGTGTCCTGCCTTTGGAGTTGAGAGAGAGAGAGAGAGAGAGAGAGAGAGAGAGAGAGAGAGAGAGAGAGAGAGAGAGAGAGAGAGAGAGAGAGAGAGAGAGAGAGAGAGAGAGAGAGAGAGAGAGAGAGAGAGAGAGAGAGAGAGAGAGAGAGAGAGAGAGATAACTAATTACACATTGCATGTAATAATTTTTTTTAAATTTCCAGTAGCTTTTTTTCCTTGCACCTTTAGATTAAACTCTCTCTCTCTCTCTCTCTCTCTCTCTCTCTCTCTCTCTCTCTCTCTCTCTCTCTCTCTCTCTCTCAACACTTGGGCCTCACGATACACTCATAATGTGTCAACAAAAGCTGAAATGAGTGTTGCTCCAACCCACCAACAAACACCCGCCTGCACTGCCCTAAGCAAACACCCGCGTACGAAGGGAAGGAGGTAAGGGAGGGGAAACAATAACAGAGAGAGAGAGAGAGAGAGAGAGAGAGAGAGAGAGAGAGAGAGAGAGAGAGAGAGAGAGAGAGAGATAACCGCGTCCTCTGGTCTCTGTAGTTCTCGTGCACCGTGGCAACATCTCGTCCCATCCATCACCGACCTCAACCTCTCGGCCTCTAATGGCCTACAAAATGAATCTTTCTCGACTTTTGGTCCGAGCTTCAAAACATTATTACTCCGCCGCATTCACAAGGCAGACTTTGCACAAACTTCTAAGCTCACGGCGGAATACAAAGCACGAATAAAGGGAAGGGGAGATGCATTGTCTAGCGAGAAAGGGCGAGCGACGACGCCAGTGGATATTTCCTCACAGGGACGGAGGTGTTTTGAGGGCGACTTCTTGTCTCCTTGACTGTTCCCTGGCAAGTGATGGGCCGAGGGCGGGAGGAGGGGCGAGGTAGTATCAGATATGTCCCAAGGCGCGTCCACGAAGCCGTTCATTGTGTGTACCACCAACGCAGTAGACGAGGAGGCAGACTTGGAAAATGGGCGAAGGACGAAGAGATGGGAGTGAAAGAGGGAAATAGTGCGGGTGGTAGGATGGGTAAATTGTCTGGTAGTTACTGTCATGGATATCGTGTGCAGGAAGAAGCGTGCAGACGGCAGGAAGACTGAGATAGATAGATAAAGAGATGAGGGAGGACAGTAGAAAAGAGACACAATGAGGAAAGAAAGAAGGGAGGAAAAAGTTCCAATAATTTTCCAGGCCGAAAGAAATCCATGATAAGAATATAAATGAAAGAAGAAAAAAAGAGGAAAAAATTAAAGGCGAGACAAAAATGAGATAGGCAACTTGGGAAAGATATATGAAGCACGTTGGACACAAAATAGCATAGAAAGTCTGTTGCGTGGATTTATTTTTAAGGAGGAAAAAATCTGAGGTGCAGTGAAATTCTTGCGCCTCAAAAATACGAGTATCAGGCCGAAGTGGCAATAAATTACTGAACATTCCTCTAATCTGGACGCTTAAGAATTCAGGCTTTCTATGACAACACTGGAGGAACGGCTGTTATGGAGTCGAAGCGCTTTTGGAGTCTACATTTCGACGTCCATTTTCCAGACTATTGCCGTGGTGCTTGTCGCCTCTTCGGTTCCTTATAAGATTAAAGGGAAGTATTCTCCTTTATACTTGTCGTTTTGTTGAGCTGAGAAATCTAACACATCACGTCGATTTTGCATATTATATTTATATGCTTCATCTCCTGCTTTCTGCACGTACTCACTATTTTTTTATGTTTTTCTTTCGCCTTACATTTATCCAGGTCTTCCTTTACTTCACCTTCTCTTTTTTCCCGCCTTTTCATGTCCGCGTTCCCGTTGTTTCTGTGGGTGCTTCCTGTCCTCAATGTAAGACCTTGAATGCAGGTAATAAATGTTCACTTTCACTACCTGTAATTACATTGTCCCACGCGGTCTCCGGCTGTGTAAATAATGCTGCCATTCCCCTGATTAATTCGACTGTTACAGAATCCTCGCATGTCTGTCTTCTCTTTTTTTGCCCCTTGTGCTGCCATATTAATAGCAGCTCCAGACGACTTCTTTCCGCCCAAGTGATTAGTTAGTGCCCCTCAAGGTGACTGCCGACGCCACCTCCTCCTATCCGAAATTTAACTAACGCGAGTCCGCAGTTTTATCTCTGAGCGTATTCACCCGCGGCCATATTTCTTGTTTCTAAATGAATCGGTGCAGGTGAGTAATGTTCGCTCTCCCCACCAGATATATTGCATCGTGGGGGCGGCAGGGCGGCGTCTGAGTGAGAGCGCGAGGCCACGGTGACCGAGGCCTGGTATATTGGCCCAGACTACGCTCCCCATAATAGTTATAATGACCATCATTAGTAAAACTGTAAATCTAACCTCGACTGCCGACGCAAGGAGCTTGGGTGCCTGTCGCTCTTTTCAGCGTCATTTCCCGCGTTTCACATCACACTGCACGTCACCCTTAGGTCCTTTACAGTGCCTGGAAGCCTCTGCAAGTTGCCATGGGGACTAAAAACACTCAAAAAGCTCCGTCAAAGCGTAAATCGTGAAAATTTCATCACGTCAAAAACTCCGGCGGTTCCTACAACCCCCCAAAGGAACCCCGAGAAATGCAAATATTAACCCGCATATACATATAGGCCGACCCCGGTATCTGGGCGTCTGCTCTTTGGCTGCTTTGCTCTGTTCATGGCAGCGATGTACGTGTGCTTGGTAACAGCGGAGGGTGTGGGGAGAGTGTGTGTACTTGAGGGGCGGAGGCAGGGCCAGGCAGGCGTGCAGCGGGCGGGGGTGGAGTGTGAGGGCCATAAACACGCCGCCGCCAGGTGAGGGCTTCTGTGTGTGAGTGTCGGTGCTCTCGGGTGGCGCGTTACTCATCCTCTCTCACTGAACTGTCACTCAGTCATTTACTCATCCAACCACTCACTCACTCACATACTCACTCACTCACTCCGACCATTCGTTCATTCACATATAAATCCATTCCGTCACTCACTCACTCACTCGTCCGTTCATGCACTACAGCGTCATCCCACGTCGTCCTTGCGTCATCTCCTCTCTTTCGCCTGCCTTCGTGCGCCAGCCAAGCCCAGCGTCACCCCGTCACCTCATGATCCTTCACCCTATTATCTTGCCTCTTCATTATCCCCCCTTCTCTCCCTCTCATCCCATGCAGTCATTGCTCTCTCTCTCTCTCTCTCTCTCTCTCTCTCTCTCTCTCTCTCTCTCTCTCTCTCTCTCTCTCTCTCTCTCTCTCTCTCTCTCTCTCTCTCTCGTGCACGTACCATAAACATAATTTTGTCATGGTTTTTGTTAGATATGAAGGAGGAACTAAAACAATGCATTTAAGTATTTCGGAGTATAAATATTTTGTATATAAGTAAGTACAGTGAAATACAACAAAATACAAGAATAATTTAGTAGTAAAAAAATATTACGGTACTCACTCTCTTGCGAGTCCGTAATACACACACACACACACAGGAGGGATCAAATACCTCATCATCTCAACGTTGATTGGACGTCATCAGCACAGCACATGTGTGACGTCTTACCTGAAAGGAGAAGAGAAAGGTAATCAGCGTCACTGTAATGCATTCGATGGGAGAAATACTAATAAATGATGCGCTCCTCTGCTAAGATTTATTGTGTTGTAATACGAAAGAATAGAATGAGACGAGCAAACGTGAAGAAGTAGAAACAAAGAGTGAGAGACTCAAGAGAAAGAAAGAGAAAGACGGATGCTGTAATAACATAGGGATGGGATGGATGGATGGACGGATGGACGGATGGACGGAGGGGGAGTAGGAGGAACAGCAGCAGGAACAGGAGGAGGAGGGCGAGGAGCAGGAGGGAGGAGGAGGAGGAGGAGGAGAAGGAGGAGGAGGAGGAGGAGGAGGAGGAGGAGGAGGAGGAGGAGGAGGAGGAGGATGTGAGGTGTACCAATTCGATATAGCCCGTTGATATCCCCTGGCATCGTGACCACCCGGAGCCCCCGTCTACCCCCGCCCCTCCCGCCTTGGTCAATCCTAACAGTATCTCCGGAAACCCTGTTGGCGGGACACACACAGCAGCAAGCTCCCTCCCTCGCCCCCCGGGATCCCGCGTGTGCCTCGGGCGGTAGGGGGGGAAAATGCCGGAACCCAGCAGTTCGCTATAACCAGACCGCGAGGCGAGCCTTCATGCTGACTGACGAGTAAACGTAAAAAAATCGTTCGTCATGATCAGACGGTGCAGGAGGCGGCGCTCGGCAAGCCTGCCGGGCGAGAGCAAGGCCACCTGGTACGAGTCAGCCGTCGCTCTTATCAGAGGCCCGGCAGCCTCGACGGCAGGAGCAGCGGCAGGCCCGACGGACCGCGTGGTGGCTGACAGTGTTGAGAGCGCGGGTCATAAAGGCGGAGTGTGCCGGGCGGGCAGCACCGCAGTGGAGCAGCGGGCGGCCAAGGCTACAGCCATTACCCTCCGCTCCAAACGTATAATTTGGACAAGACTTGGCCTTACGGTACACACGAGCTAAACCATTTGAACATTCCATATAGTCATATTTCGAACTCCTAACTTACACCAAAACACAAGCATGTGGCCAACCTCCCCCGGAAGCCTGAAAGCAAGCGAATCTTTCCTCCTGAGATGAGTTTCGAAGCAGCTCCAAGCACTGCACGGTGAGCCGGCAGGAAAGGAGTCTGAGTGGTGAGCAGGCAGCGGGCGCCTCCCAGGTGGCCGAGCGGGAGGCCGGTGGTGAGCGCGGCCGTGCACAGCGCTCACCGCCCGAACACTCCTCTCCATGATCCAGGATAATATTAATTGTTTATTATTGATATTAGCACACCATTGCGCTAAATGACTCTAGCTCTGACAGGTGCCCTAGCATGTGTCCATCCCGGGAGCCTGAACACCCTGCCCTGCATGTACCGCCCCCTGCCAAGCGCCGCGGGAATCTGATGGCTGCGTCACACCGAACACGACCCATCAGCACACACAGCCCCACCTATAAATATTACCCATAGACACTGTACCGAATCGCTATAAACTGAACACAGCAAGGTGGATGTAATCTTTACAATTCACTAAATGGCATCAAAATGATCAGGCCGCTTTAGGATTACAAAAAGGTCATTTAAAAACGTTTGCACATTACTTCACAGTCCCCCCATAAGTGTTCGTTTTCTTGTAACATTAGAGAGAGAGAGAGAGAGGAGAGAGAGAGAGAGAGAGAGAGAGAGAGAGAGAGAGAGAGAGAGAGAAGCATTCGTGAACTTTGTGAGATAGCTTTTCACACACACACACACACACACTCTCTCTCTCTCTCTCTCTCTCTCTCTCTCTCTCTCTCTCTCTCTCTCTCTCTCTCTCTCTCTCTCTCTCTCAGTGTCGCTTTTGTTGGCTGACACCGATCGTGAGAGATAAGAAGGTTGATTATTTTTAATGAAGACATATGCAGGAGCCACCAGCCTTAGCCGTGGTGGCCGTGGTGGCGGTGGGTGGTAGTAGTTTAGATCTGTCAACCACACACACCTTCGACCCACCACCTTCTTATCTTCGTGATCTACCTAAAGGTGATGGTGCTCTAATGATAGTGGTGGTGGTGGTGGTGGTAGTAGTAGTAGTAGTAGTGGTAGTAGTAGTAGTAGTGACTGTTACTTAGCATGACAGTCCTCAAATCTCAGCCTTTCCCAGTGAATGAATATCCAACCTAACCCTTGCTTGAGTAAATACTGTGGTAAGTTTTATAAAATTCAAGGCAAGGCGAACATTCCACGGAAGAAGATATATAGAGAAGAAAACGACGACGAAAGAAGATGAAGAAGAGCGGGCATACGTAGCTATTAGTGATGTAAAACTTCAGA
>NC_087165.1:13258511-13271011 GCF_035594125.1 Scylla paramamosain | reverse complement strand
ACCTATTATTTGCAATTCTTTCGTATATTTTACTTCAATAATCTGAAAACCTGTGTTAAAGATTTATGCCCGTTGTCAATCCACATCTGCAAGCACTTAATTTTTTTCTCTCATATTGGTCTATCAGCTTGTTTGGGGTAGTTTCTCTTACATCATTTGGTGTCAGTACTCTCAAGTTATCTCTCTGTACCTGTTTGCCAGTCTGTTTGTGATATGCGTGTTGAGAGACTTTCAGTGTCAACGTAATCTCCTGCTCCACTATCTACGTTAGCATAATTATTCGCCATTAATTCGTAAGTCACTAAGTAGCGCTGTTTGGAGACTTGATGATGCAAAAATGGCGTCTGCACTCTTTCGTGAATCATCATACCTGTTACCACAAGCTTTCACTCGCAGGCTGACTCACAAGCCGTTTATAATAAGAAGCGAATGCAAGTCCAGTAAGACAGGTGTTAAGATCTAAAGAGAGCTACTGAAGAAGGTGAAGAGTGACCGCAGTGAGCCGGTTAAAGTACTGGTGATGATGGTGGCGGGTGTCGTAGCAGCAACAGCGGTGGTGGCGGGAGTGGAGGGGACGCCCTAGAGCACCAGCAAGGCCTAGACGGGGGTGTGTCGGCGATAGCGAAATGTTGGTCGCCAGGACTAGCTCACGCGGAGCATCGTAAGTACAGGTTGTGAGGCGACACATCTCAATAAATAACGCACATGTATACTTAAGCAAATACTGGAGGACACAACCCTGCCGTGTCCCTGGTACCTTCGCTCGCCGCTCGTAGCCTTCGCTCACCCCGTAACCGATGCTCTCGCTCACGCCGGAACGAACAATGACGGGAAAGATGGATGAGTTTTGACAACCGGGGCGGACATGACTGCAGGACTCGCTGTACCAGAAGGCATATGTGACCATTACACGAATACGGCCGCAACCTTGTCAATTACTGTCTCTATGTACCCAGCAACGCTAAGAGTCCCATTGCGTTATTCTAGGTCACACTGTCTGCTGCTACGAGGGAGATAAAAGGGAAGGAGCCCAGTCGATGCGTCGCTGTTGAGGGAGAAGGACACGGGCGGCGGGGAGTTGTGGTCGGCGCTGTGCATGCTACATTGTAAAGTATACCATTAGTGATAAGTGATGGCCTGAGTCCCGGTAAAATATAGAGGGCGCAGGAGTGTTCCCCGTCCCTCCACCACCTTGCCCCGTCCCTGCATGGTCTCTACAGTGTCTCCAAGGGTGTTGCCGTCCCCTTGGCTCGTCCCTGAGCAGTTCAAAGTGGTTTTTAAGGGTGTTGTCGTTGGATTCTTATACGTCTTTGCGGCGTCTATACTGCGTGGAGGGTGTTGGCATACCCACACAATTTGCCACACGCTCTATATCTCTTTCAAGGGTGCAAAATACTCCCCTTGTTCCCTCCACTTCCCATCGTCGCCAGGGTTGTTGTTCTCTTCCCTCGTCCATTGTTCTCTCGGTGTCTGCTTCTTCCTCTGCCTTGTCTGGAAGGGTGTTGTCGTTTTCCCTGCCTGCGATATGTTCTTAGCGTGTCCTCATAATTGTCATCCCCGCCTATACATGATCCAATTCTCGTCAGTCTTATGGGGCGTGCTTAACGTTTTGCATTTCTGGTTATTATTTTAGGGAACGAAACGATGCAGAAAAGGCGACTGGTAATTGTGAGAAAGGGAAGACATGGGTTGTAAAGTATAATGTTTAAAAGTGCGGTTGATGTAATCGAAATATGCAACAAGAAGCAAATATTTTAGACTCGAATGTTTTACAAGTATAATAAAAAAAAGGAGGTATGCGCCACGATAAGGAATATGATCAAATTAATGAATAATATAAGGACGAGAAGGAATGATAAAGAGAGCGAATAAGAAATTAGAAAGAAGATTCATTTGCGAATTTATCAACGTGTAAAAGTTTACTTATATTAGCTGCCTGAATTGTACACTCACGCACTCTTTCTCTCTCTCTCTCTCTCTCTCTCTCTCTCTCTCTCTCTCTCTCTCTCTCTCTCTCTGTTTTTATTTTTATCTTTGCATTGTATTTTTTTTTCGTTCAACCTCCAATTTGTCTCTAAAAATCTTCAGAAGACTTGTTCCTTATCTGTCTCTTTATATATGAACTCAAATATTCCCAGGGCCGTGAACAGACATATCTATATATCTGTTGGACTTAACGTCTGCTACTTATCTCATCCTCATTATTTTGTTAAACATTGGAGAGAGAGAGAGAGAGAGAGAGAGAGAGAGAGAGAGAGAGAGAGAGAGAGAGAGAGAGAGAGAGAGAGAGAGAGAGAGAGAGAGAGAGATCAGTACTCGTAAAACTTGAAATGCAGCTACTTAAGATCATGCTTATTCAGATCAGCGTTGGTAAGTCGGTGCACTGAACGATTAATCTCCACATTTCACACATAACCCATCTCTGTATTCTCATCCAGCCTTCACTTCCTTTATTTCCTTCTCGTCCTTCATTTCTCTCTTTTCCTCCTCCGTTTTTCTTTTGTAATTCCATCAGACAGACAGCTATTCTTGTATTGTATATATTTTCCTCCTTCCCCTCATTCTTCTTCCCTTCTGTCTCTTTCTTTTGCCACTAATACCTTCTGAAAGGGACGTCTTTGTAGTACACCACGACCACCACCACCACCACCACCACCACCTCCTCCTCGTCACCCCCCTCCTAAGCTTCCTCATTCACTTTTCCTTCTATTCCTTGTATTGAACTTTATTTTCCTTCCTTTTTTCTTTTATTTTGTCCTTTTCTGCTTGTATCAACGAAGAAAAATCTGATTCACCTATTTATTTCTTCAATCGTGCTATAATTTATAAAATAGATTCCAGAAGAACAGTAATGCGATTAAAAGTCAAGAAACTGAGAAGACAAACACCTATAAACCAAAGCTCAACACGTACGGTTCTCATAAACGTCATGGACTGCGTTAATAAAGTCTATGATATCATCGGTTTATGAAAGAAAGTAGAAATATCTTTCCCTCCAACGGTCATGTCAACTCTCATGTTTGCTGCCTTCTTTTTCTATACTAAATTAAGTGCAGTGGGGTTATACATCCTCGTAAGGGCCAATAACAGGATTACCTTTGTATTATATTGCCATCGTAGTCTCCTTTTTCCCTCCCTCCTCCTTTATCTCTTTCTCCTTCACATTTTTGCTCTGCTTTTTTTGAGGAGCCTTCGTCATTGCCATGCTACATCTCTCCCTGTATGTTAACTAGTATACGCCGCACAAACTGCTCAGTAAAGACTAAACTGGTGTTTGTTTTTCCTTTGTATTTGTTTGTGTTCTCTTCGTCCTCCTCCTCCTTATAATCATCCTTCTACAACCTCCGCTACCTCTCCTTCTACGCCTATTCCTTCTCCCTTTGCTTCTCCTCCTGTGTGTACATGCTAATTATTGCTTACACTGACACATCCTACGTCCCATGTCCCACGCTATCGCCGGGTCCTATCAGCGGCCTCACCCACGACACCAGGATCTGCCCAGTGTTCCCTCAGGTCACTCACTCGCTTGCTCTCTTTCCCACAGGAACTTATGCTGTATACCACCTTAGTTCCTTCACCTTGTAACGTTCTTTCTTATACATGGTTTTCTCTCTCTCTCTCTCTCTCTCTCTCTCTCTCTCTCTCTCTCTCTCTCTCTCTCTCTCTCTCTCTCTCTCTCTCTCTCTCTCTCTCTCTCTCTCTCTCTCTCTCTCTCTCTCTCTCTCTCTCTCTCTCTCACTGAACCGAAAACTGAACTGAGTCATCGTGGATTTACACACACATGCATGCACACACACACACACACACACACACACACACACACACACACACACACACACACACACACACACACACACACACACACACACACACACACACACACACACACACACACACACACACACACACACACACACACACACACACACACACACACACACACACACACGGATTGTTTTGTCTTCCCCTTTGTTGCAGTTATCCCGTTCCTTCCTTTCTTCTTGCGTTTCTTTACCATCACCACATTTCCCTTTTCCTTACTTTTTTCCCCCTTTCTCCTTCCCTTCCTGCCTCGTTGGTGTTGTTTTGGTGTGTATGACAGGCTGCATATTTATTGGGTTCCAGAATGTTTCCAGTGTCCAAATTTTTCTTGCAAACACGCCATCAGGAAGTGTGGTGTTTGGTTTGGGAAGGTGGTGGTGTGCGTGTCTCTGGTTGTATACATACGCTTATAGTGTCTTGCTTTGGTAAACGTGTTGGTCGAGTCGTGTGTGCGTTCGTGCGTGCAGACACTCCTTCCCTTCCTGCAGTGAAAAGTCTTCTCTCCTTCGCTTGAGTCGTCCTCTTCGAAATTGTTGTGGCCAAGGACTTAAATCGTCTATCACGGAATCGAAACCTCTGCATCACCTTCCACGAACTCTCCCCTCTTTCCCTTCCTTCCTTCCTTCCTTCCTTCCTTCCTTCCTTCATCCCTTCCTCTGTCCCTCTCTGCTTTGACACTCCCTTGTGATCCCAGACCCAGTGTGCGCACTCCTGGCAACACACCACACCACGCAGCGCCATGGAAATTCTAACGATCGTAAATTGCGAGTTGAGGGGCGATAACATTACTCATCAGGCGTAATCATGCGTCAGACAGCGACACGCGAAGAGGCGGTGGAGTGGAGAGGGGGAGGGGAAGGGAAAACTTTTGTACCGAACTACCCACTACCTTCACTTCTCACGTTTTACCCGGCAAGGAGACATGCCACCCGAGGCTTCCGTTTCGTCATCAACACGGAGGAACATTCACCAGGTGTGTGGCATTAATGGGCAACACGTGTGATTCGTTCCCTACAGGCCACGACAAATACTTCTTTAGCTGGAGCAGAGTGAGGCGGGGGAGAGGGTGTGGGGTACTGGAAGACTGAGGTTGGGGGGGTTGCCAGCTAGACCCCGGCATTCCTAGCGGCAATTAAGTCATCCCATTTGTCAATGATAGTATATCGCCGCGGAGGCCAGATACAGTCGATTTGTTTATATTGTATTAGCTTTATTGACTGGTCTAATTTCACTCTCACCCGTATATCATAGTGAAGGTCTGTGCTGTTTGAGAGAGAGAGAGAGAGAGAGAGAGAGAGAGAGAGAGAGACAGAGACAGAGAGCAGGGACAGCATGTTGGCCAATAAAGGTGGGGGGAGCGGGGGTGAAGTGGCGAGACGAGAGGAGGATGAAGAGGACATTAGCCTTGGTTCGTTCCTGTTAAGTATCATGTTTGACTAGTGTGGAAAGCATGTAATGCACCTCTGAAGACATTACGAGAAAGAAACTGCAAATCAAGCTGCACATTTAGGCTGAACACTCCTCTAACATCTACCTACGTCATGTGCTAATTTTCGGTGGTAAGGAAGGGAAAATATGAAGAGGAAATAACAACTGGCCAAGTTCCACCATCTATTTCCTTTCATTCGTTAACGTTGTATCTCACTTCACCTCCAACAGCACACTTCACTTCCTCTTCTCTCCTCGTTCAACAAAATCCATAAGTCATTTCCTTCACTATCTCACTCGGGCAGTGTTGCTCTCTGAATCTGCCACCTTATCATTGCCTTTATCCTTCCCCCAGCTATTCTCCTTACATCATGTTCCCCATTACCTCCTCCCTCTAATGGCAGCATCCTTCTAAACCCTAGCCCTGCCAACCCTTCGCATCCGCCTCAACCCTTGCTGCTTTCTCATTTAACAGTTATCCCTTACCATTTCTCCCTGACACCTTTGCCTCAATATTTTCACCGTAACCATTTCTACCATTCATTCTTTCCCAATCCCATTCTGTTCCAGTTATCCCGCCCTCATCTTCTTTCCCCCTTTACTATCACTTTCTCCCAAACATTTTTCTTTATTCTTTAACTGAGTTCATCCTTCCTCGGCCACATTTTTCATTTCCTCTCCCTGTGTTCTTGTTTTGATGTGCGTGTCTAATATTTGGCGTAAAAGCAATTATTACATAAATGTTCCCATTAGTATCAATCGTAAAGACATAGGTTTGGGTGAAAGTTACGTTGGTGTGTGTGTGTGTGTGTGTGTGTGTGTGTGTGTGTGTGTGTGTGTGTGTATGTTGATTCGTTTCCTCTTGTAGTCATTTTTTTTTTTTTTGTGTGTGTGTGTGTGTGTGTGTGTGTGTGTGTGTGTGTCTTCGTATTACACTGAATTTATTTTCGTTTGATTTTTGCTCCTACATTTCCACATTAACCTCTTATGGCAAGAAAAGAAAACGCGACAACAAATAGTATAACAAATGCCTCAAAAGAATGACTAGTGAAGGTTATGTGACTGAAAACAGAGCAACCAACTGTGTGGTTGTTAGCTAGTTGTGTGAACGAGTGAATGAGCGAGACTTGTGTGAGGCATGAATACGTGTATGAGTGAACGAGCTAGGCTTCAGTCATAAGTGTTAAGTGGAAGTGCGCGGCCTGGCGCCGGGAGATCACCTACCTCCAGCCTTCTGTTCACACCTTCTGTGAATAAACACCTGCACTGTTACCTGCGTTTCCTGTGCCCCTGCTGGTCAAGAGTCGAACATGGCGCAGTGAGTAGGATCAGGACAAGGCTGCAGTGGGTACGGCGCAGAATGGAGAAGCAGTTGGAGGCGCTGGCTGCCCTGCTAGCGCGACAGTCGGAGCAGAGTCAGGCTCGCGAGGAGCGTTTAACCCAGCTGCTGGAGAGAGTGGGGACACAAGCTCCCAGTCGCACCACGGCGAGCAATGAAGGCGAAACCACAGCCCGCAGCACGTCTACCCAGGGCGCGAGGTTCCCGACGTCCGCCACCATCATTCCTCACTTAACGGCGTCAGCATCTTTACGTGAGTTCGACACGTGGCGCCATAAGTTTGAAGGATACGTAACCCTCGCCAGGATAGACTGTCTCTCCCTGGCTGAGCAGAGGGCGGCACTCGCTGCTGTCCTAGACGACGAGTGGACCCGTACACTTCGCTACGGGATAAGCTTACCGAGAGACGCGGAGTTAAGAACCATCCTCGATGCAATGTGTGAGTACCTGCGAAGCCAGCGCAACATCATCATGGATAGAAGAGACTTCTACTCCCGCGTGCAAGAAACGCAAGAAGGTTTTGACGACTTTTTATGTGCTGTAAAGGAAATCGCCAATTTCTGTGACTTTTGCGACCAGTGCATAAACCATCAGCTGCGTGACAGAATTGTCGTTGGGACACGAGACGAAGTGGCTCTGAAACGCATGCTGGAAAACAAGAAACTCACCCTTGAAAACGCCATAGATATTTGCAGAGCATCAGAGAGCGCTAACCAGTGTAGTGCAGTACTAAGGGGCGGCTCTCACTCTTCGAGCCATGGTGTGAACGCTGTCTCGAACTACAGGAAGGGCAGTTTCGGGGGCTCAAGCCCCACGGGCTGTTATCGTTGTGGCAAAGATTGTCGCAGTGACAAAAGGGGATGCCAGGCAATAGATAAAGTGTGTCGTAACTGCGGGAAAAGAGGGCATTTTGCGAGTGTATGTCAGCAGACAGTGAGGAAACGACGAGGAGCTTCGAGGAGTTCCTCAACTGTCTCTCCTCATCGCGGTGCAGGCCCGAGGCGGGGAGCCAGTGCCAGTGTATACCAGCTCTTATCAGGCGTATACGCAAAGACGGTGACGGCACGACCTGCGCCCCAGGTGCTCATTACCGCCACACATCCCGCTGGAAGAGACAAGATTACGTGGACTCCTGACTCTGGGGCCGAAACGACCGTTATTGGCCTCGACACGGCAACACTCCTTGGAATCCCGCCCTCCAGCTTGGCGCCCGCTGATGGTGATGGACTTTATGCTGCCGGTAATCACCCCCTCACCTGTGTAGGAACTTTCTCGTCGCACTTGCAACTGGGCGACAGGGAAGCTGAGACTGTTGTGAGCGTGGTGAAGGAGGTGAAGGGGGCGCTGCTTAGCTGGTACGATTCCATCGCCCTCGAGAGCAACCAGAGCGTCGAAGCAGCCGACAGCGTAGGGAGCCGAGACGACTGCAGGTGCGGTGGCACCGTAGCACCTACGATTAGTCGTACGTGTTCATTGTACGCTGTGTTTGTTTTGTGTATATGTACCGTGTTTTCTGTACTTCAATCATTGTAACTTTGTTTCATGTGTTACGGTAGCCATAACAAAGATAAGGAATCTTCCTTATGTCTCGGGGGAGGTGTGTGGTTGTTAGCTAGTTGTGTGAACGAGTGAATGAGCGAGACTTGTGTGAGGCATGAATACGTGTATGAGTGAACGAGCTAGGCTTCAGTCATAAGTGTTAAGTGGAAGTGCGCGGCCTGGCGCCGGGAGATCACCTACCTCCAGCCTTCTGTTCACACCTTCTGTGAATAAACACCTGCACTGTTACCTGCGTTTCCTGTGCCCCTGCTGGTCAAGAGTCGAACACCAACCAACCAAGAGTTTTGTGAATTAGGCTTAGTAAACAAACAGCTGGTACTTAATAGGTGGTTGTCCTGCAGTGATACATCGTCACCACTCCGGGGCTGATGATCGTCACAATAGTTTCCTGGAATCAGACCGTGAGTGCACGCCAGATGTTACGCTCTTCTCTCCTGGGGTGCCACCTTTACCAGCGAGTTCCAGAGGTGTCAAAGTAAATAGAACTGGGAAGAAATAAAGCGAGGACAAAACTTTAGTGAGGTCAAATACACAGAACTGATACACAAGACTGGCAACGGAGACAGACCCAGAACTTGGCTTGCTTACATTTAATTCAGGACAGGTTTGGTGATGCTCGCCACTCACCCCAGCTAATCATCAATCAGTAGCACACCTCAGCAACACCACAAGCTCTTGCACTAAAACGGTAAATAAGAATAGATAGGTTCCTCAAGTCAAGTACCACTCATTTGAGGACAACACAAGATGACAGAAGTGAATTTAGGAAAAATAAGTATATCCCCCTTTTCTTCTCCCACTAATATACTCTCTCTCTCTCTCTCTCTCTCTCTCTCTCTCTCTCTCTCTCTCTCTCTCTCTCTCTCTCTCTCTCTCTCTCTCTCGCACGCGCCCCCTGGATCCCATGGTGCTCTCAACCTCTTCTTTTCTCGAGTGTGTTTTCTATTCAATAAATCTTAAGGTTCGATCTCCGCCGCTCGCCCGCCTCCAGATGTACAATTGGCAAGTTTGAAGTGTTCATCTGGAGCGCGCGGCAAAATTTTCTCTGGTTTTCGATCGTTGAGATGGATTACGCGCGCCTCCTCCCGCATGCGACGTCCGCCCACTCCGGTGTCTAGTGCCGTATTGTCCCCAGCTATCCCCCCATACGTCTCCTCCTCCCCATTGTCCGTGGTGTTGATGTACTGTATCTCGCGGGGCCGCATCACTCATCCATAAATTAGTCGAGATAAATAGATCTCGAACGATACATTGCGGAGTGACCGGGGAGATGAGACTCGTCCCGACCCCGCTTTGCCGAACAGCCGTCAGACGCGCGGGCCATGTTGGAATAGGAGAATCTGACAGCGAGCGACTCTGCCTCCGCCCTCACACCATCGAAGCCCGCCCTTGAGAGCTCCACGCCTTTTACCTGACGGAGACGCCGACGGTGGAGTCTGTCGTGGGGTGTGTTAGACTATTGGGGTGGCGCAGAGAGGCGGGCAACGGGTCTGACCCCATCTAATTGTTAAGCATGGACCCTGATGTATGTTCCTTGATGACGAGTCATTACAGCAGATTATAACCCCCGAGACGCGCTTACACCGTACTTAGGGCCGTACGGTGCAGCGGGGCGGCGGCCGCACCTGGTCACCGACGACGCTGTGGGATTGTTTGTTCAGCGGCGACCATCGGCTCAACGGCCAGCCTCACCTCACACCTCCACTCATGACTCACGGCCTCACTCATGACTGCCGCACTCATTATCACTCTTTATCCTTATGATCATTTTTTCCTCTCTGCACTGTGACACCTTCCCTCGTCATCCTCGTCATCTCTCATTCATTTTAAGCAACTCAGTTTTCTCCCATTCATTATTCACGTCCTCACTCATAATTATTCAGACTTAGACTCATTGTTACTTTACGTCTTGTCATGAAGATCGACAGACAGTTCTGAACCCACGGCTTCTCTCTTCTGAGATTCATATTCACCTCATTTACAAGGTCAAGCATCACACACACACACACACACACACACACACACACACACACACACACACACACACACACACACACACACACACACATCTTGTATAAACCCTCCATCTTTGCAATCAACATTTCTTCCACTAAACTAATGACCTATTCAAAAGTAATTTCCTCATTGATAAAGGGACTGAGTGAAACTGCAGGCATGTTTAATCATAGATATGTTTTTTTATACTCAGTTTACAGACATCCATAATACAGTGAATTATCTCTTTCTTTAGAAAGGAAATATCGCCAATACTTTGACCTCAACATGAATTAAATATTAAGGAGCTCAATGGAAAAGACATGTATTCGATCATCTGGTGCCACGGGAAAGATAGGTCCTTCACCCATGGGGGATGAGTGGTGCTGGTACGTGAGTTAGCGGGATTGTGGATTGAGAAATTATCCTGCCTGATTGTGGGCACTTAAGAGATTAGATAAGAACTGCAGCTGATGCCTAAAACACTGTATAAAGGTAAATAATAATATGAAGAGAAAGAGAGAAATATATATATATATATATATATAGAGAGAGAGAGAGAGAGAGAGAGAGAGAGAGAGAGAGAGAGAGAGAGAGAGAGAGAGAGAGAGAGAGAGAGAGAGAGAGAGAGAGAGAGAGAGAGAGAGAGACGGTGGGGGGAGACATTATTAGGAAAATGATTATTTCCTTTAAATTCTTACATGGATTACTACCTGAGTGGCGTTGAAACTTCCAGATGCGATATTCCATGTATAGATTTGTTTTCTCCATTTGGGGACTTTTCTCTATACGAAAGGGAAGTATTTGTATTCGTATATGTATGTATGTACGTATGTATGTATGTATGTATGTATGTATGTATGTATGCACGCATGCATGCATGTATGTATGTACATATGGAAGCATTTATTGTGTGTGTGTGTGTGTGTGTGTGTGTGTGTGTGTGTGTGTGTGTGTGTGTGTGTGTGTGTGTGTGTGTGTATGTGCGCGCGCGTGCGTGCGTGCGTGCGTGCAGCGGCGCGCGCTTTCATGTGTATTACTTTTATGAAACTGCATATGATGAAACCAGTATCATTCATATTAAGATTACCACATACTTTATTAAAAAAAAAAGTGGACCGTTCATTATATGATAATAAATGACAATGTATTGATATATCTTAAGAAAATCTGTTAGTAACGATAAAAAAAAAAAAGATAAAAATGTATGAGAAGCGTTTGTCTATCATATGCAGCAACACTTAACAATACCAGAAAGGCAGACAATATCTTGCACTGCACCTATGAAGAGTAGGAATACCATGAGGAAGTCGACTTGGAGAAAGAAATGGCAGTAAAGGAGGAGTGGGAACAGGAAGAGGAGGAGGAGGAGGAGATGATGGTGGTGGTGGTGATAATAGTGGTGAAGGATGAGAAGGAGGAGGAGTAAAAGGAAGTGGAAGGAAAGGAAATGGGAGGGGGAGACAATAATTTGCATCTGCATTGCTACTGGGTAAGTGAAAAGGAGTCCTTGAGATTACTCACTGCCTCCATGTCCGCACTGGTTACTCTGTCAGGTGCCTCTGTTCAACACATTCCGGGACATACCATTGGGTTGGGAAAGAGTGAACGTGGCTTTGGATGCTTGGAGTTTTGATTTAGAGGAATACTAATGATGGTAAGAATGTCGGTTAAGTATCAGGAATAATGACGGCGACTTACTTCAGAATTGCTGTCTAGTATGTAGGACGTCATATAACTCTAACGGGAAAAAGTCTTAAAAAGTATCGCAGAAGCATTTCAGGTTTGCATCCACCAACACCCGTGCAGTACAAAATCAAGTATCGGCTTCCATAACAAGTCTTCCAATCTGCTTGTTAATCTCGAACCTTTCACTTATCTCGCCTAAAGTTTTCATTACCTTGATAGTGTTTACAGGGAAGACGGACATAATCATTATAACTTATAATAAAATGCCACTGGAAACACAACTATTTCCTGAATGTTACACTGCTTTTCAGAGGCCTTGCAGTGCAGTATTGCTTCCCTAACTGTATCAGAGATGCTGCTAAATTTTCATTATCTTTTATATTATACAAGGAGATATTTTGGTATGTATGATAGAAAATAGTCATTATTATACTACCCTTTTTCAAACGAACAAGATTGGTAATGCAGTCCGTCTTTTTTTCCGCATACTTAAATTTCAAAGGAAGGAATACGAAGAGTAATAAATAGCAACAAACCCGAAGATCTACACTAGGCAGCTTCACCACCCCATACAACACAGTTTTTGGATGTAAGCAAAATAGGATGACACAAAGGAATGTTCCTGTGCCAATTCTATCAGTGTTTTTGTCACCTTCATCTAGATCAG
>NC_087165.1:13248511-13251011 GCF_035594125.1 Scylla paramamosain | reverse complement strand
TCTCTCTCTCTCTCTCTCTCTCTCTCTCTCTCTCTCTCTCTCTCTCTCTCTCTCTCTCTCTCTCACACACACACACACACACACACACACACACACACACACACACACACACACACACACACACGAGTGAGTTATAAATTAAGAATGATAACACAGTCGATGAAAATGTGATTAATTCGTGAACTAAAATAACATGGGCATAACATCTTATTTGTCTTACTTAAAGGAGAAGTAGAAAGACAAATTGGAAGATAACGGGACATTGATATATTTGACTTTTACTGCTACCGTTATTTATTTTTTAACTGTTATTGTCATGTCAACATTTCAAATTTGTTTTCTTGTTCCTCATCTTTCTTTATATTCGAAAATTTGTACATATTCTGTTATTTCGTTTTCATACACAGGCAGAGAGAGAGAGAGAGAGAGAGAGAGAGAGAGAGAGAGAGAGAGAGAGAGAGAGAGAGATCACCTTCTGGCGCCTTTCAGAGTCGTGACGTCCTCAGTACCAAACCTGTAATTGGTGTCATTTGACTTCCGCTGCTGTGGGTGAGACTGGAGGAGAGGAGAGGACCGAGAACCAGGCCAAGGGAAGATATTGATACCTACTTACAAGTACACACGTATATATATGTCTGCACATATACAGAATATATATGATGCATGTAGGTATGTATGTATTTATTTATTTATGTGTGTGTGTGTGTGTGTGGATGAATGATAATTTCATTCTCTATCTGTCAGTAGAGGTGTGAGGAATGCGTGTGTGTGTGTGAGTGAGCAGTTGTCACTCTGTGAGAGGAATGACTTATAAACGTCGAGGCTTCAAGGCAGGACTGTGACAGAATGCGGAAGACTGAAGAGAGCAACGGAGGCGCATGGGAGAGGATTGTTGGCGCCGCAAGCAGGAGTTAGTGTGAAGTCAAGGAGCGGTCGAGGAGGAGCGGCGAGTGGAGGGGGAAGGGCTGGAGGGCAGGAGTGGGTGGGGTGGAAAACACAGCCGTCTCCCTGTCGGTGCCGCGTAGGGTACGGCGAGACGAGACCCTCACTGAGTTCGCTTGTCAGACAGTGGAATTTGAGGAAAGGATTCTTGCACACACAAAAAATTGTACACTGTGGACAATTTGCCGTGGACGTAAGCATGTACACACCGGTCTTGTGACGTATACACAGAAGGTGTACATGGGCACGGGAGAGGAGGCGGAGGAAAGGTTGCCACGAACAAAAACTGCGGCAGTGTCGAGAATGACAGGGATTATCAGGCGGCGTCTTGGGCTGTCAGTCGCTACACCGCCCCTTCCCGGTGGGCGTGGTTGCTCCCAGAAGGCCACGCCCACTCCCTCCTCTAATAGTACGGATTCTCTCTCTCCAGGACAGCGCCCCGAGGCCTCCATGGCGGAGCAACACCTCCAACTCGAACTATTTTCACAATAAAGAAGTCGGTGTGGGAAGAATCCTGCGGCCCGACAAACGTATCATTACGACCGGCCGACCTACGCCATCCCGCCCGTCCGTCCGGCCAGGTCTCCTCCCTGCCCGCCCGTCCATCTAGCCTGGTCTCCCCGGCAGTGTGCTCACACGTCTTGCCTTTCTCATCCGCCTCACCATATTGCCGTGTTCTCTCATCTCTCTGGTCCTCCAGGTGGGTCTCGATACCCACCTATCCATCAAACCGAGCCTTCTATCCTACCAATTCGTTCAGCCAATTTTCTCAGCTGTATTGTCCTCCCAAGCCGTCCGCGAGACTGAGAAGCACAACACACGCACCGAGCGACACGACCCGCCTGGAGGTGACACGGCGCTGCACCGTGACACGACAAGTAACAGGTGACGCGGCGCCCCAATGCACGTCTCCCCGGCCCGCCCACCGCCGCACCACCACGGGACACAGGTTCTTGATGGAAGGGGAATCGGGGCGTCACGGTGCACGGACGGTGAAACACCACGACACATGGGTGAAATGCCACAACCCGTAACATGTGATGCCGAGCGCAACGCACCGCCCATCACTGGGAGACACAACGGAGCAGCAACGCACGTTCGCCAACACACCTCCCTGCAAGAATGGCACAGAAGAACAGTGAAGCGGAGCAGCACAGCTCCTCAGACAGACCTTCGTACCAACATTTGCAGTTCGCGCGGTACCTTTCAATGGCAGTGTTTACTCGTGTGCTTGATTCTGGCGCGCCCAGATCCCTCCTTGCCTGCCACCACCACTCGCCTCATCCCATCGCTCATCGTCCATCCCTGCGGTTCTCGCCCGCCTCTGCCAGCCTCCCACCCACTCAGGACACTTTATTCACCGATGAAAGCTCCCATATCATGGCGCCCTTCCCGATTACAAGTGGGCGTGGCAGTGGAGAGCTTAAGGGAGGCGACTAAGGAGGTTTGTTTTTCTTGTGGATGCAAGAGACCGCCGCCACCACCCCGGCAGTATCAACTCACCGCTCAAGGACGCCACTGTAGTCATTTGAGATAATAGACCGACACCTTCAAACTG
>NC_087165.1:13223511-13241011 GCF_035594125.1 Scylla paramamosain | reverse complement strand
ACAAGTCCGACGCTCCAAGACAAACATGCGAACCACAAATTACAAAGAAGGAAGAAGGAAAAAAAAAAAAAAGGAAAATACTCTTTTGGTTTAATTTCGCCATTTGATATTCTGGTCCCCACCAAGTTTGCTAAGCTATTAGTGGACTAACCTCCTCCCGCCTCCACACTAACTCCAGCCTTCAACCATCCCCACCGACACACTCTATACCTTTTCCCACACACCACACCTTTACCACACCACCCTGCCCTCCGCACCCCCTGCCGACACACCCTTTATTCTTTTGTACAATGTACCTCCTCCCACACCTGCGTACATAGGTGTTCTCATACATAACACTCTGATAGGTACCACTAAACACACTACCTTTTCTATGCCTCCTATTTGCACCAGTTCTATATTCATAACTTTTTTTTTCATTTCCTCCAAAACAACAGGTATAAAGGGTATTTAAGTTTATTTTATCATAATTCTACATGCTACATATGCCTTACGATCTACTTTGCCCACCCACTGATACCTTATTCCCATTTCACTATATTCATCTTACGTATGTTATATATATTGCTCAATCTGAATAAGCACTAGTGTGATTATGAATGCCAACGAAATACAGCGTTTTATGAGCGAGATGAAAAAGAGAGAGAGAGAGAGAGAGAGAGAGAGAGAGAGAGAGAGAGAGAGAGAGAGAGAGAGAGAGAGAGAGAGAGAGAGAGAGAATATAAGTAAAGAAAATACAACTAAGAATGAAAGACGAAGAGGAAAATTAACATACCCTTAAAAAAAAATAAAAACTACATTATAAAAGAAGCTGGAATGAAAAAAACAGAATCTCGAAGAATTTTACGACAAAGGAAAACTCGCATGTACAATATAACGCAAAAAAATATCGCACTGAAAACAGTAACTAATGATGATGAGTATGATGATGACGATGATGCTGGTGGTGGTGACGGTGGTGGTGGTAGTGGCGGTAATGATGATAGTAGTAGTAGTAGTAGTAGTAGTAGTAGTAGTAGTAGTAGTAGCAGTATGATCATCACCACTACTACTACTATCATTACTATCATCATCACCACAGTCACCACCACCACCACCCCCATTATCACAAGCAACAAAAACAGCATCAATCACAAAAATGCAATAACAAAACCCACAATACACATATTTTCATTATGACCAAGGGAGAGGGAAGAGGCAGAAGAGAACGAGGAAAGAAGGAAGAAGGAAAGGAAAAAAAAGAACAGAGACAGATAAATGACGGCAGCATGAAGTGACCACCATTGAATCTCTGTGTTTGAGAACCACCCCCCATTTTACCCCCGTGTGTACCTCTCTCTCTCTCTCTCTCTCTCTCTCTCTCTCTCTCTCTCTCTCTCTCTCTCTCTCTGAACAGAAATACAAACTACACGTATTTCTTGATCATTTCGCTTTATATTTTGCCTTATAAAGTTAAAATTAAGAAGAAAATGGAAAATGTATTTGTTCCTATGTTTCTCTGAGACAGAGAGAGAGAGAGAGAGAGAGAGAGAGAGAGAGAGAGAGAGAGAGAGAGAGAGAGAGAGAGAGAGAGAGAGAGATCGGCACCTCCTTTCCTGTTGGCTTTATTTGGTTGGTAATTTTGTGGCTCAGTGTCCGGGTAAGTCCTTGACCGGCCAGGAAGAGGAGGAGGAGGAGGAGGAGAAGGAGGAAGAAGAGGAGGAGGAGGAGGAGGAAGAGGAGAAGGAGGAAGAGGGCTAGGAGGAGGAGTAAGAGGAGGAATGTAGAAAGCTGAGAAAGTATAGAAGGAAGCTTAAATAATGGAAGAGCAAAAATACAATAGGAGAGAGTGGAAGAGGAAGAGGAGGAGACGGAAGAGGAGGAAGAGGAGGAGGAGGAGAAGGAGGAGGAGGAGGAGGAGGAGGAGGAGGAGGAGGAGGAGGAGGAGGAGGAGGAGGATGCAGACTTAAACTAGCTACGACAAATTTAGTAAAGAAAGTAAAAAGTAATAATGAATTTAGTTTTTTGTTACGAATGCCATCATCATTATCAACATCATCATCATCATCATCATCATCATCATCATCATCATCATCATCATCATCATCATTATCATTAATCATCATCACCACTGCGTACCGTAGCCTTCATCAAATCCGTGAAGGTCATTATCATTAAAGGGAAAGAATAGTTTCATTGCTACAAATTTTCATTCAGTTTTAAATGCACCTACGTATATCTATCTTTTATCTTTGAACACGTAAGCTATATGCCGCCAGGAAGAAAAAGATGTGAATAGAAAGTGTTCATTATAAAGCAAATACTATAATCCTCCTCCTCCTCCTTCTCTTCCTCCTCTTCCTCCTTTCCAAATATCAACAGTCTTAATTCCGACCTTTCCTCTTTTATTTTACGTATGTCCCTTTTCTTCCTCTTCTTTCTTTTGTTCCTACTTTTAATATACTTCCTAATGCTCTTACCCTTAACTCTCTCCCTCACACACACACACACACACACACACACACACACACACACACACACACACACACACGTCATACTCCCCACTACAACCTATAGCATACTATTAATTCCACCCACCTTTCCTCCCACACATTCCCTCAGTCCCTACCCTCTTCCCTTCCTCCTACTCCCCTCCCCCTCTCCTTCCCTGCCTCTCCCCAACACTTCTCCCACGATCACAAACCGTACCACCCTCCGATCCGCGAAATTACCCCACGGTCGGTTCGGAAGCTGCGGCGCCTGGTCCGTAAATATAACGACTTTGGCATTAAACACACAGAGAGAAAGAGATAATTAATACCGGCCGGCCAATAAGTACGGAAGGGGCAGCTCTTTCTGGCCATTTCCATTTGGTTAACAAATAATGATGAACGGCTCAATACTTTCCACGTCCTTCCACCGCCAAATTGCTGCCCACTTCGAGACGCTCCAAGGGAAAGAACGAGTAAAAGACACACGCATGCACATACACACACACACATACTTAGACACACGCACGCACGCACACACACACACACACACACACACACACACACACACACACACACACACACACACACACACACACACACACACACACACACACACACACACACACACATGCACAAGAGAGAGAAAGAGAGAGAGAGAGAGAGAGAGAGAGAGAGAGAGAGAGAGAGAGAGAGAGAGAGAGAGAGAGAGAGAGAGAGAGAGAGAGAGAGAGAGAGAGAGAGAGAGAGAGAGAGAGAGAGACTAATTATACAACAAACAGCAAATAACATGAGAAAGGAAGGCACATCATGATATACTAATAGACTATCATAGCAAGAGTAAACTAACCCTGATTGCAATAAGGAAAAAAACACGAGTGGGACAAATCTACATATTCAAATAAAGTGCAAAATATCCTAGACATCTCCTGCATCATAGGAAAGTATCATAAAGACAAAATATTCTGCCTGGGAGCACCAGAGTAAGCTTCAATAAAACGAGGAGAAGTGTGATGATGACTATTACAGCACTTGCACCGGTGTGACGACATTGCAGGGATAAGCGTGGGAGCACTAACGATGCATGTAAAATTCCAGGGACCAGCGTACGAAGACCACGGCAAGATGTACGAACCATCAGTAGCCAAGGGAGAGGAATACGTAACTGAGAGAGAGAGAGAGAGAGAGAGAGAGAGAGAGAGAGAGAGAGAGAGAGAGTGAGAAAGATGTAACAGTGCAAGGGAAGAATAAACATGGAAACTAGACACAAGAAATACCAATCAGAAGAAAGTTTAAATAACTGAGGGAAAGAGAAAGAGAGTGCAAGGGAAGAGTGAGCATAGGAACTAGATAAAAGTAATACCCGTCTTAAAGAAGATCTAGGAAACAACGTATTGCTAAATCTTTACAATACTAATAAGAAGATAATAGGTCTTAGATGTAGCAGTGTGGAGGAAAGATGAGTATAAAAACTAGACAAAAAAAAAAAAATCACGATGAAGGTCTAAAGTCTGTAAAGAAAAAATCGTGTTGCCAAACCTTTACAATACTAATAGGAAGATGATAGCTCTTAGTCACGAAGGATAGAAACAATACTAAATCAGAAGAATAGTTCGAGGACAGGTAGAAGAGCTGGTAAGATATACGTGTAAGGCTACGAAGAAAGGTGTCGCGGTACCAGTAAAAGAATAACAGTACTTAGCCAGGTGAGGCAGCCTTGCAAGGTCCCCTCTAGCGCTCCTGTGCCTAAGGTGCAGGAAGTGTTGGGTTCGGGAGGACCAGCACAGCCGCTATCGCAATATTATCTGCGATCGGCCACTAATTTGCGTCAGGGAGGTTAGGGTGGCAGTACGTCAGGCAGCGTATCGGAGCCAGATCGCAAATGGAGACGCGAGATAAGAACGGAAACTACATTGCGAGCTCTGTGTCTGCGATCTCTCTTCTGCCGGGTAATTATCCGTTGGTTATTTGGTGTGTGGGTTGTGTACACGAGTTATCTCCGCCGCCAGTCCCCAAACTTACACGCATACTCTCTCTCTCTCTCTCTCTCTCTCTCTCTCTCTCTCTCTCTCTCTCTCTCTCTCTCTCTCTCTCTCTCTCTCTCTCTCTCCAAGGTCGACCTTTGAGTCGATTCTTAACGCCTCTTTTACCGCCTAACTCTTCGTGGATTAATACATCGATTTGCCTATTTGGCAAATTCTTCTCTCCACGGTGCAACCTTGTGTCCAGCTCTGCCGAGTCATGCTGCGGTGAATCTTGCTTTTTTATCTCTCTCTCTCTCTCTCTCTCTCTCTCTCTCTCTCTCTCTCTCTCTCTCTCTCTCTCTCTCTCTGTGTGTGTGTGTGTGTGTGTGTGTGTGTGTGTGTGTGTGTGTGTGTGTAAAACTGCGTGCGCGCGCGCGCTCACACGCGTGTCTCTCCCTTTTACCTTCCTTCTCTCTCTCTCTCTCTCTCTCTCTCTCTCTCTCTCTCTCTCTCTCTCTCTCTCTCTCTCTCTCTCTCTCTCTCTCTCTCTCTCTCTCTCTCTCTCGCTCCTATTTCGGTGTGTTTGTGTGTGTGTGTGTGTGTGTGTGTGTGTGTGTGTGTGTGTGTGTGTGTGTGTGTGTGTGTGTGTGTGTGTGTGTGTGTGTGTGTTTACACGTATGTACGTGCGCCCGTGCGTGTATACGTGTTCGTGTGCCTATTTATTTGCTTTACATCTTTCCATTGACGCATGTAGGAAAAAGAACGCGGGCGGGGGACCATTGCAGTAAATCAAACGGCTGGAATCTTCGCCAACTGCGCCGGTGGACCCGACAAAGAAATTTCCATCTGCTCGGTACATATTGACCAAGCAAGGCAGAGTTTGCCCGAGCAGGAGTAGGTTTGGTGGGGCCGTCGGAGGGGCAGCGCTCGCCTTACATCACCGCCCCTCCCGCCCACCCGCCCTTAACCTTCCCACCGTCCGCCCACCCGCCCACCCGCCCTCACAAGCTGGTCTCAGGGCTCCATTACCAATCCTTGTGTACACATCTCGCTAATGTTCCCCTTTTAATGATATTACCAAGTGGTCCCCATGGCTTGTGGTTCGCTTGGCGGGGACCAAATTCTGTTTTGGGAAAAACCTCGGGGGCGGTGGAGCGAGTCCCCGCCGCGATCCATGAGGAATTGTGGAAGAAACTGAAAATGTGGAGAGAGAGATTCGTCCTCCACAAATACGGTTCTCACGGCGTGGACGGACCTCCCTTGTGGCCCAGCGCGGGGGGAGCAGGAGGAGGAGGAAGAGGAGGAGGAGGAGGAGGAGGAGGAGGAGGAGGAGGAGGAGGAGGAGGAGGAGGAGGAGGAGGAGGAGGTGTGGGAGAGGTGTAGAAGTTGGAGGAGGGAAAGGAGGGGGAGAGGGGAAGGGCAGGAGGGAGGATGGAAAAGGAGGGAGAGCTGGAGATGGACCGCACCATCCACAGACGAGCAGAATTTTACACTCATGCGAAGCGCCTCCCCCAATGTTTACAACTGCATTAGTCGCTGATAGCAGTCTCGCTCTCTCTCTCTCACTCTCTCTCTCTCTCTCTCTCTCTCTCTCTCTCTCTCTCTCTCTCTCTCTCTCTCTCTCTCTCTCTCTCTCTCTTTCTCTCGCTCTCTCTCTCTCCTTGTTCAGGCCTACCGGAAATACCTGGAGATTTCAACATAACACTAAGTAGTTATCTTCTTCACGTGCTTCAGTTAATCTTTAGAGCTGCATAAAAAGGCTTATTAGCAGGTGTGATCAGGCAATCCTTTTGGCTTTCTGCAGATGTCGGAGATCTGCAGCCAAAGAGAGAGAGAGAGAGAGAGAGAGAGAGAGAGAGAGAAGAGAGAGAGAGAGAGAGAGAGAGAGAGAGAGAGAGAGAGAGAGAGAGAGAGAGATGAAGACAGATAAGACCAGACAACGATGAACTTAGGAAACGCCACTTTAAGAACATAACTTTAAAGTCACACAACCAATCCCTGTTTTCACCACCTGCCACCATTACCTACACACCGTCACCTCCACCAGCAGCCTCAACAAACCTGTACCGGAAGGGGAGAGAGGGGAGGGGGGGATGGGGCTATCCTGAACAGTAGTAAGAAAGGGGCGAATAGTTAGACAGGAGGGTAGACGGGAAGCCTGAGGGAAGAGCCGCACCCTCCCTGTCCTCTCCCTCACCTTACCGTCTCTCTCTCTGTGTCTGGTGCTCGTCCTGCCACATACCTGGGGGAGAGAGAAAGAGAGAGATGAGGTGTTAGCACAGGTGTCAGCATTGATGAAGCACTGGATGGGGATGTTGAATCTCCCTTACAGTACAATTATATTATTTTTCAATTACAAATTCCTACATTTTTTTTTTCAAGTTAGTATTGTGGAGTAGAGTAATACTTAAAAAAATATTCTGAAAAGTAATACATAAGTTAACCTTGTAGGGAAATTTTTTAAGTGTGGTTTTACTTTGGTAAATTAAAACCACGTGGAGTTGTTTACTTCCACGTATTTTTTATGGACCCGCGGAACACAGCTATTCACTCGTTATATGACCGCTAAGTGCAGCTCTCCATCTGCTGTTCCCCGCCACGCTGGAATGTCTCGGGATTTGGAAGTCACTCCACAACTGAAGAAATTAGCACGCTGTTATGATGGGTCACAAACACTCGTACTCAGCAAGGGAGTAAAAAAGAGAAACCTTGATTTTATCACTTGAATGTTTAAGAAAAAAATGTGTATGTGTGTGTGTATGTGTGTGTGTGTGTGTGTGTCTTCATCTCTCTCTCTCTCTCTCTCTCTCTCTCTCTCTCTCTCTCTCTCTCTCTCTCTCTCTCTCTCTCTCTCTCTCTCTCTCTCTCTCCTCTCTCCTCTCTCTCTCTCTCTCTCTCTCTCTCTCTCTCCTCTCCTCTCTCTCTTCAAAACTCCTCCTCAAGCACAGTTTAGGAAAGCTCATGACATACAGTGACTTCTTCAGGTGTTTTTGTTTTAAGCTCATGTGACTAATTCGTGAGTTACTCAGAGAGATGTATCGATAAATCTGACGCGTTCGTATTTCTTCCACTTCAACTTAAAATCTTTTCTTTTCTTGTCAATGTTTCTCGTTTTCTTTTATTTTTTTTTCGACCGGCTTGGTTTTCATTTTCTTTTGTATCACTGGTTTGGACTGTTTGCTTAAATATTTCACACGTATAGATTCTTAGTTTTCTTTTTTTTTTTGTCTTTACTTAAACACAATTTTTATAAGAAAATTTTTCCCTTCAAACATTTTTTCTTGGCTATTTTCAAACACTTTCAATTCCTGTGTATGATGTTTTGGTGTTTTAGCTCTTTGCTTCATCACCACCATAATCACCATAATCATCATCATCATTTATCATCAAATCTTTTTTTTCTAGTTTGATTCTCATTAACTCAAGACTTCACTTCCATTCCATTTTCTTTGCTAATTTCCCATCCAAGGCTTTTTCTGCCCAGCCCACGCACTCCCTCTGAGCTGAGCCTGCCACATCACTCCAAGTCGAGTAACCACTTGCGACAGAATCCACTGATGCATTCGGTTCTCTTTTTTCCGCCTCTCTTTCTCTATTTCCTGCGTGTATCTTTTTCTTTCTTTCCTTCTTTACAACCTTTTCTTTATGTATGTCTTTAATGTTTTTTTTTTTTCATGACTGCCTTTTCTCTTGCTCTGTGTTCTTTATGTATAGTATTGGTTCTTTTTTTCTCCATATATCTAAATTATCTTAATTTTTCTACATTATAATTGCGTGTTTTTTTTTTTTTTCTTTCACCAAGATTTCTTCAAGATTTCGTTTCAGCGTCATCCTGTTAACTATTTTGCAGCGACGTTTTTGTCATCCCACTCAGGAATATAAACAAGAAGAGGAGAAAAAGGAGGAAGAGAGAAAGTAGGAGGAGGAGAAGTTAGAGAGAGAGAGAGAGAGAGAGAGAGAGAGAGAGAGAGAGAGAGAGAAGAGAGAGAGAGAGAGAGAGAGAGAGAGAGACGATGGAAAAAATGAAAGATAAAAAGTCCAAGAAAAGAAAATGACAAGAGTATGACCAGGAGGAATAGAAAAAAAAGGAAGGAATAGGAAGAGGACGAGGCCGAGGAGGAGAAAAGAAGATTGTGGCGGGTAGGGCTTCGTGATGAGGGAGAGGCAGCTGTCCGTTGTCATGGGAATAGCCTCATTACCTGTTACCTACCGTATTGGTTTATTACTCCTAATTGTTACGCGGGAGGGAGGGACAGAGGCAGAGAGGGAGGGAGGGAGGGAGGGAGGTTACATTGGCCTTCCTCCGGCTCCTTGTCTCCCTCCCTCCCTCCTTCCTTCCTTCCCTCCCTCACTCTTCTGGTGGTGGTGATGGTGATGATGGTGATGATGGTAGTGGTGGTAGTGGTGGTGGTGGATCCAGTCTAATTATATTAATGACTTTTCCTTACTCTACTTCGCCACGTTTGACTCCTTCTTTTATTTTTGCATATAATTTTTTTTTTTGTCTCTCATAGTATTGGCTATCTGTAATAATAGTAATGGTTAACATAGCATTCGTAATGATAATGGTAATAATAATAATACTAGTATTAGGATTGGTATTAGTAATAGTAGTAGTAGTAGTAGTAGTAGATAGAACAGTAATAACAACTCATTTTACATAAAGCACTATTACAACACTGAATCGAGTTTTCACCTTGTTCCTCTCTCTCTCTCTCTCTCTCTCTCTCTCTCTATCTCTCTCTCTCTCTCTCTCTCTCTCTCTCTCTCTCTCTCTCTCTCTCCTTCCTCACCCTCCCTCTGTTTTTCTCCCTCACGAATATGATATAGAACAGCATAAAGCCGCACCATCTATCATTACATTATATACTTTGTAAGGACACCAATGTTTGAGCGGTGTCTGTCCTGTCACGTGTTTGTTTGGTTTCTTTTGCAGGTGTGTTGCCGCTCCGGTGAATCAAGGCCAGCGTTTGGGTGAGTGTTCGCACGGAGTGACTGAGGGAGCGAGGAGGCAGGGAGGAAGGGTGTGGGAAAAGGAAGGCAGTGTGGAGGGTGGGTGTGTTGGAGGGAAGGAAGGTTGAAGGAAAGGAAGGTGGAGTGTGGAGGAGAATGTGGATGAAAGGAGCACGAAGGAGGAAAGTGAGTGGAAATGTGTGGAAGAAAAGAACGTAAAGACATACCCACTTATATATACTTACACACACACACACACACACGTGAGAGACAGGCTGAAACAAATAGGAAAGAGTAAAAAAATAACCGTGAAGAAAAATTAATACAGGTTTTGTAGAGAGAGAGAGAGAGAGAGAGAGAGAGAGAGAGAGAGAGAGAGAGAGAGAGAGAGAGAGAGGGCGCAGGTCAAGTAGGTAGGAGACTCTTCCATGGAGAGTGTTTGAGTTGTGTGTTGTCGTTTCTCTCTCCCTCCACTCTTTCCTCCCTCTCACTTTCCCTCCCTCCCTCCTTCCCTCCCTCCCTTCTCCTTACCTTACTTCCCTATCAATCTTTTTTCCTTCTATTCTCGTTCTCTGCATTTTTATTCCTTCCTTTATTGATTCATTCTTCCTTTTCGGCACGTTTATTCTTTCTCACTGCCTTTATTCATTCGTGGTGCATTTTTTCTTTCTTTCTTTCATGTACTTATTCCCGTATTTCTTCACTCACCTTCATTCATACGTGTTAGTTTTGTACATTAACACACAAAAATGTATCTGCATTCATCTTAACTTACATTTATCTTCTTTCCCTTTTCTCTCTCTCTTTTTTTTTTTCCTTCCACAATTACTGCCTGGCGTCACTCACCTTCCCTTCCTCCCTTCATACCCCACGGGCCAATTACATTCCTTTCTCTCTCTCTCTCTCTCTCTCTCTCTCTCTCTCTCTCTCTCTCTCTCTCTCTCTCTCTCTCTCTCTCTCTCTCTCTCTCTCACGCACACGCAAACGCACGAAACCACCTTCTATGCACGTTTCGTTGACTGCTGTTTCTATTTCTAACGGGACACACACACACACACACACACACACACACACACACACACACACACACACACACACACACACACACACACACACACACGCGGAAAGTAAGAAAAGAACGTACATGTGTGTGTGTGTGTGTGTGTGTGTGTGTGTGTGTGTGTGTGTGTGTGTGTGTGTGTGTGTGTGCGTGGGTGTCGTCTCGAGGGTGTTTGCGAGGCGGCGCTAATCAGCAAGATGCACACTACCCTTACGTGCTATTTAGTGTGCATAAGCGATATGTTTAACCTCATAACACGCTACCTGCCTGCCCTCCCTAATTAACTAGGTAAACCAACCCATCAACAGTGTAGGCGCATTCTGTTAAGACTCGGAGAGACTGAGGTGTTTTCTTTTTCATATCCCCATAGGTATTTTTAACCACGCATGCTTGTTTTGTCCTGTTTTTTTTTTTCTCTCTCCTTGTTTTTTCCTGTTTAGTCTCCGTTTTTTTTTTTTTTTATTTCTTGTCCGTGGCGAATATTCATACAAAGCAGCTTAAGAAGTTTGCATGCGTGGTCACGTGTGGTGGTTGGAGGTGGTGGTGGTGGTGGCGTGAGCTGGTTAAGGGAAGGAAAGGGCGGATAAGAGGAAATGGTATTAGTGGGGAAAATGTGTTGTGGCTGGTGTTGTCATTGTTCTGGGTGGTGGTGGTGGTTGTGGTGGTGGTGGTTTTGGCTATGGTGGTGGTTTCGCTTGTGCACCTATTGTGGTAAGATTAGTAGGAGCTGTGGTTGTTGTAGTTGTAGGTATAATGGTAGTAGTAGTAGTAATAGTAGTAGTAGTAGTAGTAGTAAAAGTAGTAGTAGCAAGAAGCAACATTAGTAAAAGCAGCAGAGGTATTAGTAAAAACAACAATAGATGCAGTAACAATATTGAAAGTATTAGTAATTGTCACCGCGGTGTTCTGTACTAAGATATCTGATGAAATTCGAGGGAATATCAATGCTGGGCCTGTGTCTGAGGGCACTTTGCTTCACTGACTACCGAGGTTATTCCCTGAGTGCTAATACTGAGGAGTCTCTGCACAGGCATCTCTTTTTTAAAACACTCAGCAGACTCAGTCATTGTGTTTGAATGAAGAGTTCCTTCCGTCCCTCCACTCAATGGGCAGGGTCGACTTCCGGGAAGCATGACGCATACCTGTGTGGTTGTTAGCTAGTTGTGTGAACGAGTGAATGAGCGAGACTTGTGTGAGGCATGAATACGTGTATGAGTGAACGAGCTAGGCTTCAGTCATACGTGTTAAGTGGAAGTGCGCGGCCTGGCGCCGGGAGATCACCTACCTCCAGCCTTCTGTTCACACCTTCTGTGAATAAACACCTGCACTGTTACCTGCGTTTCCTGTGCCCCTGCTGGTCAAGAGTCGAACATGGCGCAGTGAGTAGGATCAGGACAAGGCTGCAGTGGGTACGGCGCAGAATGGAGAAGCAGTTGGAGGCGCTGGCTGCCCTGCTAGCGCGACAGTCGGAGCAGAGTCAGGCTCTGCTAGCGCGACAGTCGGAGCAGAGTCAGGCTCGCGAGGAGCGTTTAACCCAGCTGCTGGAGAGAGTGGGGACACAAGCTCCCAGTCGCACCACGGCGAGCAATGAAGGCGAAACCACAGCCCGCAGCACGTCTACCCAGGGCGCGAGGTTCCCGACGTCCGCCACCATCATTCCTCACTTAACGGCGTCAGCATCTTTACGTGAGTTCGACACGTGGCGCCATAAGTTTGAAGGATACGTAACCCTCGCCAGGATAGACTGTCTCTCCCTGGCTGAGCAGAGGGCGGCACTCGCTGCTGTCCTAGACGACGAGTGGACCCGTACACTTCGCTACGGGATAAGCTTACCGAGAGACGCGGAGTTAAGAACCATCCTCGATGCAATGTGTGAGTACCTGCGAAGCCAGCGCAACATCATCATGGATAGAAGAGACTTCTACTCCCGCGTGCAAGAAACGCAAGAAGGTTTTGACGACTTTTTATGTGCTGTTAAGGAAATCGCCAATTTCTGTGACTTTTGCGACCAGTGCATAAACCATCAGCTGCGTGACAGAATTGTCGTTGGGACACGAGACGAAGTGGCTCTGAAACGCATGCTGGAAAACAAGAAACTCACCCTTGAAAACGCCATAGATATTTGCAGAGCATCAGAGAGCGCTAACCAGTGTAGTGCAGTACTAAGGGGCGGCTCTCACTCTTCGAGCCATGGTGTGAACGCTGTCTCGAACTATAGGAAGGGCAGTTTCGGGGGCTCAAGCCCCACGGGCTGTTATCGTTGTGGCAAAGATTGTCGCAGTGACAAAAGGGGATGCCAGGCAATAGATAAAGTGTGTCGTAACTGCGGGAAAAGAGGGCATTTTGCGAGTGTATGTCAGCAGACAGTGAGGAAACGACGAGGAGCTTCGAGGAGTTCCTCAACTGTCTCTCCTCATCGCGGTGCAGGCCCGAGGCGGGGAGCCAGTGCCAGTGTATACCAGCTCTTATCAGGCGTATACACAAAGACGGTGACGGCACGACCTGCGCCCCAGGTGCTCATTACCGCCACACATCCCGCTGGAAGAGACAAGATTACGTGGACTCCTGACTCTGGGGCCGAAACGACCGTTATTGGCCTCGACACGGCAACACTCCTTGGAATCCCGCCCTCCAGCTTGGCGCCCGCTGATGGTGATGGACTTTATGCTGCCGGTAATCACCCCCTCACCTGTGTAGGAACTTTCTCGTCGCACTTGCAACTGGGCGACAGGGAAGCTGAGACTGTTGTGAGCGTGGTGAAGGAGGTGAAGGGGGCGCTGCTTAGCTGGTACGATTCCATCGCTCTCGGAATCCTCCCCGAAGATTTTCCGGCTCAAATCCGACCGCTACGCAGGGAAGAACAGCACACCGGCAACAGCTCCATCAAGTACCCGACCGCCTCGCAGCCACCTCTATCTACGCCCACAGAAGTGATCAGCTGGCCTCATTCCTACGACCCAACGCCACAGCAGCGTGCGGGGCACGCTGCTGCTGTGATCAAGGCCTTTCCCAGCGTCTTCGAAGCAAAGGAAGGTTTACGTGCAATGGCTGGTGGATCCATGGCCATCGAGTTGACAGACGACGCTCGACCCTTCGCCGTAACAGCATCTCGTACAATCCCTTACAATTGGCGTGAAGAAATTAAGAGCCAGTTGGAAGAGCTGCTTAACAAGGGAATCATCGAGAGTGTGGACTACCCTACGGCATGGTGCCACCCCATCGTGCCTGTCCCAAAAAAGACATCTGGTGTAAGGCTGTGTGTTGACCTGACACGACTCAACCGTTACGTGAAGAGGCCCGTGTATCCAGTGCGCTCACCTCATGACGCCATCGCCTCGATCGGGACCGGAGCAGTTTGGTTCACCACTCTTGATGCCAAGATGGGGTATTTTCAAGTCCCCATTAGAGAAGAAGACCAGGATTTAACCTGCTTCATAACACCTTGGGGTCGGTACAAGTTTCGGCGAGCGGTTATGGGTCTCGTCTCGTCTGGAGACGAGTATAACCGTCGAGGAGACCAAGCTCTCGGCGACATACCTAACACCATCAAGATCGTGGACGACATCCTGGCCTATGACTCCACCTACAGTGCGCACTTAGCCCATGTCATTCAGATTGTGCGGCGGTGTGACCAGCACGGCATCACTCTCAACCCACAGAAGTTTACATTCGCGGAAAGAGTGGTAGATTACTGTGGTTACTCTGTTTCTGGACAAGGCTACACGACAGACTCAAAGAAAGTTAAGGCAATCTCTGACTTCCCACGACCACAGCACATCACCGACTTACGATCATTCATGGGTCTTACAAACCAGCTTGGAAGCTTTTCTCCTGCTGTGGCTGCAGCTGCACAACCCCTCAGAGATCTCTTACGCCCGAAGAACAGTTGGTGCTGGTCTCCTAACCATGAAGAGGCGTTTGAAAAGGTGAAACAGTGTCTCGTCAGCCCACCTGTCTTGGCATACTTCGACCCATCATTACCAACGATGCTACAGACTGACGCCTCAAGGATGCACGGATTTGGATTCGTTCTCCTGCAGAAGCACAGTGACCAGTGGAAGATGGTGCAATGCGGGTCAAGATTTGTTACAGACACAGAGAGCCGCTATGCAGTAATAGAGTTGGAAATGGCTGCAATCGTCTGGGCAGTCAGGAAATGTGGCACCTACCTGAAAGGACTCCCTCACTTCGATCTAGTGCTCGACCACCGCCCGCTGATACCTCTCCTCAATAGCAAGTTGTTGGGAGAAATAGAGAACCTGCGGCTGCAGCGCATGAGGGAGAAGCTTGCTCAGTATTCTTTCACAGCAAGCTGGCAAAAGGGATCGACACACTGTGTGCCCGACGCCCTCTCACGTGCTCCAGTACAGGACCCAGTGGAGGAAGAGGATGCTGCTACTTCTGGTGACCTCGACCCTCTCCACTCAGCGGTCATCTCAGCGTTATCTGCCACCAATGAGGACGGCGTCCGCTTAGCACCACTCCAGGATCAGACTGTGGAAATGGTACGTGCCGCAGCAGCAAGAGACGGGGAGTACTGCTTGCTCAAGAACGTCATCATCGAGGGCTTCCCTGATCATTGCCACGACCTCGATCACCGCTTGCGTACGTACTGGCCGGTGCGCAGTCTGCTGGCCGTAGACGACGACCTGGTGGTTTACGGGCCGAGGCTTCTTATTCCTCACAGCCTCCGCCGAGAAACACTAGAGCGACTCCATGACAGTCATCAGGGGATGGAGCGCACCAAGCGACGGGCCCGACAAACGGTGTACTGGCCTGGTATGGACAGAGACGTTGAGAACGTCGTTTCTGGATGCTCACTATGCCGTCCACTCCTACCAAGCCAAGCCAACGAACCTCTCTGGCAGGACACGGACACACCCAGCAGGGTGTTTGAGTCAGTTTCTGCAGACTACTTCCACGCAGCAGGCCGTACATACCTCGTGTATGTAGATCGCTTGTCTGGGTGGCCTCACGTGTCTGCATGCTCACGTCCAGCATCGGCTGATCAGCTCGTTCGTGTCCTTCGGGGTGTGTTCGCCGACACGGGCGTGCCTGTTCTCCTGAGGACTGACGGTGGACCGCAGTTCACTTCTTCATCGGTACGGCGCTTCCTGGCTCGATGGGGGGTGGAGCATCGTGTATCTTCACCTCATTATCCACGCTCCAATGGTCACGCCGAGGCAGCGGTCAAGTCCGTGAAGAAGCTGATCCTCACGACCACACAGCAGGGACACCTGGACGAGGATGCGTTCGCTCGCGGGTTGCTGGAACTGCGCAACACTCCGAGGGCGGAAGGGCGATCACCAGCACAAGTCCTCTTCGGTCATCCTATGAGGTCCTGTGTCCCGGCTCATCATCGCTCATACGCTCAGCAGTGGCAGCGCGCTGCTGATGAGTGCGACGCCAAGGCAGAGCGTCTGAGGAAGAAAGCGAAACTTCGCCACGACGCGTCCGCCCGTACTCTTCCTCTCCTGCACCTCGGTGGCCACGTCGACGTTCAAGATCACACGACAGGCCTCTGGGATCGCCTGGGTGTCATCGTGGCTGTTGGGCGAAGGAGAGACTACCTCATCAAGATGGGCAGCGGTCGCGTGATGTGGCGTAATAGAAGACACCTACGCCCACACAGACCTCTTGCTCCCCTTCCTGTCGAGCAGCACACCGCTCATGGCGGTGCAGCGCTTCAGCATCAGGGTCACGAGGAACACCACCATCCCGGCAGCCCGGAGCATCAGGGTAACGGGGTACACCGTGGCCGAGAGCAACCAGAGCGTCGAAGCAGCCGACAGCGTAGGGAGCCGAGACGACTGCAGGTGCGGTGGCACCGTAGCACCTACGATTAGTCGTACGTGTTCATTGTACGCTGTGTTTGTTTTGTGTATATGTACCGTGTTTTCTGTACTTCAATCATTGTAACTTTGTTTCATGTGTTACGGTAGCCATAACAAAGATAAGGAATCTTCCTTATGTCTCGGGGGAGGTGTGTGGTTGTTAGCTAGTTGTGTGAACGAGTGAATGAGCGAGACTTGTGTGAGGCATGAATACGTGTATGAGTGAACGAGCTAGGCTTCAGTCATACGTGTTAAGTGGAAGTGCGCGGCCTGGCGCCGGGAGATCACCTACCTCCAGCCTTCTGTTCACACCTTCTGTGAATAAACACCTGCACTGTTACCTGCGTTTCCTGTGCCCCTGCTGGTCAAGAGTCGAACAATACCTATATACCTGGAGTTGGAATATGTGGACAGTATAGGCGGGAAGTCTTGATTCAATTACCATGTTGATTTAAAGACTGTTAAGACGTTAGCCTGAGACCGGTATGAGAGCAAAGGTCATTTACGTTGAATGACCAAATGAATATTCTGAGCAAATGCCAAGTGCAAGATTTGAAGATAAAGTAAAAATTATTATGCCTTGAGATTATTATGGTTCCGATGTTCAATAAGGATGTCTGAACAGAAACATTAAGATTAGTTGCAAGTCAATGAACGTAGTACTTTAGAAATTCATGACATTCTGAAGGATCATCACCGAGTACTTTTCTTTTAAGATGTGTGCAATTTCCTTAACGTCAGTATACCACATATAGATGAGCAGCACTGATTTATGGAAGAAGGAACGGGTAGAATTTTATACTCTTGATAATGCAACTTCAAAAACAGAAACGTATTGCCTCTCATGAACCGAATATTCATCTAACTCAGTTCCCCAAGTAAAGTATTTAATGGTCCAAGAAAACTTCGCAGAATTCCAGCCATACATGTGAAGTGCCATTGAAGATTAGAAACAGACAGTACAGAATTGAAAGAAAAAAATGGATTGGGTTAAGACTGGATATAGGAGAGAGAGAGAGAGAGAGAGAGAGAGAGAGAGAGAGAGAGAGAGAGAGAGAGAGAGAGAGAGAGAGAGAGAGAGCACCAGACAAACAGACAAACCCACGTACACAAAGAAACTCGTAAATAAAATAAGATAAATATAAAAATAAATAAATAAATGAACCGTTACAGACACACAAGCAGAACAAACAAACAGGCAGACAGATAGAGATAAAAAAC
>NC_087165.1:13196011-13213511 GCF_035594125.1 Scylla paramamosain | reverse complement strand
CTAAAATGTACAGGAGGAGAAAGAGGAGAGGAGGAAAGAAGGAATAAATAAAAAGGTCAGAAGAGAAAAAGAAAACAAATGAAAAAGGAAAAGAAGGAGATGGAGAGAGAGAGAAGAAAAACAAGTGGAGGAAAAGAACCATGAGGAACATGACCATAACAAAAGGGTGGAGAAAGAGGTGGAAAAGAGGGAGAGGAAAAGGAGGAAGAGGAGGAGGAGGAGGAAGAGATGGAGGAGAAGGTGGAACAATAACAATATATACAACAACAACAACAACAACAACAACAACAGCAACAACAACAACGACGACGACAACAGCAAGATAATGATAATGATGACAGTGACAGTGAAGAGAAAAAGAAGAAAGAAGAATGAGTGCCAAGAAAGGAGGAGGAAGAGAAGGAGGAGGAGGAGGGACGGGAGGAGGATGAGGATGAGGGAGGGGAAGGAGGAGGAGGAGAAACATTACATTTTCGAGTGAAAGACATAGTGCATACAGGGAAAAGCAGACAGGTAGACAAGCGAGAGGAGGGAACACCCATGTATAGATAAGTATACAGTTTTGATATCCCAGCACTATCCTTCAAGATCCTCACTTTGTTTCCACCTTCGTCGTGGCTATTATTCATTCTCTCCTCACACACACACACACACACACACACACACACACACACACACACACACACACAAGTAAAATCCCTACAAATCTTCCATGTATTAAACACCAACAATTCTTTTTCTCAGTTTTTTAGGCACGTTTCTTTCCTGTTGTATTCATCCTTTATCAAGTATCTCTCTGCATTCCCTCTCCCTCCCTCTCTCCGTGTCTTCTTCCCTTCCCCCCTTGCCTCCCTGCCTGCCTGCCTGCCTTCCTGCCTCTCCGCACGCCTGTTCCCCGACTCTGGCTGTATATTTCCGTCTGTTTCGTGGCATTATAATAGCGTGCTGGCTTGTCCGTCAAGGTGGCTTCCGCGCGGACAGCCCCGTGGTTACCCTCGCCCGGAGCCCCGCGGACCCGCCCAGCCCGCCTACCCGCCCTCCGGACCCACACTCACCTCCTCCTCCTCCTCCGCTGACTACTCCTTCTTCATCTTCTACTACTTTGTCTAATTCTTGATTTTTTTTTCTACTGTTGCTCTTTCGCTTCTTTTTCTGCGCCTATTATTTTTTTTTTTACTCTTTCTGTTCTTTATCTAGTCCTTTTTCTGTTTTATTTGTATTATGAGAGTTTTGTATCATTGTATTTTGTCTTTCCTCAGCGTACGTACGTAGTTTGCCACGTAGTTGCCGGCAGTAGAGTGTTTCAGCACTTTCATTCTAGACAAACAGGTCTGCTGGTATTTGTTGTTCCTGTGTAATTCAATGTAATACTCGTGCTTCTTCCTCTCCTGCGCCTTCTCCACTTTTTTTGTTTTCTCTTATTGTTTAGATACAGACGTTTTTTTTTTTTTTACACTTTTTTTTTACTCGGAATCTCTTTGATGGATATTTAGAATACATCATTGAATATTTCCCTCGTGTCTAGCAATACCAGTGAAAAGGACTAAAGGAACAAATCTAGTTATCTCCCACTCAGGTATTTTCCACGTAATCTGAGTGCGTTTCTTTTTCTTTTTTTTTTTTTAGGATTTTTACATTTATTGCGTTATCAGCTATTTTATTTTTCATGTTTGTTGAGGGATAACATATTGCATGTGTATGAAATCATTTGTTGCATGAAATAACATTAAAACGCTTTGCTCTTTATTTTTCCTTGTTTCATATTTTTTTCTTTTATTTACTTTTCTATCATTTTCCTAGTATTTTCTCCACCACCTCCTCCTCCTCCTCCTCCTCCTCCTCCTCCTCCTCCTCCTCCTCCTCTTCCTCTTTTTCCTCATTTTTCTCTTCCTATTTGTTCGCCATTTTCATCATTGCTAACTTAATTAAAAAGAAAAAAATATAGAAACTACTCATTATTTACAGTTATTAGGTATAACACCTCATTAACTCACTCGGTACGCTGCTATTGTCGGCGAAACTATATGACAACCTCCTCAATGTATTTCATAATTCTGATTTAACAGTGATCCTTCCAAACTATACAGAAAGAAGCCGTAGCACCTAAAAGAGAGATTTATTTTAACCAATAGCGTTTCATCATTATTTGGCAGATCAAACATAAAAGAATAATAAACTAGATGCCATTCACTAGTAATGCAGTCTATAAGCATACTCGGTTTCCTCACTCTTTTCCTTTCCTTCACACTCTAAATAATAATAGTTTCCATCCTTATAACCAGAAGAAAGGAATAATCTACTGGCCATTCACTAATAAAGCAATCTTGAAACACGCTAAGTTTTCTGACTCTTCCCTTCCATCACACACTGAGAATACACTGACATCCCCATTAAAATATAGTTCACCTCACATAACCCTTGTATCTTAAACTCCACAGTGACTAATCCCCAGATGTTTATTTTTTCCATCTATATAGAAGTAACCTCATAGCTCATCTATATATAAACTTTCCTTATAATAAACATAAATTTTAAAATAAGCATCACCGTAAAACGCAATAATTTATTCACACACAAACCATATACTGATAACTTCCTTAATCTACTGTTTTTAACGTGATATAAGCCAAAACAAACTCAGACCTAACCTAACCTAACCTGACTATCTACGACAAAAATATTACTTGTCTTAGCCATACCAAACCATACCAAATCTCCTCTTTTTTTTCCTTTTTTTTTCCTTTTTTTTGTATTACTATTTAATCTCTGTAGAAACGAATATTTATATAATAATACACACTAATAATCCCTTTAACCTGAATTTTCTAAGTATAGATAGTTTTCTTATGAATTGCCAAATCCTCTCTTTCTGCATCATTTTCTCTCTCAGTTTTTATTTACTCTCCGAAGTTAACACACCCTCCTTCCCTGTGCTTAGGCCGCCCAGGTATAAGCAGGTATAGATGAGAAGGTGTACACGGTCCGCTTACCTTATATTAATTAAGCCAGGACTCGTCTTCCTCACCTGTAATTAATACGTTCAGGTCGTTATTGGTTTCAGGTGGGAGGACAAGATGGTTATTAGAATAAAATAACAGGTGTGTGTTATCTTCTCCGTCCCTCCTTCCGTCCCTTCGTCCCTCCCTCCTTCTCTCCTTTATCATATTTTCTTACCTTCCATGACTTATTCTTCCCCCCCTCTCCATTTCTTCAGTCTCTTGTTCTCTCTTTTACGCCTTTCCACATACTGTCCCTTCTTCCCTCCCTTCTTCTCTCTTTTATCATATCCTTTTACCTCCTATGACTTATTCTTCCCTCCCTCCGTCTCTTTAGTCCCTTGTTCTCACTTTTATCCATTCCCTCATACTGTCCCTTCTTCCATCCCGCCCTTTCTTTCTTCTATCGTTTTACCTTCAGTCTCTTTTCTTTACTCCCTCTGCGGGCCTCTTTTCTTCCTCTAAAACTCCCTAATTCTGTGTTAAAAGGCGACTAAGACTAAGCAGATTGCGGTGTGGTTGGTGGTGTATTGTTACCTGTGTGTAGTACGCGTCTTTTTTCCTCGTCGCTCTAGCCGAGATGCTGCGTTAAGAGGCCTTTTTATTATGTCGTTTACGTGCGGTAGGGCGCCGCGCAAAAATTTTAGTGTGCACTTTGCCGCGAAAAGTTGCGCTGCGCATTATTTAAGGTCGTTGTTTTGAGTTAGAGTGAGTTATTAGCTACAACTTTTGACACGCGTGTACTGGACGACGTCGCGCGAGCCAACACACACACACACACACACACACACACACACACACACACACACACACACACACACACACACACACACACACACACACACACACACACACACACAAAGAGAGAGAGAGAGAGAGAGAGAGAGAGAGAGAGAGAGAGAGAGAGAGAGAGAGAGAGAGAGAGAGAGAGAATATTTATCCCACTGAAATGCTGTATGTTTCTTTTCTTTTTAAATTCGTATGTTAGAGCTACAGCACTCCAGCTCTTCAAAAATCTGAATCCCGTACAATAACAAAAATGTGGCAATAACTGATGGCTCAAAGATAATGTAAAATAATGAGAGAAAAGTAATTTACGCTTCCTACGGGAATGAGTGCTAAACTGTTTAAAAGTATAATATAGCTGATAATTAAATGAAAAATAGAGCACAAGTGAAAGGAAAGGAAAATAACAAATCAATATCAGAAAATTCAGATAAAAGATGAATCAGTGAAACTGAAAATAAAAATATGTTCATACAGGAATGAAAATAAATTATATTCTGGGAAAAGAAATGAAAGACAAAGTAACGAGAATGAAAAAAAAAAAAAAAGGACGAAATTACGGGTATAAAAATCAGAACTTGAAATGAGAGGAATGAAAACGCAAGAAAAAAAAAAGAACAATAAGAATGAAAAATAAAACAGACGAAATGACGGTGGAATTGAAATAAACACTAAGAAAGGAATTAATATACCACGAGAAGTAATTACAAGCGGAGGAGTGAAATTTAAACAATGTCTTCCGGGCGTCATCAGAACTACTGAATACCGGCGAGACAAAACACAAGACAAGACAGGCGGCGCAACAAGGCAATTCCAGGAGCGAGACAATGCGATCAGTTCTCCATTACCCTCCCTTGTAAATGAACGCGATAAAATAAGAAGAGCGAGAAAGAGAGAGAGTGAGAGAGATACCAAAAAAAAAAAAAAAAGAAAGAAATTAAGTACATTTATACGATCCAACCTGCATCATTCCTCCCCAGTCTCTCTCATCTTTTTTTTTCACTCAACCGTCAGACTATTGCCGCCATAAACCACCTGCGGATCTTTCTCAAAGGTGCGCCTTTCTACTCCTCTTTAAATCGGTAAATACAGCCGACGCAAAATTCTCATTCTCCCGATATAATTTTTTCCCTCCTTTTCAGTAGCCTTTCATTAACTTCCCCTCCCCGCCCCCTTCACCTGCTTCCACCTGGCGATCTCTTCCCCTCCCTCCCTCCCTCCCGGCCTCCTCCTGCCTCTCCCCTCCACCTGTTCCTCCCTACCACCCTCCCTCCCCCACACGCAGAATCCCGCCACTCAGGTCTTTTCATCCTCATCAAGGTTGGGCTTGGATTGAATATTCAGGAGAATAAAGAGAATTATAGTTTTTGAGATGTAACGCTTTGGTTGATATCGTTATTATTACTTTTGCTAATATTATTATTAATATTATTATTATTATTATCATTATTGTTGTTATTATAATTGATGCTGTCGTTCCTTTTGTCTTAATGTACCGTGCGTATATCTCTATATTCAAAAAACTCAAATCGAATAGCATACTTACAGCTAGATTCCAGGGAAGTTATGAGGGTAAAAAGCAGCTTTATGTATCTATTCTGTTATCGCTTAATAGAAAATTAAAATGACTACTACAATAAAGTGATAGTAGCACTATGTCGTAGTATTAATAACAACAATGAAACGTAAATAACTACACAAGAAAGAGAAGTAATACTCATTATTATTATTAATATAATAATAATAATAATAATAATAGTAATAATAATAATAATAATAATAATAATTATTATTATTATTATTATTATTATTATTATTATTATTATTATTTAATATTATTATTATTATCATTATTATTTTTATTATTATTATTATTGTTATTATTATCATTGCCATTGGTATTGAAATCACAGCAATAAGAAAAAAAAATGTGTTCTTTAACTGTATTTCTTTTTTTGATATAAATATAGAGAGAAATCTACATAAGACACGACGTTATGCACACACACACACACACACACACACACACACACACGTACACAAACTCTAACCTCACAACTCGAGTACGTATCTTCTCATTCACAGAGGCGGAGTTTTTTTTTTTTACTTTTCTTTTATTTTCTTTTTGTGCTGAATCTTCGACTCGTGAGGAACAATGGTATAGTCAAATATCAGAAATGCGTAAAAAGTTCATCCTTTCGGTATATAATTTCCACAGATTAGTAGGTATGGATCAATTTTCCTTTCACTCACGCACGCGGCGCAGTCTCGCACAGGCATTGAAACACATTGCCTCTCTTGCTACTGCTCAATATTCGCGACTATAATCCATTTGTTTTGTGACTGTTGCGAAGATACAAAAATACGATAGGAGAGAGAGAGAGAGAGAGAGAGAGAGAGAGAGAGAGAGAGAGAGAGAGAGAGAGAGAGAGAGAGAGAGAGAGAGAGAGAGAGAATCACTTATTGATTTTATTATGAGAAAAAAAAGAAGAGCAATCCAACATTAAGAAAAACACAATTAGAGAAAAATGCAGTAATCGCGGAAAAAAAAAAATTTAATAACAAGGAAGGTAAAGATCACGCCGAAACAGATTAAAATAATTTTAACTTTGCGGGAAAAAGACAAGGTTATATAAAACTTGAAATAAATTGCCTTGTGTGAAAAGGGACATATGAGGTGCAAATAAGCAGAAAAAATGTGACATAAGCAGGCGTCGACTGCAACATAAAATATTAAAATACAACTGAAAAGAGATGGAAAACTATAGAAAATATGTTATGAAAATGATGTAGTTGTTATTGACCAACACGTTAGAGCGAACATTTAATGAAAACAGGAATTAATTGCTCGATTCACTTACACAAAAACTAATTCGACCAGAAGATTAGTTAAATCAAATGAACTTAATTGCAATAAAGAAAGTCGTACGTATAGAAAGTGGAATGTTAACAGAAAAGCTACGAAATACCTAATGTTATAAGATTACAAGGGACTGCAAAGGTATGAATAAAAGGAAAAACACTTTAAAGAAATTTGTGAATACCTTAAAGAAAGCCTATAAATCTTGCAAAGTAAAAAAAAAAAATACGTGTTTGAATAGTGGTGCCGGCAGCAACAACAGAAAAGAAAATGGCAGCTGTAACAATAATGATGCTGATAAGGATAATAATAACTGTAAAAATAATAGCGGTAATAATAGTAGAAAAAAATAATAATAATGAAAGTAAGATGAATATTAAAGTATTAATGTTACCAGAAATAATGGTTGTACTTTTTCATTGTTATTATTATTGTTATTATTATTATTATTATTATTATTATTATTATTATTATTATTATCATTATTATTATTATTATTATTATTATTATTATTATTATTATTATCATTATTATTGTTGTTGTTGTTGTTATTGTTGTTGTTGTTGTTGTTGTTGTTAATATTACTATTATTATTATTAATATTATTGTTATTATTATTATTATTTTGTTGTTATTATTATTATTTTATCAAGATTATTACCACTATCATCGTAATCATTTGTTATTTTTTTGTTATCGTTATTCTTATCATCATAAAAGAAAAAGGAAACTGTTTAGAAACAAATAAGTAAATAATTAAATAAAAAAGACAACTAGAGAAATACACAAATAAACAAATAAATAAATGTTGATAAAAGAAGGAGCATTGGCCCCCACCACTCCCACACACAGACAGACACACACACACACACACACACACACACACACACACACACACACACACACACACACACACACACACGGAGGGAGGGAGGGAGGAAAAGCACAACCCTAACATAGAAAACACGAGAGAAAAGCATCAAACACACGAGGTTGAGGCTGAGCGGTGATTGCTGACCCGTGTGATCGGAACCAGGAAGAAACATTAGACTCACCACTTTCCTCTCTCTCTCTCTCTCTCTCTCTCTCTCTCTCTCTCTCTCTCTCTCTCTCTCTCTCTGACGGTGAGACTGAAAGTCTTTCTTCTATCTTTCTTTTCTTTTCCAGTTTCGTTTTTTGTTTTATTCCTTACTTTATTTTATTTACTCACTTGTTTGCTTATTCTATCCAATGTTTATCTCTTTCTTTATGTGTGTATTTCGTATTTTTATCTACCTTCTTATTTATATATTTATTTTATTCATTGTTTTGAAAGCTGCTCAAGGCACGATAAAAGTCGGGGCTTTGAAAGCAGATATGAACAGTCATCTCAAGAAAGATTTAACGCTAAGATTTATCACTGAGCGAGTACATTAACAGAAAAACACAATAAGTGTCTATCAACATTAAATGGAGAACACGGAAGTTTTTTTTTTTTTCAACATCGCAAGGAAAGAAAAAATGAGGAATAGGAGAATCATATTAATGCTGAAGAGCTTGATGGAAATGGTGTGGTCGTTTTAGTAGGTATATTAACGCCGCTGGTCATGCAATGGAAAAGACAGTAGTATTAGTAACTGGGAGTTTTTACATGTTTCACTTATACCTATGAAAAAAGGGTACTCAGATGCGACGCGAAGTGAATAGATAACATTAAGTATATACTAGTAAAACACCGGCAGGTAATACATGTAAATCAATCGAAGTCTTGGCTAATTTCCTATTGCTATAAATTCAGCACTGTTTACATAAGTGTCTAACGAAGGATGGAAGGAGGTAGGATCCTGTGTGCCGCCCATCGCCCCAAGGGAGCCGCAGCGAAGGTCCTTGGTGCCCGGAATGAATGGGATTAGGACGGTGGGTCAGGGGTACCCCGACCTGGCACAGTTGTGTAAACCGACCGTCAAATTCAATTACCTTGTCGAGGTGTTATGAAAAGCGACAGTCGACAGGCGGGACCAAGTGGCGGCGGCCTCCCTCAGTTAGCCGATTGAGATGTCCGGCCTGTGTTTATTATTAAGGCCGCCGGTAAAGGCACTCTTAATTGCCGCGGCTAATGACTGCCGGCCAGGCGGCGTGGGCGCGTCGCCGAGCGTGCACTGAATAGATATATTATTAAAAGATCCTATCGCACCGCGGAAACCACGTCGGAAGCCTCGGCACCTTCGGATGGGGCCTATTGACAGATGGTGACGTTATCGGCGGCAGGGAGTGTTAAGCACCCGTGCCCTCGGATAAAGGATAGTAGCACCGTCTGTAGAATATTGCGTTAGGAGATTTTACGGCCGTGCTCTGCCTGGATGTTCGCGTATGAATAAGGTGTTAGATTGCGAGGTGCTGTGCTGCTGTCATTGAAGTGAAGAATGACAAGACCTCCACACACGGAGCAGGGAGGTCATAAGATAAGCACAGCGACTCATGGGATACTAGAAGGCGGTAGAGAGGCAGCAAACACCTGTCCTCCGTGAACCAAGTAACGGAGGCGGAAGTAAAACCTGAAGCAGAAATTGACAGTTCGCTATGTGCCCGCTAACCGCATCCATCACTGAGCTTCGGATGTGGAGGCAAATTGTACACCCACGGCTTATTAAGGGTCGAGCTCTGAGTAAAGTAAATAAAGTTGAAGATGTATTTGACGACTCAAGCACCGGAAACTCTGATGAAACACAGGGTAGTCAGCAGAGTTTATTGATCTCTGGTAAAATTCGCAGGATAGAAATGACACGCATCCTATTTTTAATCCTATTTTTTCGCTAGTTTCATAGAACATCCTCTTAAATTTCATCGGAAAAGAGAAAAATAATAGCGGCCACAAATCAGTTGAAAGACAATATTCTTCCGCTGTGCTTATCGTTACCATTTTGTGAAGTAGAGAATTTTTTTTTTTATAAGTGTATGCGGAATGAGCGTTTTATCAGAAATACGCGAAAAAAGGTCGGTTTGTAATCTTTCCGTAGCAAATAAAAAAGAAAGTTTGACTACTTGGAAGTAAACAATGGCGACCGCTTTGAAACACGTAAAGGAGAGTAGGCGACACGATGAGCGAAAAGCTAAACCACCTATTTCGCCCAATCAGCATAACACTTCACAACAAACACTAGGACATGCGAACCACCACCGTGATCCACTCCCGCACACCGACACCAACACACACCATCATTGCTCTGTCTTTATCCATTAGCACCGACTGGATAAAGCTCGGAACACTAACACAGACAAGCACAAAAAAACAAAACACCGCACACCAAACACTTCAACTTTCATCAACCAGCGCAGACCATCGCATAACCATCACAATACAGCGCGGTGCAAAAATTTCAATACATAACCAACTAATCCTTACAGCTGTTAATTTCAACCAGTGGAGACAAGCGGTTATCATCACAAAACAGCGCAGAGTAAATAGTCCGCCACAAGAAAGCAACAACGCTTATCATGGCAGCATAGCGCACTCCTTCACAACACAACACACGGTGACGCGGAGCAACACTCACCAGCTCTGTGAAGCATAACGCACTCTGGTCCACTGTTTTTCTATGGCTCAAGCGCACACCAAAGCATAGCGCACACCAAGACAGGTCACCGCTCACCTGGTAGAGTGCAGCGGACGCCATGACAGAACAGCGCAGATTCACAAGACACAGATCACAGCACTCATGTTCAACACAGCCCACGCCGAGGAAATGAACACATGTTTTCTCACAGCGCACACCATAACGCAATGTACAAAACAGAACACAGCGCACACCAACATGAGAAGCGAAACAACGCAGAAACGTTCGGCATTATTTTATCTTACTTTAAATATTTATATTTCTTATATAAATAATTTCCAGTAACAAGAGATCTTCCATTAAATAAATAAATAAATAAAGGGATATTTTTATGTCCAGTTCAGTTCAATGAAAAATTTCTCAATTTCCAGACTTTTCAATTTACACTTGAGACGGAAAGGAAAGTTTATTTTTTGTATTAAGAAATTTTAGTAAAATAGTTCACATCAAAATTCGATTAAAACATCCGTACAGTTTTTGTATGGATGACTAAATATTTGTTTATTCACCTATTAATTTATGTATGCATGTATGTATACCTAATATTTTTTTATGTGTCGGCGCGGCACCGAGGGCGACGTAGCGGCAGCGAGGGGGCGGGCGGTGACAGATAGGGGGGCTGGTGTGGGCGGGGCGGGGTGACACGATGGGCGGGTGATGAGGGCCTGCTCCCCCACCTCACCCACACCACCTCCACAGGCCACCCCGGCACCCCCCATTCACTGGCCAACACTCCTCCCCCCCACACAATCCCCCGCCCATCCTAAACACCCCCACCCCACCCATTCGGCCACAGATGCAAGTATTTACAAGGCACACACACACACACACACACACACACACACACACACACACACACACACACACACACACACACACACAGTCTCCCATGATATAGGAATTCATATAATCAATTCACATGTTCCAAGGTCAAACATTTGCACATATATTCATCCTGTTGCGAACAAACACACTCAGACACATGGGTAAAATACGCCCTTTTAAACTTGCTTTTTGTGTGTGCGTGAATGTGTGTGTGTGTGTGTGTGTGTGTGGGTGGACGGGTGGGTGGGTGAGTGGGTGGTTGGGTGTGTTTGTTCAGTAATTTCAATAAAAGCATTAAGCAAAATTTATTTAATGAGGCAATCACGACATTTTTAATTATTTGTAATCCCAGCGACTCGTCTCATCCGTCAGAATAATTAGCGTGATCATTTCTTTTTTTTTTTTTAAGTTTCTGCTAAATTACTGTTACTAGTTCCTTGACGCGAGATTCTGCTACCAGCCTTCAGTGCGACGTGCAAATTGTAGTGATAATATTGGTAATAATAATAATAATAATAATAATAATAATAATAATGATAATAATAATAATAATAATAATAATAATAATAATTATAGTAATAATAATAATAATAATAATAATAATAATAATAATAATAATAATAATAATAATAATAATAGTACTAGTAATAATAATAATAATAATAATAATGATAATAATAATAATAATATTAATAAGCGCAAAATTGCAGAAAAGATCATCGAAGTGAAAAAAAAATATAGTGAATATGAGTTTCTTCTGACAAAAAAGAAATATATATATATATATATATATATATATATATATATATATATATATATATATATATATATATATATATATATATATATATATATATATATATATATATATATATATATATATATATATATAATAAAACCGTATTTTTTAAAACTAAGCGATAACATCAGGTGAAGATACGATTTAAATATATATATTTTTATTTTCATTTCCAATTCTTTCATTTCCTTGAGTAATAGCAAAGTTTCCCCTTTCGGTATTTAACATCTCTCCCATTTTCCTAGTTTTCAAGCAATACCAAAGTTTACCTCTTCCCCGTATTTCACGTCGCACCCGTATCCTTTTTTACGCGACTGACTGTGAAAAGGACTAGAAAAGGCGCGCTGTACCTTTCCCATCATCTTTACTTTTACCACACCCACTAGGAGCACCAGTTGTGCTGGCGTGCCCGGCCAGCGAGCGGAAGACAGAGCAACGAGAGGGAGTTATAGGTGGCGGCGGCAGTGACGGCGGCAGCGGTGGTGGCGTCACATTCCTCACACCTGCACTAACACACTGGCGTCACTCTATCTCCTACAAGCATCAGCTGGAGTCCGCGCCTCTTACACACACACACACACACACACACACACACACACACACACACACACACACACACACACACACACACACACACACACACACACACACACGCGGGAACATTTAGCACCATTTCCCAACCTTGATTTTTTTCTCTCGCGCAATAACAACACCGACACATGTTCCGCTGTTTCTCTTTTTTCTTTTCTCCCCACCATCACCACCGCCCGTACCCCTCAATCTCTCTCTCTCTCTCTCTCTCTCTCTCTCTCTCTCTCTCTCTCTCTCTCTCTCTCTCTCTCGGACATTGGAGTCACCCTTTTAACAGTCTAATGTAGTATAAACTATCACCACCCTCCGCCCACTGCCTCGTGCAACACCCCGACCTACCACCGCCACTGGCCGCCCGCGCCCCTCCGACATCTGCCTTAGCGCCACCCACGCCCCCTTCATCCCCTCCTCCCTCCCCTCCTCAAGTCTCTTAACACAACACTCTGCAACACATAACATGCCGCGCGAACAACACTCCCCGCCCACCGCACTCTACAAGGTGAGATACGGTCGACAATTACATATACAGACAATGGAGTCACCGCCAATTGGTTCTTAGTAGCAATTGCTTTATTATCCAGTCTCATAAAGCAACATAATCGTGGTAAATGTACCCTCCCTCCCTCCCTCTCCCTCTCCCTCTCTCTCTCTCTCTCTCTCTCTCTCTCTCTCTCTCTCTCTCTCTCTCTCTCTCTCTCTCTCCTTCCTAGTCCCTCTTCCCCTCCCTCCCTCCCTCCACCCCTTCCTTCTCCGCGAGTAAAGACTGACCCTCCTCACATATCCCTTCCCATTCTCCTCCTCCCCCCTATGTTACTCTTCCTCTTCGCTCTCCTCCTCCTCCTCCTCCCCCTCCTCCTCCGGCCCCTAAGATCAACTGTAGGTTATCTTTATTGACCAACATAACCACAGACACTGACCTTCCGCACCCACCAGCACCACCACCACCACCACCACCACAACCACCACCACTACTACTACTACTACTACTATTACTACTACTACTATTACTACTACTACTACTACTACTACTACTACTACTTCCATACACTGCCACCACAACTGCCACTGCCACTACCACCGTCACCCTACGTACATCACACCACACCAGCACCCTTCCCGCTGTATTGTAAGTCAGGCGATGGTTACTGGAGGTATAATCTTCCCCTCGACTCTGTCTCTCTGTCTGTATATATTCGCCTGTCTGTGTGGCCCTAAAATAACAATTCAATTATAAGCCATTTGCATCGGCTGCAGGGTGTAAATGCTCCCCCATTACACTGTCCCCGGAGCCGTTCACATGATATTTAAGGGGCTTTTACTTGTATCTTCTTTTTTTTTTCTATCTCCCTCTCCCTCTCGCTCTCTCTCCCACTTTGTTTTTGTTAAAAGTCGTTATGGTTTTGTCTGATTTTATGAAGACGTGAACAGCAGTGTCAGTGCAATTTTGTTGTTGTGCGAATGTATGTATGTGTGCGAGAGAGAGAGAGAGAGAGAGAGAGAGAGAGAGAGAGAGAGAGAGAGAGAGAGAGAGAGAGAGAGCTATACCTCCTTGAACGAGAGAAAAATTTTAAAGAACGTATCCATTTCTATCACCCACGCTCCACTACATTACCTCCCTCTCTCCCTCCTCCTCCTCCTTCCTTCCCTTCCCTCCTTACCTTCTTTCCTACTTCCTCCACTTCACTTTCTATCTGGACCTATTCCGCTCCTAACCTTCCACCCGAAAACATCCCTCATTTTAAATACAAGCCCTCCCTCGTTCTCTCACTCTCCCACCCTCGCTCACGCCCTGCTAACCTGCCTCGCTCACTCCATCAGCCTGGCTCGCTCTATAATCACCCTCACTCTCTTTTTCACTACCACGCACTAGCAACGGCAGCAAGTAATTTCTGTCTCTCTCTCGACCATAACATCGACTGACATGTCTCTCTCTCTCTCTCTCTCTCTCTCTCTCTCTCTCTCTCTCTCTCTCTCTCTCTCTCTCTTATATATCAAACTACTACTTTGTGCATTCTATGTATTTAAAAAAATATTTGTACTACCTTTATTTATCAAAAACTATAAATTTAGTAAAACTTCTGTACTTCTTTTACTACAAGCGAGAATTATTATTTCTTAATTTTTATACTGACAGTATTAACATATTATAGTTAGTTTTAATACTTACCTTTTTTTCCCAGTAATGTATGTATATATATATTTTTTCTACTAGCTTCCAGTCACTTGTAAAAAAAACTATTTTCTTTATCTTTTCTTTTTTTTCGTTTTTCATGCCACGGAAGCTAAACTTTCGGAAAAAAATATTGCCAGATAGAAATCACTGTGAGGTATTTATATATTTTGCTAAGACGGGTAATTTTTAGTTGTTTGTGTTATTATAGGTTTTACATTATTATTAGTGATTCGTCGGCACTCGAGTGGCGGTTAGATGCGAAGAAAAATATTGATCGCTCGCCCGCCGCCTTCGAGCCACATCAAGGCTTTTTTTGCGAGGATAAGAACAGTTTTCTTGTTTACGGAAGAGACAAACTGTGACATGGGCTTGTTTTTGCGTTTTAGAAGGAAGAAGATACCGGGTTTCTCTCTCTCTCTCTCTCTCTCTCTCTCTCTCTCTCTCTCTCTCTCTCTCTCTCTCTCTCTCTCTCTTTCAGATAATTCTCTTACCTTGTAACATAAATACTGTATTAACTTGAGCATGTTTCTCTTACTGTAATGCGCTTCGTTAATGTAATGACTGTAATTTTTTTTTCGGGTATTAGATATATGTTTAGAAATTAGTGATATATTTGAGGGTAATACTGTAGATGTTTTAAAAATTTTCAGTCCTAGATAATATTCATATTGAAATTATATTTTTTTTTAATAAACTATTTGAAAAAAATGTTATGAGTGGAAGTCCAACTGATCTTTTTGCATCGCCGCCACAACACAGGCATCCCAGCATTGCACTTTGTGGAGCTGTCAGATCAGCGCACTCACTATGCACCGCAAATGTAAAAGAAAATATTTCCCACAACAACCAGTGTTACCGCCGCCCGGGACACTGCCTCGCAAACACTGCCGCCGCACCCCGCCGCCCAGGAACCACCGGAGCAACGCAGGGACGGCGTGCAAAAAGAGATGATCGGCGGCAGAAGTGTTGGCGGCGGTGCGCCTCCTCGGCCCGCTCCAGCCTACGGGATCAACACTCAACTTTTTACGTCGGTATATAAGAGCACAGTCTCTGTTCCAATTTCCTTCACTAGATTTGATCACGACCGCCACCACACCTTTGCAATGGACTTGGTTTCACTGAACTGATATTATTATGCACTTGTTTTTCATTCACTGTGCTGCTTTACATTGACTGGCATTCATTGATGAAGGAAGGACGCGGTCAAGTCCTGCACTGTGAGGCTACAGTCTTTTTTTTTTTCCATTATCGATGTGCCAGGCGATATGTACAGTTCGTGTCAACTTAAGCGAGGGGGAGGAGGGCCGTGCGGTGAGAGGAACACACCGGAACCCCTCCGTCGGCCTGTTCACCGACGGGATGCCGCACCGAGTAGCCTGATAACATCTCGATCACTGGAACGCCCCGTGTTGGAAGATGGTCTTGAGACTCGCCACGTGCATTTAACAGCGAAGGGGTCCGATGTGTTGTCATAGTTAATTCTATAGCGGCCGGGCTGGACAGGCCGGAGTAGACTTGATGGCGGCTGCAATCAGTTGAAGTAGTCAGCTGATCCAGAGTCGGGCCTCCGCTGATCGGCGACGGCGGTGTAACTTCTGCTTGTGGTCTTGATATTTCTTCTTCTTAGCTTCTGGTTCAGGAAGGAACGTGATCGTGACTTTGTGAGTGTCACTGCAAGGTGACACACTGCGACCTGGAGTCACCAGCCCTTGTGATGCAGTCAAGTGACGACACGATCACGATCATTGAACCAAGGGGCTGGCATGATGCAGCAGGCTTAGTATTAGCGTGCTGGTGCTTTGAGAGCATTCACATGGGCGAGGGAGACTTGGTTCCTGGCACAGACGTAGTCAGCGGCCCGCCACCCTGGCCGCACGGTGTCGGCCTCTATGTAAACAAGCCCAGCTCACATCGCTTGCCGCAGCCTCACTCACTACCACCATATCAGCTCGCACTATTCACACTTTTCAGGGGAGGTGCGCCTCTTGACACAGCTCTGCACTACGGCTTACCTGTCATCGTAGGCGAACTCAGCATCGAGTGTGTTGAAATACAGAAGGAAAGCCGCGACACAACTTGTAATCAGAACGGGCTCCATAGGGGCTCCATGACCAACGTGCGCGAGCCACCACCGCCTCTCACTGAATGGTCCGCTCGGCTGCCTGGCCCAGTGGCTGGCTAGCTGCCTCGCCCCAGGCCCTCCCCCTCTCCCGCTTCCCTCCCAGCCCCACCTCCTCTCTCTCTCTCTCTCTCTCTCTCTCTCTCTCTCTCTCTCTCTCTCTCTCTCTCTCTCTCTCTCTCTCTCTCTCTCTCTCTCTCTCTCTCTTCTTTTCGCTTTTTTTTCATTTATACGTTTATTTTTTGTTGGTTACTGATCAACATCTTTTATTTTTAACGTTCTCTCTCTCTCTCTCTCTCTCTCTCTCTCTCTCTCTCTCTCTCTCTCTCTCTCTCTCTCTCTCTCTCTCTCTCTCTCTCGCTTCGGGCATCGTAGCGTCACACACACAAACTCACATACACACACGTGTGTGTGTGCGCGTGCGCGCAAACACTCCTGTCAATCAGTTCGACGCAGAGCCACCAGAGCCTCGCGCAGTGATGCATGAGAAGACCCCGCTCGTCCTCCGCCTTTGCTCTTTTCCTCTCTCCCGCTTCCTCATCTTCACCAGACGCCGCGTATTTTTCATCCGTATTAAAGTGTTAAAAGTGAAATCGCCTTCGTCACCAGTGCATTATCTGCGGCTTAACGACGCCTCACGAAACTGATTGTCGTGAAAAATGGTGTAGTGAAAAGAAAATCTTACTTTGTTGCCGCCGTCCGACACTTGGCGCTTCTTAATGTCATACTCTTGTTAAACGTTGCTTCTGATCAGCGCA
>NC_087165.1:13156011-13191011 GCF_035594125.1 Scylla paramamosain | reverse complement strand
CCCCATGCTGGCTGCCGATTCGATTTCTCTCGACTCGAAGTGGAAATGTCTGGCTGTCTGGACTGACCGGCACGTAATGTTGACAAGAAACTCACTCCATTCTCATCAACACGAGTTCAAATCTGCCAGTACCCGGGGGAGTGTTTTTCGTGGAAAAAGCCGCACCATGACGGACTGTGGCCAAGAGACCTTGATTTCCGAGGCGACAAAGAGGGGCCGCATACCGATCTCGGCGCTAATGAGCATTAGAGGCACATTAGCAGCGTGGCCGACCTGTACGCTAACTCTGTCGCCTTTGAAACCCAAGTTGGATTCGCTCCGTCTTGTCGTAAAGTAAGTACATTCTCAGACCAATGTAATTACGCCTCGGATGCAAATGAAGTTTGATGTAAGACTCTCTCCTTCCTAAGTGAGCCGCGGGGACAAGCGAGGTGGCAGGAGTGGCGGGTGTGGGTGGTGTGGAGGGAGTGGAACGAGCCACGGGAAGGCACTCAGCGGAGGAAGTTCCTGCCTCTATCGGAGACCAAATACGAGTACACTGAGGGTAAAAGTTCTCTCCTTTCAGCACGTCACTTCCTCCACGCGGTTGCGAGTCGGGGCTGTTTTTCAGGGATTCTTCAAGTGTGACGCTCGTGCCTTCGTCGTGATGCGTAAGGTTTATCTGTATTGACACTCTACTGCACTTAGTCCTTTTGCTCTCTCTTTTTTTTTTTTTATCCTTTCCTCTGGTTCTGTTCTCGATTGTCTTAATCATTCAGTTTGACTTCGAGCCCGATATGTAGACGTGTTTTTTGAGGAGTGGTTTATCCGTCTTGTGTGTGTGTGTGTGTGTGTGTGTGTGTGTGTGTGTGTGTGTGTGTGTGTGTGTGTTAGTGAATGTTTAACAGCAGGGCTATATTTGCCGAGTTGTTTTGTGTTTGCCTCCTTAAGTGCCAGTGTTCCTGTGTGTCTGCTTTCTTGATGCTGACGTGGTTTCTCGTGTGTGTGTGTGTGTGTGTGTGTGTATGTCTGTGTGTGTGTGTGTGTGTGTGTGTGTGTGTGTGTGTGTGTGTGTGTGTGTGTGTGTGTGTTTGTGTGTGTGTGTGTGTGTGTGTGTGTGTGTGTGTGTGTGTGTGTGTGTGTGTGTGTGTGTGTGTGTGTACTCGTACTGTCTGCACTAAAAGAAGCTCGATCATAATTCTGCATCTTCAAAGCAAAAAACACAAACAAAAATTATTACATTGTAAGCATGTCACACACACACACGCACATACACACACACACACACACACACACACACACACACACACACACACACACACACACACACACACACACACACACACCTTCTCTCTCTCTCTCTCTCTCTCTCTCTCTCTCTCTCTCTCTCTCTCTCTCTCTCTCTCTCTCTCTCTCTCTCTCTCTCTCTCTCTTCCGCCCAGATTAAGCTGGTTTATTTATCCAAATAATTATTCGTTTCACTGCTATCACTGTTTATAATTGTCACCAGATTTTATTCATTGCTTTTATACGTCAGACTGTTTCTTCTCATCAGGTTGTACCTTATCAAACGTTCCTGTGTCTTATCATGACTAATTTAACAGACTGAGATGAAAATTACAATTTTTTTCAGTGACGTTTTCATGATTCTATTTGTAGTTTAAGAAAGGTTCCACAGGATTACCAGGGAAAACAGCGATGGGAACCTGATTATTAGTTACTGTGGCCTTTGACAATACGTAGTCCTGACGAAAGCACAAAGCATTCAAAATACTGGTCCAGGTACGTGATGGTAACTTTGGAAATCTCATTATGTGTTCAAAATATCCCAGTAGAAGAACATCGGGGTATTGAATGACTAGTGTTGACTCCACGGTTTATTTCATGTTCGTTGTTGTCATTGGTTCAGTATATCTCCTGCATACAACGTCCATTTCAGTATGTGATTTTGCAATCCACTGAATCAATGTTGCAGTCTGAAATGGGTAGTAAGTATTAGTATTGAGTGTGTTGGAAGTTCTCCCTGTATCATTCGGTGGCATTGTTAGGTGGAAGTATATGTCGACAAATGAAAATAAATAAATAGACTGGTGGTTCAATGCATGTATAACAATTAAAATATATTCCCTTTAAGTGTTCCTAATTTTTCAATTATGTTCCATTCCTTCTTGCTTTACGTATACTCACCTCTTACTCAACGCATAAAGTTCCATTAAGTTGAGTATCATTTATAGAATGTCATTACTTACCAGCTTCTTTTATGATTCGCTGCGTCAACTGCGTGGCTTGTGTGATACGGTTCTTCTCTAGACGCAGGTTCCAGTTTACACTTAATATTTAATTAGGTTATGTCAAGTTAGGGATCATGATTTCTTATACGTGCTTTACATACAAACTTGTTTTTCTTATTCCCGCTATCCTTCTCTAAATTTAGGTCACTAGCTGAGCTCAGGAGTGTCACCGGTCTTTCTTGCTTTAACCTTCTCCCTTCCTGTCTCTTTCTCAATTAGACGCTTCTTAACCCACGTGTTCCCTCATCACATTTCCTTTTTACCAGCTGCACTTGACTCTTCCTGCCCCTCACTTGAGTTAGCACTCGATCCTGCACTGTCCCACAAAACAATAAAAAAAATATATATACGCATCAGTTTATTTGCCATCACATTCAACTACACTTCTGTTTTGTACTCTTATCAACTTAGTCATTTATCCCTGCCAGATCCCGACATGTACTTCTTTTTTCCCCTCGTTTTGTCCGCAGCCAAATCTTCTCTCTCTCTCTCAGTTGATTCCGAAATTTAAATAAGAGAGAAACTCACTTAAGCATAAAATTAACGTCGCTGCTCCGCGCCATTGAGGGGACGCATAAAAACAGTGCGTTTATTATAATTCCAAAGGCGTCACGCAATGTACACACACACACACACACACACACACACACACACACACACACAGGAGAAAGTTAACAAAGATGTACTCGTATATATTAAGAAAAAATAACATGCAGTTTCTTCCCATTTACAGTAACAGTTCATTAATTAAACACCGTGTGATGCGAGACGTTTTCGTGAAGGGGAGGAGTTTACATGAAGAAAAAAAATAAGAGGAGGAACAGAAAAGAAAGCCAAACAAAAAGAGGTTAGTGATAAGCACAAGCTAAAGGAGGAGGAAGAGGAAGAGGAGAACAAAATGGAGATGGGTACATATAGAAGAACGAAGCCAAGGAGGATGTAAGAGAAGGACAAGGACGAAAAGAGGAGAGGAGAAGGAGGAGAAGGAGGAGGAGGTGGTACTAGTAGGTTCCAGTTATCACCTCGCCCACACCTCCGCCAGACGCACGTTAATTAATCAATGTTACTAATTAAGCGCATCACCATTAGTAATCTCTTATCCCATCATTAACGAGATGTTTTCGCTCCCCGCCTCCCTGTGTTGTCCGGGAAACTGCATATCGGCCTCACCACCAAAAGGGAACGTGGTAATCCTTCGTCCTTTTATTTTTCTGATTTGGTTTTACATAAAGGCAGTGGAGAGGAGAGGTAGAGAGAGGTAAAGATAAAGAAGCGAAAAGAATCGTGGTAACCCTTCGCCTTTTATTTTCTTCTTTGGTTTTACATAAAAGGAGTGAAAAGGTGAATGAATGATAGAGGGAGAAAGAAAAGTAAGACAGTGATGCTGCTCGTGGACTATGAGAGTTGTTTTGCTTAATTTTATTCGCGTGTTGTGGTTATTATGTGTGTGATTTGCTTTGGTGGAGTCGGAAAGTATATGACTTAGTGAGGGAAAAGGGAAGAAGGATAGAAACAAAGAGAGAGAGAGAGAGAGAGAGAGAGAGAGAGAGAGAGAGAGAGAGAGAGAGAGAGAGAGAGAGAGAGAGAGAGACGAAAGTAGAAGAATCGTTCAAGGCTTTAAGATGTCAGTGGAAGCGTCAAGGTATCGCTTTTTCATTTTGGCCACATGATGTACCGGTATACTGAACAGGAAGGGCTGAAAACTTCAGCTTATAATGTCTGTCCAAACAAAGAATTTGAAGGAACCACGGATTTTTCTCATTTAACGTAAGAGTGTTGTAGTTAGGACTATTATATACCTTATTTTTCAAGCAGGAGGGACGTGTGCCTCTGAGTTCGTCCATCCCGGTCCAGTGATATTGAATATTAAATGGAAAGCTCCAGAACTGTACGAATTTGTGTTCTAATATCTAAGTATTTTATTTAAAGACAGAAAGCATACAGCGGTCATGCTATTGGAAAGGAGGAAGAATCGATCAAATCTAAGATTGCAAATACACTAAATTCACAATATACAAAAGACTGATAAATAAACTACTAACACTTCGTTGTGTTATCCCTTTAGTGTTCAGTACTTAGCATTTAAGCTTGGATCCATACTTACAAGCTGATTGTAGAATGAGTTGCATTCGGTAAAGAAATCGCAGTTAATTAGATTTTAATTGGTTTGCAGAGGAATCCTTGAGCCAACGCCAGTACATATAATTATTAAGTAAGCACTGTACCTTATATCCTGTGGTGACTCTTCTTCACTCAGCCAAGAAGGTGATGAGTATTGATTCACTCGACGCTCAGAAGTTAAGAAGGTTTGAGGTGGTCAATAAAAATATATGCCTAACACGTTGTGCTTTGTCTCTTGTATACTTCATAATCGAAGACAGAATACGAGAGAAGTCTTTCAGCCTCGTGTTATCATTTCAGATATAAATCGCGTCTGTTTCAAGATCTGAGAGATCATTTGTTTCTTTCTCATTATCAATTCATCCTAAATTACGCGGCGATAGCGTCTTTTATTATATTTTGATCTCGTTTGTCATTATGTTTTGCACTGTGCTTTTTTTTTTTTCGAAGTGCTGCGTCTGATGCTGGTCATTTGATTTTTGTGTCTAATTTTGTATCACAGTTTGATGTATTCTGCAGCATACCTTGGCTTGCATTATGATGATTCGTGTTGTCTCTCCTGTCTGAGGCTTTTTGTCATTTGTCTGGATTGTGCCTCGTGTTCTGTCGTGCTGTCCGGAGAGCGACCTCAGCTGCGGCCCGACACCTCTTTATCAGGTGGTCACGCTTGGTGGGCACGGGCAGCGGGAAGCCGTCGGTGGGGAAGGGAGTGACATGCGTCTCTGTAATGCCTCTTATAACTCACACTGGTCACGGCTGTCTCTCTCTTAGCAGGGATCTGGCGAGCAGGCCAGAGGGAGGGTGTGAGGGAAGACGTCCCATTCTTCACCTCGTAGCTCTATATCTGTCTGCCTTCCTCCCTCTGCCCATCCATCAACCTCCGCCTCTCTTTTTTCTTCTCTATTTTTTATGTGTCTGCATCATTTAGTTTCTTTTTTATTTTGTGTTATTTTCTCACACCTTATCCCAACCACCTCCTTTTTGTGTTTTTTGCTCGTCTTAGCGGTGGATTACAGGTGTCTATGGCGGATGGGGAAGGAGAGGATTAGTTGGATGGACTGGCCATGCTCAAGGCGAAATGGCGAAGTTAGTGACAAGTAAAAATATGCCGTGTGTGTGTGTGTGTGTGTGTGTGTGTGTGTGTATGTGACGCTACCATCATCCCCTCAAACAATCATCATTATTCTTCACGTAACAAACACCACCACCACCTTCAGTCCATTCAGAAGCAGGTATCACTGACCATTGTACTGTATACCTTACGTACCCACCCTCCATCACCTCCCTGTATCCACTACTAATACACTAAATCCCTTACCCTACCCCTTTCTCCTTCATCACCCTGCGCCAGTAGCCAGCAGGCCGCAATATTTACCATCTTCTCCCCATGGGTCCTCGCACGTCGCGGGCGGGCTGGAGTCATTCGTCGAGGCGCCCCGCTGGGTCTCAACCACCACCCCGCTGCGTTTTATTGGCCGGCCATCAGCCACGCAGCGGGCGCACAGCGGGAACACAGCAGGGGATCGGTACTTCGTCTTGCCCGACCGCCCCTTGTTAGGCCGTCAGCGCGTGTTCCTCGGATGACGCCGGCGTGTGGCGGCCGTCGCGGATAATTTGATTAAAGTGGCCTTGTGTGAGGCTAGATTAAGGCGAACTGTACTCCTGAAAGCTTAATGGAGACTTCACACAGGCGATGAGTGTTTGTTTAAGGCAACCATGTAAGGGAGGGAGGGAAGGAGGGAGGGAGGGAATGGCAGAGGGAGGGAAGGTGTGTACGGGTCTGAGCGGATTATGAAGTGGCTCATGTAGATACTGAAGGGTTAAAGGCGCTTATGAACCGAGGCGATGAGAAAGAGAGAGAGAGAGAGAGAGAGAGAGAGAGAGAGAGAGAGAGAGAGAGAGAGAGAGAGAGAGAGAGAGAATACAGTAAGCATAAGGAAGTATGAATTAAGAGTAAAGAGAAACAAAACTTTAGTGCCATATGATCCTTTAGCCCTTTAGGTTTAAAACACTATTCTACATGGCCTAAAACCTCACTGAAGACCAACTACACGTAACCCAAGAGTCATTTGAAGTAAACACGAATACACTGGAGGAGAAAGTTAAAAAAGGAGACAGAGCAAGAGAGAAAGAGAGAGAGAGAAAAAAAAGCACACATATACTTTAAATGTTACTGTGATTAGTGTAAATGGAGAGAGCCTGGTCCAGAGTCCAAAACAGATGAACAAAATCGTTATAATGAGAGATAATGACCGTGTCAAGAAAATTTATCACGTTATTATTATATGGCAAGAGTGAAGCAGGCGGATGTGTTTCTCTTATCTGAAAATGTGTTGTATTATCTCGTTCCTCCATTGGCTAGACTGGAGTTTACACGTTTGTGATTGGTCAGATAAGAACCGGGGCAACCTGCTTCTTATTTCTTCTCGCTTTGACAGTCGTGATGTGAATGGCACGCCACTTAATGTAGAAGACTTCCTAATTAATGGAACGTGACTGATGGCAGAGAAATAGTGTTGTCTTTTTTTATATTCTACTACGGGGCGGCTTTTTCTCCATCGCTCTCTTTTCTTTTTTTCGTTTTATTTTCTATTTTTATTTAAGTGTGTGTCGTGAATGAATAAAAGGTTTCCTGATGAGGCTGACAAGTGTGTAGCTCAGTTTTGTGTGGGTCTTTTTTTTTTTTTTGCTATTTTGTTGTTGTTGTTTTTGTTGTTGCTGAGGTTTACTGACTTGGTTTTCCTCTTTTTCTTTTCTTTTGCTCTTCTATTCACGTTATTTTTCTTTTTATATTATTATTATTATTATTATTATTATTATTATTATTATTATTATTATTATTATTATTATTGTTGTTATTATTATTATTATTATTATTATTATTATTATTATTGTTATTATTGTTGTAGTTGTTGTTGTTGTTGTTGTTTTGTGCTTTCTTCTTCTGTCTTCATTCATCTTTCGTCTTTTCTTCTCTCCTCCGTTATTTTTCCTCAATCCTCCTTAACTGTCTCCCTTGCTTTCTCCTACTTCTCCTCCTCTTCCTCTTCCCCTTCCTCCCCCTTATTTCATTTAAGCACGTAAATATTGTATACTTTTCTATCTTTGCACGAACAGCTAGCATGAATGGAACACAAAAGATAATATAAAATCAATTAGTTGACAGATAACAACTTAATTCACTTTATCCTAGGAAATTAAGGAATAAAATAAGTGTTAGAAGAAAAGAGAAGAGGGACATTTCATTACAGGTAAAACTAATGATGATATCGAGTCTCTATATGGAGTACAAATAGCGACTCTCAACTTAACCAACTGTTTCTTACAAGCAGCAGCCGCAGTTGACAGAACGGAGGGGAAAACCTTATGTGGTATAGCAGTACACGTGTTACAGTAGGTGATGATGCTCCGTGTGTCTTGTATCTGAATGTTATAGTAATTCATATCATTTGCTGATTACATGTTGCAGGATTGGCTGTTAGTTAGATCAAAAGTTTTGTAGCATATCTGACGAAGAGAACAATATACAGCTTGCAATTGTTTTTGTACTAAACAGTCTGGGAAAGGTGATCATAAATTAAGTAAGGTTGATAGCTAGCAAAGAAGTATAAAATCACTTCTATGTACACTCCCACAAAGATTATTCTACCCACACACATCCTCCCTCAAAATGTCACATAAAATTAAGTCCCTTATTAAGTTCCCTAACCTAACCTAACGTCCAGAGTGAGACATTTTACGGGGGAGGAAAACTTTTCGGTAAATTCAACCTCCTTAAAATTGTCAACCAGAAATAACGTCCCTTAATAAAGTTCCCTAACCTAACCTAACATAATGAGGAATTTTATGGTGGAGGAAAAATTCTGCGGGTGAATGTCCGCCGGGGGAATTTACCTTGGCAGAACTTACGGTATGCGATGGAATCAGTGGTTGGTTCTCGAAACTCTTAGATCATGGTTACATCAGCTCCTGAGAAATAATGCTATATCGGCCACTAAGCGTTTACTTTTACTTTTTCCCCTTATAGTTTGACCTACCATCTCTTATACCCTGCTCATATTCATCTCCTATCTACAAAAATAATTAAGTTAATTAATCGCTCTCCTTACCATCACAGCTGCTTACACACACATTACATCACAATGCAGAAAACTTCCAGATCTGTATTTCTGATCTGGTGGAATTACAACTTGCCCTAGAGGAGTGGCAAGAGTACGTTTTGATCATAATAGTCTTAATTATACTCAGAATTGGCCGACGACTAAATACACTGAGAAGCTTCAGTGGCGGCAGATAAGGTCACAAGTGTATCCTGTTGAGTTGTCTGAGATGACCCGGATCCTGAGAAACTCGTGATGCGACGCTCATTGCGAAGATTTTCCCCAAATGTTACTTTCAGAGAGAGAGAGAGAGAGAGAGAGAGAGAGAGAGAGAGAGAGAGAGAGAGAGAGATTAGCCACAAGCCCACTTAAACATCACGTGGATGATAATAACACTAATACACAGGGCAGGGGCAGAGCAAGAGCAGGTTGGAGGATTCCCAGAACACACGGTAGATTGAGGTGTGTGGAGAGCACTGAGGGAAGGAAGATAAATAGATACGTGGCCTGGCTGTGTGCCTTGGCCGTGCCGTGTCCTTTATTTATGAGACTAAAACCAAATGTACCTACTCCCGCGTGTCTCATGATGATTTTTTTTTTTTTGTTTACTTGAGTAGTGAATGGAATATCTAACGTGGTTGTCCGGTTACAAGTGTGCTGTTACGTAAATGAATGCGGTATTTTCTTTTTTTTTTTCCTGGAAAACTAAGGAACAGCAAGTATCTTCATGCCAAGCAGTCTTTCAAATGGCAGCATGTGATGTTTAGTTCAGAATGTTACATGTTCACACACATGGCGCTGTTCTATTCAAATACTGCATATATGATGATGTTCTGACTATCTTTCCTTATCCCTTGCAATTTTATTACCTCTAGTAATTACATAAGTAAGAGTATTATATCTTTTAGTTTTTTGTTCCTTTCTTTGGATATCTGTCAGGTAGAGTAATTTGGATAGAATACATAGTCCTTTGTTTTTTAATGATAATTAAGAATGCAAGCTAAAGTGAGAATTTCTGCATTATCAATTCATTTTACTTTCGATTTCTATGATGGCTGTAGTTAATTCGTCCTTCACTGTGTGGGGGGGTAAGGTATGTGACAGTGATTGCTCAAGACGTAAAGGCCTGTTTTTCTCTTCATTTAACTTTGCGTAGTCTAGTCTATACCAGGCCGGCATCCCCACACGGCATGGCCCGGACAAATCATCACACATTCATACACACAACATTCGCAGTCTTAGCCTCGCAGTACTTTCGGCAGTATAAATCCGGTAAAGTAAAAATGTATGTGAAAGGTCCACAAGAAAACTTCAGGTACCGTTTTCTTTACCACCACCACCACCATTTATAACATCAACAACACCATTACTTAAAAAAAACACTACGAACTACCAGTATCAATAACACCACAAACACCACCACCACCAACAACAACAGTAAAACCAAAACAATCTCACATAACCCGCATTGTCCAGCCACTAAGACACTCCTAGTCCTCCCAGTCTGAACCTGAGCCGCCTGTTTCAACATACTTTTCAGCGGGACTTAAATCATTACACCACAGCCACTCTCAGGTAACTCAACCCCACCACCGCCGGACCCCGACACCTCACCTGCCGCCCTCCTAACACGTGCCGGATTAACCTTCCTCCCTTACCCCCCCATCTCTCTACCCTTCCCCTCCTTTACCTTTCTCTCTGTCCTTCCTCCCTTACCCCCTCACTCTTACCCTCCTCTCCCTTAGCCCCTCCCTTTGTTCTTCCTCTCCCTTACCTCCTCTCTTACCTTCCTCTTCCTTACCCCCTCACTCTTACCTCCTACCTTACTCCTCCCTCTGTCTTTCTTCTCCCTCATTTCTTCCCTCTTACCTTTCTCTCCTTTACTCCCTTCCATTTCTTCTCTCACCTCTCTCTCTTCCCTTCGTTTCACCCTTACTCTCTTCCTTCTGTCCTTCCTCTCCCTTGCTTCCTACCTCTTATAATCCTCTATCTAACCTCCCCTTCCATTCCTTCCCTCATCCTTCTCTCTCTTCCCTTTGTCTCCCCCTTCCTTTCTTCCTTCTTTCCTTCCTTCCTTACCCCCTCTTTCTACCTTTCCTCTCCCTTACCTCCTCTCTCTTACCTTTCTCTCCCTTAACCCGTTCCATTTCTTCCCTCACCTGCCTTTCTTTTCCTTCCTTTTGATCTTTATTCTCTTCCTTTAATTCTTCCTCTTCCTCATCCCTTCCCTCTATCCTTTATCTCCCTTACTCCCTTCCCACCCCTCCCTAATCCGTATTTTTTTTTATTTTCCCTCTTTCTTTCCCCTTTAATCTTTTCTTTCTATTCATTCTCTTCTTCACCCTATCTCTTCCATCCTTCTCCTTTCTCACTCTTCCCTTCCCTCTCTGAACCCCTCTTTATCATCCTCACCCTCTTACCCTTCTATTTTGGTCTCTGCTTCCTCCTTAGCACGTGTTTATTCATTATGTCTTCTCTCATTCAGTTTTATCTATTATAACTTCCTTGCTTTTCCTTGTCAACATGAATATCGCTTACAACAAATTGCCTTTTTTTTTTTCCCCTCGTCGGAATAATAATAAAGTTGCCTTCTCTTTAATCTGATCCAAGCAGAAGAATGATGCAGTAAAAATTTGCGTGCTTTTCACATCGACAAAATTCTTTTAGTCACTTCTATAGAATTTCAGGCGGACTGCTGCAGAAATATTTAGAGTTGTGGATCAAACCAAATATTTACTTACCAAGGGAAAATATAAAGACAATACATAAAACTTGCCACATTTTCTTGTTTTTTTTCGTGAGAATGAGACACTAGCAATTTCAAATATTCTCCGTCTAGATTTTGAGGCTCCATGATGCGTCAGTAAAGCAACCCAAAAGTTTGCCTCGGAGTGCGATTTGCAGAGCAAGTGAAAACTACTCTGCTAATCTTAAAAGTGATAGGAATACGAGTGTCACCAAAATGATACTTAACATGCAATACTTGTGACGATACGAGAAAAATGTGCTGAACAGAAATTTTCTTTATTGCAGTGAGAAAAGTGTCGATGAGAGAGAGGAGAGAGAGAGAGAGAGAGAGAGAGAGAGAGAGAGAGAGAGAGAGAGAGAGAGAGAGAGAGAATCCGGACATACCTAAGAAGGCCATCTGGATGATCTTGTCTCTCTCTCTCTCTCTCTCTCTCTCTCTCTCTCTCTCTCTCTCTCTCTCTCTCTCTCTCTCTCTCTCTCTCTCTGGTCAGCTCATTTAATGCTGTATCCACAATTCATAGACTAGAAATATATTTTTCCCACTTCTCCCTTTAATTCAGTATTTTTTTTATTTATTTTATTCACCACATTGCACGATTATTTCCATTTGCAGTCAAAGTCCTTCTTTCCTTTCATCTATTCCATACGAGTATATTTTCACATTTTTTTCTTGCCATCTGTCTCATCCCCCTTCTGTTTGCACTTCCCACAGCCTTATCTTTCTATATTTCTCTCGACCCTGTGTTCTTCCCATCCCTTTGACCGTCCCGAATGTCCTAAACTCTTCCTCCCCCACTACTTAGCCCCTACCTGTGTGCACCCCTCCGCTCCGTCCACCCTTCCCTCCGTCCCTCTAACAGGCGGCGTCTTTCGTGTCACCTCCTTGCACACGGACCAGAAATTATCTTGAGATGTGGTTTTGCTGAAGGAGGTTCTCTCTTCGCCTTCTTGACACATGATCTGCTTCCCTTCATAAGCCTTCAGTCCGCGTATGGAAGCCAGTCCAGCCTCGTTTATCCATCCAGGCATCACTCTAGACTGCTAAAAAACGACTAGCAGTAGCCAAAGATGAGCTAGATCTCGACGAAAGGGGTACATGTGCCCTTGACTCAGGGGAAACCGTCCTCGGGAGTTTGTCAGAGGCTCAGTGAAGGAGATGGTGCAGTTGGTTGGAGGCGATGGCCGAGGACCGCGGCACGCACTCCTCTCGGCTCTCCTCTCAACGCTATGATTTATGGAACACAAAAAGCCTCGTAAAATTACCCGTAAGAGACGAGTAATAGTGGTATTGTAGTAGTAGTAGTTGTTGTTGTAGTAGTAGGTAGTGGTAGTTTGAGGAGGAAGGAGAAAAGTAGTGACAGCAACAGAAAGCACAAATAAAAATAAAAAAAATTTTTGTAATTGACGAAGTATTTATTTATTATTCATTCGTACTTTTTTCACTAAGTCGCAAGGTTCTGTTCCTAATTTAAGATGACGTAAAATTAGACGAAAGTGTTCAGGTGTCACTTCATTTTCCTTTCTGTCCATGTAATTTGATTGTTGTTGTTCATATTGTCGTATTTGCTTGTATTACACCAATTTACACTTATTTCTCATTAACTTCACCCTTCACCTCTTCTTATTCATATTAATCTTTTTTTTTATTCTAATCAACATATGAAACAAAGCCTTTCTTTTCTTTCCTTGTATAGTATAGTATAGTATAGTATAGTATAGTATGAAAGAAAGAATTTTTTATTTGATACAATACTCGTTCTATTTATTTCTATGTCATGTACTGTACACATCTCCGCGATAAGGTATTAAGTCATAATTCACACGTGTAACCTTCCATCATTCCCCTGAACAATAAATCTGCCCAGTCACTCGCTCCTTGCCGCCCCTTGTGGTGAAATCTATGGGCCGGTCCCGCCTATTTCCCGGTAAAGTAATTTCGACCGGCAAATGAGAGGGAAGCGGAAGAGAGAGAGAGAGAGGAGAGGAGAGAGAGAGAGAGAGAGAGAGAGAGAGAGAGAGAGAGAGAGAGAGAGAGAGAGAGAGAGAGAGAGAGAGAGAGAGAGAGCGAGAGAATTTTCTTGTCTTCACTCAAAGCTCAGCAGAATGAGAAGATTTTTTTTTATCCGACTATTGTCAAGTGGTTTAAAATCTCCCTCATGTCGCCTACTCTACCTTCGATTGTGACCTTTGTCGAATGGAGCACCGGGAGGGAGCGGGCAGGGGAAGGTTGATGGTTGCCCCTTCAGGAGCCCACGCGGCGCCAACCGTGGGTAAGACTGACCATTAGCGCCCTATCAAGGAACATAATGGGGTGCATAGGCCTGAAATGTAATATAATAATGTGTGTGTGTGTGTGTGTGTGTGTGTGTGTGTGTGTGTGTGTGTGTGTGTGTGTGTGTGTGTGTGTGTGTGTGTTTCCTTCCATATTATTGTCTTCTACCTTTCAGTGATCAAAATTCTGGATTCTCAGCAAACAGTATGTAGATTATTCTCACTATTTCGAATACGACGATATTTTTATTGCTTTTCTTTATTTTTTTTTCTCGGGTATCTAAAGTCGGTAAGCATTCTTTCTGATTCATTTAACCAGTTTTCCTCTCAAGTGTGTATATAACTTTCTTCAAAAGCTTACTTATACATCACTTTCCGTTGGTAGTTGCTTGGATGAAACAAACTCTTATCTTAACTATCTTATCTCTTAGCAGGAACAAAATTGAACTGATGTCACCTTTTTTTTCAGTTTATGTTAAAGAAAGTATCATTGTTGTTATTTTTAAATGTACTTCTGTCTATTCATCTCTCTGTTGCTGTGTATTTTTGGTGTGTTTTTATGCCTGTTTGCTTCTCTCTCTCTCTCCTCTCTCTCTCTCTCTCTCTCTCTCTCTCTCTCTCTCTCCTCTCTCTCTCTCTCTCTCTCTCTCTCTCTCTCTCTCTCTCTCTCTCTCTCTCTCTCTCCTTCTTTCTGTTAAGAAAATGTCTTGAATCAAAACCCTCACGTTATAAGCCCAGGAACAGAATTATCTAACTTCAAAGAAGAAAAAAAAAACAAAGGTGGTGAGGAAATAACGAATATAATGATGAACGGAAAAATTGAACATGATACCGAGCGGAGTAATTATTGTGCATTTGTTGACAAGCGAAATAAACACTTAAATAACCGGGTACTGGGTACGGAACGATTTATCTTTAAAGGACGAGCAACATACAAATATGAATGTATCGTAATTATGATGAATACAGTTACATGAACTTTAATTTCAGTTACGAATATTGTTTCAAAATATTTCTTTGGATAGTTACTTAATTAACTGGTCGATGAAGCACCCACATTCTACTAGACACTTTTCCACTGAGCGATAACGATATAAATTTGATAGCCAGAACAAGTTGTATGGTTTGAGCTGTTTACTATCTACGTATATTCTAGAGTAAATTAGTTCCCTTCGTTAATTGTAATAAGAACTGCATTGCAAAATGATTCAAGGTAGTCTCCGTAACAAATTACATAATTGGAGATTATTTTAATGTTCTAGACACGGAAAGCTTCTTGCCATGAACTGAGGCATCTTATCAGCATTTTTTCTTCACAGTGAGTCTTGTGCACATTCATCGCTGGTAACGAAGACACGATTCTTTTCTTTGTTCACAACTTTGCAGTGACTCACCTCACATGTTATAAGTATAAATATTGTTCTTATAAATGATGTTCATGCGCTTAAATGCATGTCTATACAAGCAAAAAATTTTACAAGGTTTAAAAACATAACTTTTCATAGGTGTGAATGGTCTTATTTAGGATATAAACACCTGCCGGATCTCATAATCATTGCCAGACACTACGTTTCTTCACATTTTCGTATAATTAGTAAGCTCTGAGATGATTTACACGTTTATGTACATTTTACGCTTCAAAATTGTGACCAAACACTGAACGCTGTCGCTCATACCTGCTGACGTTGTTAATATTGCTTTATCAGTTCAATCGGTTGACTTTCTCTCGACACATAAATTGCCTCCAAACAACAGTGTGCTTAGAAGTCCTTCGTGGGGAATTAGAGACGGACTTTCCGACAGCCAAGATATGTTAAGTTGCTCTGTACTTCATTACATTTTTACTTTTAGATTAGAGCAAAATTCTCTCTCTCTCTCTCTCTCTCTCTCTCTCTCTCTCTCTCTCTCTCTCTCTCTCTCTCTCTCTCTCTCTCTCTCTCTCTCTCTCTCTCTCTCTCTCTCTCTCTCTCCCCTTGCTGTCAAAGTTAAACGAGAGCCTCTTCGGAGCGGACTCGACTACCTGAGAGAAAGAGAGAGAGAGAGAGAGAGAGAGAGAGAGAGAGAGAGAGAGAGAGAGAGAGAGAGAGAGAGAGAGAGAGAATTAAAAAAAAAACTAGAATGGCAGCCTTTTGGTGACAACAAGGTTAGACTTATCTCCTCGCAAAACAGTGTCACTTTGCTCCCTCCCTCTAATCACTCTTTTTCCTCCTTCTCTTCTATCTCCCTCTACCACCACCACCACCACCACCACCACTACCTTCACCGCCATCGCCATTACCATCACTACCGAAACTATACAGGACGGATTTTAGTGGAGGACACACACTCTCTCTCTCTCTCTCTCTCTCTCTCTCTCTCTCTCTCTCTCTCTCTCTCTCTCTCTCTCTCTCTCTCTCTCTCTCTCTCTCATTCTCCCTACGTTACACATACATGGACACACAAATACAGAGAGAGAGAGAGAGAGAGAGAGAGAGAGAGAGAGAGAGAGAGAGAGAGAGAGAGAGAGAGAGAGAGAGAGAGAGAGAGAGAGAGAGAGAGAGAGAGGTCATGGAGAGAGGAGGAGGAGGAGGAGGAGGAGGAGGAGGAGAAGGAGGATGGGGGGGAAGGAGGAAGAGAGTGTTAGCAAAACCTGAGCAAGGGCTGCGTAATTTGAATAAATAAAAGGGCTTCATGCATTCTTGTTGATTTGTTTCTTCTGCTCCTCTTAAGTTGTTGTTATTACTCCCTCTCCTTCTTCGTGTTCGTGGTTGTCTAATTACTTCTTTCTCCCTTTGATCTATTGTAATTATTACCTCTGATTTCTTCCCTTGTATTTCACGAGTGCATTTTTTTTCTTTTTTTAACTTTTTTTGTGGTTGTTCATTTGATGTTATTGTTCGTTGTTTTTGTTGTTGTTGTTGTTGTTATTATTGTTGTTGTTGTTGTTGTTGTTGTAGTTGTTCTTACTCTTTGTCTTCTTCTTCTTCTTCTTCTTCTTTTCTTTTCTTCTTCTTCTTCTTCTTCTTTTTTCTCCTTGCGTTGTTAATGTCGTTTTCTTGGCTGCTTTTTGATATTTTCTACACACTTTTTTTTTTTATTTGTTCAAACATAAACTCTTCAATTTTCCATGAACCTACATTACTTATTTCACATTTTTTTTTTAATTTAACTTATCTCGTTCTTCTTACCATTCTCTTCCAATACGCTTCATTTTCTTCTTCTTTTATCCCAACTACTGATTCATCTCTTATCTTTTTCTTCTCTTTCCCTTCCTTTTTCTTTCTCCCAGAAGGAAACTTTTGTTGAACTCCGGTTTTTGAAAGAATAATGATAATAATAAAGATTTCTCCTTATTGCAACATCATAAATAAGGTAAAAACAGAATGCTGTGTGATGCGTGATCGGCTGAGAGAGAAGCAGAATCTGTAGTGGGAAAGGGACATGAAAAAAAAAAATCGGCCGACCAAGCAACCGTAGCAATATGAAACGCGGACGAAAACATCATGACAAACGCTCGGCTACTGTTCTTTGTATTTTCGCTTCACTCAATCTCTTTTCCCTTTGATCAGTTTAAGCAGTTGCGATGAACACTTTTGCTGATCTATGTAACTAACCTCCCAGATTTACGACTTCGTCTCTAATTTTCATAGGGAAGAGTAAAGGCTCTCTCCCCTTCTACCCTCCTTTGATCTGTCTCAGTCCCTGCCACTCCTCGCTCGGTCCTCTTGTTTCCTCGTCTCGGCACTTCATCGTCATTTTCTTCCCTGCTTCCTTCTCTCCTTTTGTTCTTGCTGGGACCAGGCTTGGACTCCACGTCTCATCTGTTCGTTTTAAAGCGGGTCTTGCTTATAATTGGTGTGTGTGTGTGTGTGTGTGTGTGTGTGTGTGTGTGTGTGTGTGTGTGTGTGTGTGTGTGTGTGTGTGTGTGTATGTGTGTGTGTGTGTGTGTATACATTTTATCTATCTATACATGATGGTAAATGACAGACTTGTGTAGAAGCCCGTGCGTGTGTTGGCGTTGTAACGTCCAATGTTTATGTGCTTGTATATAATATTTTGCGTGTGTTGTATTTGTGTGCGTAGCGGCCATACACGCGGGTGTGTAGTGTTACCACCGGGGGCAGTAAAGGCATGGAATATCCAAACACACACGCAAAAAAATGAGAATATTATATTGCAACTTGAAGTGCCACTTAGCGCTGGGCAGGCCACGCCATCCCGTGGTAGCGGCGAACACCCACATATTATATCCCAGCGCTGCTGCCACTTAGCTCTGTCCAAACCACGCCACTCTGAGGTACCTCGCCGCAAATTCGTGGTATTCTTTTAACTGAAGTACTACTTTGCACGGCGCGCTCCGTCGGGTGCTGGGGAGGCGGCCGGTCCGGGGGTATCTGTCCGGTACCGTAGGATTACCGTAATACTGGTCATCGTGCTGAGTTATGGCCCGCCAGACCTTGGCCAGGTGAGGGGAGGGCAGGGAGGGCCCGGGGAGGAGGGGGCGTCTAATCGGTCTTGTGGTACCCGCGGCCTCGGGGCCTCGTCAGACGGACAGCCCATCACCTGTCAGCTCCTGTCTGTTGCCGCCTGCGTCAAGGAGCTCTCATGAAAAGACTGAAGAGGCAGACACGTCACCTGTCAGCTGCTGTCAGCAGCCGACTTTTCCTTCTGGTTCTGGTGATCCCTGCGCCCGGCGAGGCGGCATCTGACCAAAACTGTCTATCTTATGTTGTCTCGTTGACACCTTAAGGGGGACAGATGTGTCACCTGTTGAGGGCCGCCTCTGTAGAGTGATCCATCACCTGTCACAAGTCTGCACAAAGCTGCACCTTCAGGTTTGCTTGGCAGGTCAGGGCGACTGTCATCTCAACCCGGGTATCAACGGCCTTTGTGAAAGGTTAGGTATCAGATTGTTGGCTATTCATTCTTACTTAGCATATCATTGAGGACTCTTTTGAGCCATCAGGGCCGCCTCCCCGCACCATCCGCGAATCCCGCCCCTGGACTATATACGCGCCTCTGCAGCACATTAGGGAAGTGTTAGCTGGAGATGAGAATTGGTCTCGTACACGCAGGAATTCAGGTTAAGAGAAGGGTCACATACACACACACACACACACACACACACACACACACACACACACACACACACACACACACACACACACACACACACTGTCGCAGCGGCCGGCATGCCAGAGACAGTGGTCGGGAACTCTGCGCCTTGTCTTCCCACCTCACTCACAATCTGTAATATAATCATAACGATCGCCGGTACAGTTTGCCTCCTTGTGAGTGCCGGAGAGACGTTGCTACATCCTGCTTTCCGCCGCAGGCCGCTACCGAAACGCTGCATATATTTACAGCAAATTAAGGTGTGCGTCGCACTCCTCGCCGGCCACCCTCCCTCCCGCCTGTCAACATGCAAGCCAGCCCGCCGCCCTCGCTCCCTCCGGCCGCGATCACAGGCGCGGGGCGTGATGCAGCCTGCCGCCCATCCGCGTTGAAGCTCTTTAGGGCAGAGTGGCCGCCAGGGCGGGGTTGTAAAACCTGTGGTCGGTTAGCCAGCTTATTAATTCCTTAATGAAGATTTCCTCCTATTCTAACGCTACTCTTAGGCGGCATTGCTTTGTTGAAGCTCTGTGGCGGTTGTTTGGAGATAAGCATTCCTATTTGCGTCACCTAGCCACTAAAGCGAAAGCCGCGCCGATGTTGGGGTCTGCTTCTTCCTGCCGCCCGTGTAGGTAACTCAGCCTGGTGAGTGACGTCAGGAGGACAGGCGGTGAGTCCAGTCTCTGGGGCAGTAATTACGCCGCAAATGTACTGATATTTCTTACATGAGCACAGATAACTAACGTCAAGATCACCATCCTTATCCCCGAAACTGAATTGATTAAAACAGAACTGCATCCTTAAGGTCGAGCCTTCACACCTCCCTCAGCCCAGGGCGGCGGCGGCCCTCCCCCAGCAGGCCTCCACGCTCACACTCACGAGTCATAACTGAGGACTTGCGGCGTACCACCAGAGGCAGATATGCAAAGTGTGTGTGTGTGTGTGTGTGTGTGTGTGTGTGTGTGTGTGTGTGTGTGTGTGTGTGTATGTGTGTGTATGTGTGTGATGTGTGTGTGTGTGTGTGACCAAGCGAGCTTCGGGGTAGCTCACACAGATCTTTCCTTCATAAGACACGGACGGATAAGTTTGTGATTTTTTCCCCCCAACGTTCATTGTTTTCCAGCAAATTTCGTTCTTCACTTCCTGCGGCAGCTCGTATGATAAGCAGCTACAGAGATACTTCTTCAATATCGCTTCTCATTATCGTATATAATTTACCTGATTCAATTAAGAACATAGGTACAGAAAAAAAAAAAACACATGAAACAAGCACAAATATACTCGCAACTCTCGGGACGCACACAAATGAAAATAAAAAAAATATATATATGTAATAAAAGTAAAATAAAGAAAGTCTTCATTAATTTGTGCAACTCATCTGGTGATTCTAATGCGAGCTTCATCAGAAATTAACAGAATGCAACTTTTTGTCACCTTATGCGAACACAGGAGAATTAGCCTTTAAATTAACGCAGAAAAAACAAGATGACTTGGATTTTGTTACATTTTGGTGTCTTACATTTGTCAGAATTTATAGATCTTCATTTCAAGTGACGTCTGCGTGAGAGAGAGAGAGAGAGAGAGAGAGAGAGGAGAGAGAGATGAGAGAGAGAGAGAGAGAGAGAGAGAGAGAGAGAGAGAGAGAGAGAGAGAGAGAGAGAGAGAGCCAAAATAATACCTTACCATAATTTTCTTCCCCATTACCACCTCCTCCATTTCCTCTGCCTTCTTTCTCACTTTTTTTTTGCCCCTTCTCTTTTATCGTACCCTTCCTTCTGTCCCATAGCCTCTGTATCCTCCTCCCCTCCTCCCCTTCCTCTGGCTCATCCTTTCTCTCCGCCTTACTCTTCTCTCCGTCTCTCATCTCTACCATCCATCCATATCTCATCTCAGTTTCCTCCCTCCCTCTCCCTCCAGTCTTTTATCTTCATCATTTTTCCGCTTCCCTTTTATTTTTTGCTCCCTTCCTTCCCGTAGCTCTTATTTCATCACCATTCTTTCTTCTACTTCGCTCTTTTTTTCCTTCCTGCCTCTTTTTGTCCTTTCCTTCATTCGGTGTCTGTTTTTCCTTTGTTTTTCATCATAATATCAAGCGTTTTTTTTAGTCCTTCTGTTGATGCAATTCCAGCGGAAACATTTAAGGAACAGGATGTGAAGAGAGAGAGAGAGAGAGAGAGAGAGAGAGAGAGAGAGAGAGAGAGAGAGAGAGAGAGAGAGAGGGAGAGAGAGAGAGAGAGAGAGAGAGAGAATTTGGAGTGAACTGCAGAGGGACAAAGACAGAAATAGGAAAAGACAGAAATATCTAAAAATACAGACAGGTAAGACTTTGCGGTTCAAACTCAGGTATGTCACTTCATGGTATAAGAATTAATTAGGCAGTAAAAAGTATTATACGTCCTACCTGTTTTGGGAAGACGATGGTTGGCCTCGTACGTCTGTTGCGTTCCATTTGCACCGCCGGGACCTCAAGTTTATTCTCCGAGTCACGCTGAATTCTTGGGCGATTCAGACTGAGTATTACTTCTCGTCCGCTTCTTGGCGTCAAATTAAACAAAATCAGGCTGCCTCAGATGTCAAGAAATAAAGGTACCCGATTAGTTCTCCACGTATACAGCGTCGCCATAATTTCATATCATTTGAAATTAATATTTTTTTCGCTTTACATATTTGGCTTTCATTTGCTTTAAAAACAATCATTACTGTGCTACAATTTTACGCAGGCTACTCGGAAAAGATTCTCCTTTTTATTCTGAGGAAGGTGAATTCTTAGTGCTGGGGTCTTCCGAGTATACTATAATTGTTAATTTATTCAGAGCGAGGTGGATGTTATTAATATGAGATAGACTAGATAATGCATGTCAGGAAAACAGATCCTTGCAGGACTCCCTTACTAACGAGTGCCAGTCCTTGCCGCTTGATTTACGACCATCATTTGTTTGTCTGTTGCTTACCCCGGTAATGAGTTATTCATGCTCGATACAAAGGGTGTCTGGTTGGTTTTGCCTTACGTACGTCACTTGTATCGCGGTGAGTTTAGTTAAATATTTAAATGCGAAGAGATTTTTTTTTTTATTATATTATTTATTAAGCATGTATAGAGAACGTTGCACTTGGGTCATTAAAAACCAGGTTTTTTTTTTTTTTATACTGAATTCCATGCTTAGAATTTGCAATTGGCAACACCGCTGAGTGTCGCTGGCCTAAATCTGAATGTATTTCTAATGCAAGAAAAGATACAAAGAAGTACAGAGTAGCACACGTGGTATTTGATTTGTTGTTACCAGGTGTGGTATTTAAATTGAATATTACTTTTTTTTAACGTTTATGTTTATTTATTAATATATTTGTTTTACTTATATATTTTTACTATTTATTTGTTATATTCTTTTTTTTTCTTTTTTTTTTTGTTCTAATCGATTTTTTATTATTATTCCTTTTTTTTTTACTTTTAGTGTATGTGTTTTTGCAAGTGAACACTTTCAGCTGTTTTCTTTGGTGATCAGCTGTGTTTATAATGGCGCTGTTGGAAGGCCCGTGCCACGCATGATGCTTTAATTGACCGACGGCCGCAATTGACAGCTGGATGTGTTTTTTGATGTGAAGCCATTTGGTGACAAACGAGGAGTCATCGACACCAGGAGTGATTGAATAAAGAACCCCACGTCTGCCGCTGTTGTTCCCTGACTTTATTTATCTATATATGTATTTTTTTTTTTTTTATGGAAAGAAGACTAGCCAAGGATGAGAAAATAATATGGTTTTCCCCCCCCCGAAAAAAATAAAATAAATAAATAAATAGAAAGTAGTTTCCACTAGTGGTAGTTTCTACTTAGTCACTTAGTCACTTCCTGCTTAATTAATTTACACTTATCCACGGCCTCCCAAATGTATTTCCATGTCATATTCGTGAAATAACTTTGACTAACTACATAGAAAAATATCATGAAGGAACTGCGAGGAAAACTGCTTGGCGGACTCCCTGTCTCCAAACCAGTAAAGCCGCTGTGAGGTGAGGGAGGAGTACGCTGCCTCAAGACAGTTTTATTATTGGCCGATGCTCTTTAAAGTCACTGTGGGGGGTTAGTGGGGGCCAGGAAGCGGGGAGGGGGCGGGACTGAGCAGCGCGCCGTCTTCAATATTGTGACGCCGTCTCCAGCTATTAATGTCAGAAGAAGAATGTCGAATGCCAAACTTAACCACTCCTTAACCGTTTAATTTAAAACAGCTAGACCTCGTGTCATCTTTGATTTAGTCCATTAAATTGCCGAGTGTGCGCATTGTGACGAGAGATGTAAATGCATCCGCAAATATTTCGACGTGGAGTTTTCTTACTTTTTTTTCCTTAACAAGTCTATGAAAATCTACATATATGATAATAGTAGAAAATAATTCTAGCCAATATTTTCTATTTGAGTTTTAGATATCATCACGCCGAGTGTTTAAATAATTCTTTCTTACAATATATGTACAGATTATATTTTATTTTATTTAAATATGTCTCACCCACATACAAAGGCAACGACTCCCACGATGCCAAAAATAGAAGAGCGCCAAGGCAGTGGAGGAGGACAGGTTAAGGCACCGTTATCCATTAGTGACTTTAATTTAGTTTAAAGACATTTTTAGGTGGGACAATTCGTTTACGATTAATTGTAAATGAAATAGATAGACTCTTAGCGCGTCCCTCTTACTGGAAATTAATCTTGAGTGTTTTATTAAATACTTCTAATTGGGAAAAGAGTTACTGACCTCAGGAAATCATACTTGTAATTTTATCAAAAGTACAGATTCGTAACCTGCATAGTGAATTGCTGTCGCCAGTCGTTTTCTGCTTATTACTGACCTTCCCTTCATCGCCTTGTTTCCATGGAGCATGTTTCTGTCGTCATCTTAAAGTACTGAAGTGTTCGTTCGCAGCCACCAGATAGATTTCAATAAATGAGTTCACTGACATATGTTTTTTTTTCTTTTTAGGAGGGAAATTACAGCTGAATTGGTAATCATATTTTTTTTTTTAATTTGCTTGTTACATCTTGAACGCCTACAATACCAGCACATTCTCGTAGAGAGAGAGAGAGAGAGCGAGACAGACAGACAGACAGAGAGGGAGAGAGAGAGGAGAGAGAGAGAGAGAGGAGAGAGAGAGAGAGAGAGAGAGAGAGAGAGAGAGAGAGAGGAGAGAGAGAGAGAGAGGAGAGAGAGAGAGAGAGAATAATTCGATCTATTGATATGTTGATTGGTATTTAATTGTTTTGTAATCATCAAACTACTAATTCATCCGTAATCAGTACAGGCGTGCCAGGAATATCTCATTTAAATTAAGGAAACCATAGGCAAAAACTCATCTCATTAAGGACGACACCAGAGAAAAGAAGTAGCAGCAGCAACCTAGCAGGAGCACCAGTAACAACAAAAAGTTTCATCTGCTACTCCTAGACATGTGCTGTGCCATTAGCGCCTTGCATTTCACCTCCCTCCAGCCGAGGCGTTTGCTAACTACAGGCTTTTCTTTTCTTTCCAAAGTATAAGTCAAAAAGAGAACTTTAATAATCGAAATTTGTATAACAATTGACATCATTCAGTGTAACAGCTGTCAGAATAACATTAGTTTTCGGTTTCGAAGGTTTAAACCTCACACTCTGTTTTGTTTACATTATTTATCATTTTCGCTTGTAAGTCGAAAATTGTTCCTGAAAGATAACCATGTGAAAATTATTCGCGCTCAGATGAGCATTCGTATGATTCAACAGTCAAAAGAAATTATTACTCTTTGAGTGGTTTATTGAGTGGTGTCTTGTTAACAAAACTAAAAATTCAAACTCTGTTCCCTAGAGCATAGTTAAAGCTCAGTAAGAGAACACTAAATTGCTCACATTTATTCGCATTTACTTTTAATAGAACTGTATAAGCAAATTATAAAGTGGTACAGAAGGAGGAGGCAGACTCAAGAGCTGTGATAGCATTAGTGGTTGCAGTCGTAGCAAAAGTAGCAGTGGAAGTATGCATGAGGGGAGACAGAAAAAAAGGAAGAAAAAAATTAAAGAAAGTGGAGTGTTGAGATGAAGGTGAAGGGGTGGAGGAGTACGTATGGGGGAGCGAGTGGTGGCCGTGCGGTAAGGACTGGGCGTGATAACAAATACTGGCCATTACTGTAAGCGGCGGAGCGTCGCCCGGGGTGTGTGCTGAGCGCCACCGCCAAGACACCCGCCCTGACACACACCAGCCACCGCCATTACACCCACATTAACCACAGCAGGAGGCGAGGCGGGAGCGACGCGCTGACAGGAGGCAGTTTTAGAGGCAGGACAGGGGTTGACAGGAGCTGTGGAGTGGCAGTCATGTATCAGGGAGAAAAAAAGAAAGAAAAAAAATTGCATACCTGAGGGAAGGGAAGTGTAAAAGGATGGAACATCATTATAGTTGATTAGTTTCTTGTTAGGATCGGAAATGACGCGAAGAGTTGTAAACAAAGACTGCAGCTTGTACTTGTAGCGTGGCTCGGCGGCGTCCCAGTGTCCGGCCGCTGGAGAAATATGAAGGTTGCTTAGTGGAGGATGAAGGGTTATGGAATTTCATTTACATGTTTTACCAGCTAGTATAATCTTCACATATTTTTCTGCCTCCCGTGTCTGCTTTTGTTTCTGTGAATGTGTGTATCTACTTAAGCTTGTCTTTTTGCAGATAGCTCAGTTTTCTGTGTGTTTTCCGCCTTTTTTCTATGTATAAAACAGACAAAAAATAATAAAAAAAACGATACAAAAAAGCCTGACCAATTACCGTTCCTCGGGAGAAAATACGACGAAGAAGAACCAAAAGAGAAAAAAGGCAATGTACTTTTTCAGTGTCTCAAGATTCTTCTGTTTGTATACTTGTATTATGTGTATCTGTCTGTGCGTGTCTGTTAATTTATCAACATTCTCTCTCTCTCTCTCTCTCTCTCTCTCTCTCTCTCTCTCTCTCCTCTCTCTCTCTCTCTCTCTCTCTCTCTCTCTCTCTCTCTCTCTCTCTCCCGCCACAACATCAAGGGTACATCAATTCTAAGAGACGATGAAATGCATAATGGTGTTCGTACCTTAATTTCATACAATTCTCATCTTCGTAATCACTCACTGCTGTAATCTTCCTTTATCTCAATTCCTCTCATCCATCACATTTCACTTACCTTCCCTTCCTTCATTATTTCATAGCTTTTGTTTGTTTTCATCTTGTTGTCCTTTTCAATCTTACTATATAATGATTTTCTTACTATTGTCCATTGTGCTTTCCTGTTTCATACATCATATTCATTATCTGCTCTCTCTCTCTCTCTCTCTCTCTCTCTCTCTCTCTCTCTCTCTCTCTCTCTCTCTCTCTCTCTCTCTCTCTCTCTCTCTCTCTCTCTCTCTCTCTCTCATCTCTCTCTCTCTCTCTCTCTCTCTCTCTTGTACACATCTAATGGGTTCCAAGAAGTTGTAGTCAGTATGTCGAAAGCCAGTCAGGAAAGTCCCATAACAGTCATGGCGTCCTTACCGTTGGTTTACTATCTGTTTTCTATTGCAGTTCTTTTCCTTTTTACTTGAGTTTCTTAACCACTTACCTGCATCACTTCGTTCTTTTTAAATGTAAAGTTTCTCTTTTCTTTTTACTTCATTTTTTTTTCAGTAACTTATTGATATGATTCTCCTTCTTTTAATATATTAAGTTTCGTTTTCAGTTCTCTTTTCACGAGTGTTTAATCTTCCAGGAATTAGGGGAGGAGGTGAGATGGAGCTCAATGTGTTTGTTCATCTGATAAGAGGATATGGAAGACTGGTTGCTCCTGGGAACCTGATAAATTACTACGTCACCAAAATATTTTCTTTCTTCTTACATATCCGTGTGACATTCAGAAACCAAGAATAAGAGAAAAGTAATATCGAAGAACAAATGAATGGAGGATGATAAAAGTGGTAAAGAATAAGGAACGTTAATACGAGATAGTGAGAAAATTTTCTTTGACATGCGTGTGTTCTTCAGAATCCAAGAATAACAGAAAGTCAGTACAGTATAAGAACAGGAGGAAGAGAGAACAAAGACAAGAAAGGAGAAAGGAGTTTATTGGTGAAGAAGCACTCAGAATAAGGCGCTCAGAATAACGCTAAAGAAGGTAAAATACAACTGCTTTATCTTCCTTTTCCCACACCAACCATTCTGTCAACAAGGAAGGAAAAACAATACCACTAAGATTATCCCAGCGAGGGCATTACCAAGGGCTCCCTGGTCAGAGGCTTCATCATGAGGAGCAACTGTGACCCTGACTAAAGGACAGGTGGCGGAGCCTTGCAGAAAACCCCACGCTCGGGGGTAGTAAAGGGGATCAGCCGGACAACTACCTACCTACCTACACACACACACACAAACACACCCAAATTTCCTTCCGAATAACCTTACAGGAATGAGGAATTACCAAGAGATATGAAAAATTTAATTAACTATGCTCTTTCTTTTTTTTTTTTATTTATTTGCTATATATAGATCCTATTTTTTAAAACTGTATTTGCAGGTGATAACAAAGTATTACCTAAAACACCATATTAATTTCCAAACCTACATTTTCCCATGAGTTGCCACAAACTTTACTGCATTCCGTAGCCATTTCCTTGCCGCTGTTTGCTCACCACAACCGATAGGAAGAAATTGGTTGTCAAATAAAGTGTTAAATGAATGGAATAGACTCCGCAATCAGGTTGTTAGTGCGAGTCAATAGGGTGTTTTACAAGAAGATTAGACAACTTTATGGATGGGGATGATAGGTGGAAATAGGTAAGCATGTCTTATACAGCTTTTATACAATGACTGCCACGTGTAGGTCTGAAAAGTTCTTGCGGCTTCCCTTATCTTTTTTACGTTATGTTCTTACTGGATCATTCTCACCCGTAAATAAAATCGAGATCATATAAATTGCGTTTAGTAAAAGACCAATGACTTAATGCTTCGTAGGACCTCTTGCTTCTTTTCTTGACCCGGCCGATGCTTGCCACGCCGTTATCGCCTCCACTAACAAGGCAGTCGCCATAAATCCCCCGTGGCTTCCTGCGGCGTTCCTCACGGTGCTAACCTTAGACCTGTAATCTGAACGCTGTGATGAATCGTGCCCGTCTCTCTCTCTCTCTCTCTCTCTCTCTCTCTCTCTCTCTCTCTCTCTCTCTCTCTCTCTCTCTCTCTCTCTCTCTCTCTCTCTCTCTCTCTCTTGGTATGACACCAAAAAATGGATATATTTGTTAAAGTAGTGATAAGGATGTGGATAGATGAAGGGAAATAAAAATCCCGAATATGAGTATTTGCATACGTTCCTTCATAATTTTCGTCCATTTATTACAGGAGTTAGTACCGCCGTAAAAGACCATGAAAAAAGCGACGCAATTATGGGAAATCAAAATTCATCATCTTTAACATCCAATCATTATTATGTCCTCTTTGTTTATCCATTTTACACAGTTTGCTCGGTTGAGTTGAGCGCTTCACGTTGGCAAATAAGAAAAGAACAATAATAGTAAGGTAGAAATATTTGATTATTCTTTCAGTTGATATTTGCTGACAGTCTTTTTTTTTCTTTCTCTTGTTTTTCAATGACAACACTTCATTCATTTTACTTCACGTCTTATATCTTTCTTTTTTTTCGCAAACTAAATATTCTCCGAACTTTAAAAAAAAAAATTAACAGACTCCTGAAGAAAGCTGGAAAATGTAAGGGAATTTTAGAAAATATGAGTGAATGTTTCTGATCCCTGACTCTCTATATTTCCTTCTCTTCCAGATGTGTTGCCAGCGAGCGAGCACCGTGGCGGACTGGCGTTTTCCCAGTAGGTGTTGGTGATCCTTTAGTTTCCTGTATGTTTCTTCATTTTCAAGCATGTTTGTTCTTGGTTAGTTTTCCTCAGTGAAGTTATATTGTTTATCAGTGTGAGTGTATTTTTTTTTTTTTCTTTTTCTTTTAACTCGCAAGATAGTGTTGATTCTTGTTTAAGATAGTTACGATTTTCTATTGTTTTCAGGATTTGATGTTAGTTGTACAAAGTGGGTGTCTTTTTTTTTTTTCTTCTTTTTTTAGTGGCATCTTATCCAGTTTTCTCCTTTTTTTTATTGTTTTATCGCGGTTTTTTTTTTATTCAATAATTTTCAAGGTTCGTCATTAATTTTCGACAGCATATTTATCATCCTTTTTTTTTCTTTTCCAGTTTTTTTTTTTTTTTGAGGGGGAAGAGGAAAGTGGTGCTTTATCATTATTGATTTTTTTATTGAAGTTTGTCGTATTTTCTTAATCATATTTTCTTATCTTACTTAATACTTACCTCTTGCTACCCTGTCTTAATTGTGAAAACCAAAATGTATACACAGTGGATAACGTTGGTCTTTATATTATACACCAGAAAAACTGCTTTACATCACCTTGGCTGCATCTCTCCCTATACACCCTCCCTCGTCTCTGTATCTTTATGATGTTTATTTGTAGTGCAAACTTCTGTCCGAAATTATATTATTTTTGTGACTTATCTTACAATTTTCACAGAACTCTTCACGGCGTTTTATGATAATGAAGCGAAATTCGTAGTAAAACCAGAATTATTACTGATGTAGCGTCCTTTTTTGTATTTAATCGGGAAAGTGTGTGTGTGTGTGTGTGTGTGTTTGAGAAAGAGAGAGAGAGAGAGAGAGAGAGAGAGAGAGAGAGAGAGAGAGAGAGAGAGAGAGAGAGAGAGAGAGAGAGAGAGAGAGAAAGTGTGTGTATGAGAGGGGGAAAGAGAGAGAGAGAGAGAGAGAGAGAGAGAGAGAGAGAGAGAGAGAGAGAGAGAGAGAGAGAGAGAGAGAGAGAGAGAGAGAGTGTGTGTGTGTGTGTCAGTCGTGATGTGTCTGGCCGTGTTGTAGCCCAGACAGATCCATCGACTTTCCCAGACAGATCCATTGACGTCCCGAGGTGTTCCAGGAAAGCCCCAGCGGCGGCGGCCTGCAGGTGATAGGTTACAAAGCAAAAAACATAATCCTTAAATCGCTTCCCTTCATTCAGGAAACTCCCGTCAGTGTTATAGCGCTCTTTTGACCTTTCTCTCTCACGATATTCCCCCGCCGCCATCATCCCGGACAGACACAAGACCTTAGGGACGTTCGTCATCTTCAAAGGTCTTCCATTTGTCGCCTCGCATTATTTACGGGGAGGTAGCGTCTTTGATCTTCCGGGGCTAGGGAAAGTTTACGTGGTTATTTATTCCCCCTTCGCGTGTCGACTCCCTTCTCAGATGTGCCAAAAGGGAAGGCTGACAGTTCGCCGTTCATAATTCCTTTTTCGCTTTCTTGTGCTGCCTCAGTATCAGTCACTGGTGTTGTGCTGTGTAGATGTATTTTCGTGTTGTGTCTTCAAATTGCTATACCACTGTGCTTCAACTTGTGGATATGAGTACGTAACTTGCGTGGGGATTCATAGAACTGAGTAATATGGAGGATACATAGACAGGCCATAGTCGGGCTTAGCACAGACTCCTGTTATCATCATAGCCATGTCTCAGTTGATTTCGAAAGTACTAGTGTGTCTCTTTAGGTGATTTCGTCATTTTCTCTTGTTCAAGGGTATAACTTTTGAGTATTTTACTTTGTTTTTCTTGTGGTCGTCGTCATTATTGTATGGTTATCATTATTGTGTGGTTATGATTGGGTAAGTAATGAAGAAAACACGTACTGAGAAATGATAACTTTATTCCTGTCTGTTACACCTCGTGGGACACTCCTTTGGCGAAGTCCATACGACGAAACACGACGAGAATGATGAACTAAAATCACATTCACGTCTTTTCATCATGCTCTGCTCGACTTTGGCAACTCTTATCAAGTTGGTGAATACTTTACTAGATACAATACTTCCGAAACATAACGTTAACTAGTAAGCACCCTTAATAGTACTTGAATATAATGTGATCTTCGGCATTTGATGATGAGAGAATATTTTTATCTATTCTCAGCTTTTAACAATGCTTGTCTTCTTGAACCAAGGTATCGTTTAGTCCTGAAAATTAATACAGGTTAGGAAGGTCAACGCAGAGAGTACTGGTATGAGATAACGAGGACGATGGAGGTGGTTACGAGGCGCGGATGATAGCGAGTCAGTGGGTGGGTGATGGTGCAGCCGCGAGGTGAGAAAAATGGCCGGCCTTGTGAGTGGTGCCCTTGGTGACAGTTAACCCACCTCGCCGCTCCTCCCCTGCACCTGGCGTCTCCTCGCACTCACCGCCTTGCTCTTAGCGCCTCATCCTCCGCCTCTGCGTTCCTTCATTTCCTCGGTTCCATATTCCACTTCCCTGATGTCTCGTCTACGCCTCACCCTTTAATTTCTCTCTCGCTCTCCCTCGCTGTCTTGTCTCTGCCTCCCTTCGTCGGTCTCCAGCCAGGCTCCTCCTCACTCAGTCTCGGTGTCGTTAAAGGTGCCGCAAACGAGCAAGTTGGACTATCAGGGATGATCGCGTGGGATGAAAAAATAATTTGATGTTGGTTGTGATGATGGTAGCGCAGGAAAATGAACTTTGATCACAAGAACGTCACCACTGCATCTCCAGGAATCATCTGTGTGGAACTGGGTATAAAAATTGTAGCAATATACATTATTCAAACAAATGTATATTGCCTTTGATAAATGTAGAATCTTCTTACATTTACTGCTGCTGACGAAAGGTTGTAACGCGATAAATTGCAGCCGGCTTTACTAATATATTTTCTTTACCCGACGATGTATAAGGAATGAAACAAATTTAAGGAGCTTCCGCACTCATTCGTATTTTCCTTTTCTAAGTTTAGTCACTGGCGTTTTGTGCAGTAAAGGGCTCGTACAGGAAAGTAGTCACGGGTGGTGGTGGTGATTTTAACCTTATCACAGGAGTAGCAGCAGGATGTGGAATGACAGAAGGAGGAAAGAATTGGTGGTCATAGTGGAGAAGGATGAGAATAAAGAAGAAGAAGAAGAAGAAGAAGAAGAAGAAGAAGAGAAGAAGAAGAAGAAGGAGAAGGAGAAGATGGCTGGAGTGTGTAAGACAGCATAGTACAAACAACAAACACTAGAAAACCTGTGGGTATGTAAGCAGGGTATATACTGACTCACTGCCGCTGCTAAACTGCAAAAAGCTGAAACAGGATGAAAAGAAACTAAAAAAAAAAAAAAACTACAGATGTTACTTGAAATGTTGTAGCTTTTTTTCTTTGGCTGACGATGTGTTGTTTGCTATCAGAAGGCAGAAGTGCGTCTATCTTGCTTATCCCGAGACTTGCTAACACACACACACACACACACACACACACACACACACACACACACACACACACACACACACACACACACACACACACACACACATACACACACACACAGCTGACACTAACTTCCTGAAAAGTGCAACACACGACAACAATGTAACACTGACTCTAGAATTTTTGTTAACATTCCTACCACTCCTTCTCCTCCTCCCTCTTTCTCCTCCTCGTCTTCGTGCTCCTTCTCCATCTCCTCTTCTTCCCCTTTACTCCTCCCTCGCCTGACGCCTCATTGCAAATCTCTTCCCTGTGTAATCGTCGCGTCACAGGGAGATAAAGATCGCCTTGTGCATTAAAAATATCCCCACCGCCAACACCGTCACAGTTAAATGTTCGTGAAAAACGGTTCCTTCTCGTCTTTTGACTTGGCGTAGAGATCGCTGACCGTCCTCTTCCTCATCTCCTTCCTCCTCCTCCTTCTTATCCTCCTCCTCCTCCTTCTTCTCCCCTTCCTTGTGGTCCTGTTGCCTAGATCCCGCTGCTCGCTCACCCCACACCGGGCAGAAGGAACACACCACCGTAACATCACCAGGTTGCCTTCACCTGATAATTCCGTCGGCCCCCTTGAGGAACAATTATTTTTAATTTACAGACCTTAATCATGACTGCATTTCTTTTATTCCACCTACCACCGAGGACCGAAGGAGACCCCGCCCCTGTCCCTCCCTCCCTCGGTCAGCCCCTTATTCCTTGCTCCTACTCCGCCTGCCGCTGTTCCTTACCCTCTCCCTGTGTGTGTGTGTGTGTGTGTGTGTGTGTGTGTGTGTGTGTGTGTGTGTGTGTGTGTCGTCCTAACTCCATGGTCTGAGAAGATTGTCCAGCTGATTAAATTATACGACTTGAGTTAGAGCGCGGGAATCGTCCTCCTGTCTGTCATTCCCCCTCCATCCAGCAGCGCAGTGTGATGACAGTAGCCTGGGAGCCCCGCCACAGCCATCACCGCCACGCGTCCTGTGTTGGATAAGCTTCTTGTTCTTAAAATATGACCGTGCGGGAGGAAACGAACGGCGGGTGTTGCTTGGCCTGTGATAAATGGCTGGATTTTTAGAGAGCTGTTTTCTATTGATGTTAAATTGTGAGTAATGAATGTTTTTGAGTGTCCTTTTGCATTCTCTCTCTCTCTCTCTCTCTCTCTCTCTCTCTCTCTCTCTCTCTCTCTCTCTCTCTCTCTCTCTCTCTCTCTCGGTCTCGCTCTTCCTTCAAGCTTTTCATCGTCTTATTATACGTAGTTTGCAGAATTCACTAACCCTTGTCATTTTTATTTATTATTCTGAATATAATTAAGAAAAGATTTGCCTATCAGTCTTTGATCACTGTTCTTCTTTTTGCTTTTATTTCTCCTCCTATTAATTCTCTCATCATTATCTTCTTCAGTTCTTCCTTGTCTCCTTCTTACTCCTGCTCTTTCGCAAACTTCTTTTTTTTTGTCCTCCTTTTCCCTACACCTCTTTGGCCTCCTCCTTTTCCTCCTCCTTCTCCTCCTCCTCCTCCTTCTCCTCCTCCTCTTGCTCTTGTCTCCTCCTCCTCCTCCTCCTCCTCGTGTTCTTGTGTCCTCCTCCTCCTCCTCCTCCTCCTCCTCCTCCTCCTTTTTGGAAGCCGTGGAGCACCATCAGGGTACAGTCAGCCCAGCAGCCCACCAAGATGTGCCGCCGCCGCCATGTTCTTCGCCACGCACCCTCAGACGCTGAGGATTGACAACAACGCGACTTTGGTCTTCCCGCGCGACCAGACTCAGACGCAGACTCCGACGCAGACTCCAGCCTCGCGAAGGTGCCGAAGCCTCTCTCTCTCTCTCTCCCTCCCACATACCCAAGTTCGAAGGTAAATAAATAGGTTGCCATAAAAGGGGTACGTCCGTTCTGTGCTTCATGGCATTAAGAAAAAGTAAAATAATAATATTCGTACACCCATAACAACCTAACATGTTCCTCTTTGATTGCATTTACGTAAAAACACAAATCGATTTACGAATTCTGATAATTAGTCGGTGATGCGACAAGTCCGAGGGAGCCGCCCGCCCGCCGTCTTCGCCAAGCCTCCTTAGGTCTTAAAAACGTGCAAGAAGTTTCATTCTTGCAAGAAAAAAATAATAAAAGTTGAGGACGCCGCATGGAAGAGGCGCCTCCTGCCTGCTGCCAGCCTCCCTCCCTGCCTCCCCGGTCGTGCCCTGCTAACTAACATCGTGGAAATTAATAAACTTTAACCTTGGAATTATGATCAATATTTCAATCGTAATCTTGGTGAAGCTGCAGCGCCAGGACCCCAAGGTGACCCTGGCGGTTGTGTCGCCCCACCCTGCCCCCCACGCCACCACCCTGCCCTCACTGCCTCTCCGGCACCCCCACCCCTTCCCCACACACCTGGCGAGCCCCTCTCACCCACACCCCTTCCCTCCCTCCTCGTCACCTGTAATTTGCCCGACGGTCCTCTCTGGAGAAACAACGACATCCTCGCCCCCGTCGATGATTGGTCGCGAGCTGTCATTACTGCGTTTATCGTATTTCACCTACACGGTCTGGCTGGCTGGTCGGTCTGGACTCAATTTCCAGCCTCGCCAATTACGACGTCCGTAGTGCCGGGTCTTATAATCCCGGACACTACGACGGGTCGCCAAAACAATGACATCTCGGCCGAAATCTTGCACCGAGGAGGATCGAGAGGCAGGATGTTGAGAGCATTGGAAGGAGAAAGCAGATGAGGACCAGGAGGAAGAAGAGGAGTAGGAGGAGGAGGTGGAGGAGTGGAAAGAGGAGTAGAAGGAGGAAGAGGAGGAAGAAAACGTTGATTAAGGGGACGGTGGTACGAAAGGAGGAAAACTATGATAATAGAGAGGAATTCATTGGAGGGAGTTTAAACTGGTCATTACGGCAGATGTGGCAAAGTAAAAAGAGGCAAGTGGCGGAAAAGGGTGGAGCGGGATAAGGCGTGTGGATTCATATAAAAGGAATGTCATAGAAAGTGATGGTGGTGCATGCAGACGTGTGTGTGTGTGTGTGTGTGCGTGTGCGTGCATTCGTGTGCAGGAGAAGCATAGGAGGGTGGGAGGGAAATGAGGGGATGGGGGAAGAGAAGGAGGGAGGTGGGAGGGAGG
>NC_087165.1:13121011-13153511 GCF_035594125.1 Scylla paramamosain | reverse complement strand
CTCTCTCTCTCTCTCTCTCTCTCTCTCTCTCTCTCTCTCTCTCTCTCTCTCTCTCTCTCTTATTCTTCCCATTTCCGTATTTGTCTCGCTTATTGCTTTGTGCTTCCTAATCGTCAGTTTTTTTCTTATCGCCCTTTCCAGGTTTTCTTATCATTAAAAGGCTTTTCTTTTTTATTATTATTATATTTTTTTTTCTCTTTACGCTACTCGATAATTGATTTGAGATTCCCTGTAATTAATTGTATACAAGGGCTGTTGATGAGAGTCTACTCCGAATTGCTGGTACGCATCTATACTCGGGTTTTCTTCGCCTCCTTCCATTGGTACGTACACGAAACTTGATATAAGGGGAGAGAGAGAGAGAGAGAGAGAGAGAGAGAGAGAGAGAGAGAGAGAGAGAGAGAGAGAGAGAGAGAGAGAGAGAGAGAGAGAACAGATATGCAATATTCTGTTACGGATTACGTAAGGTATTGCAATTTGGACTCCACATGTTATTACGAGTACTATCAAGTGCCAGGTTATTCTTATGGCGAGTTTAATCTCTCTCTCTCTCTCTCTCTCTCTCTCTCTCTCTCTCTCTCTCTCTCTCTCTCTCTCTCTCTCTCTACTTGTCCCAAAAGTCGCCCTCTTCGTCGTCGTCGTCGGTCGGTTGCCAAAGGGTGACTTAATCATTTTTGTTCTATCTCCTGAGACACGCACCTCATTATACCAAGTTCGTGTTCGTCTCAGCTGACATGGTCTCGGCTCCTTCTCGACTCTCCTGTCTTGTTCCTCATTTTCCTAAATTTCAGGGAGACACTCTATTTTCCACATTGGTATGATATAATGCTCAAGTCCTTTTTTTTTATTTTTTGTCTCTCTCTCTCTCTCTCTCTCTCTCTCTCTCTCTCTCTCTCTCTCTCTCTCTCTCTCTCTCTCTCTCTCTCTCTCTCTCTCTCTCTCTCTCTCTCTCTCTCTCTCTCTCTCTCACCCTTTTGTGTCCCAAGGCTCAAAAGTTCTTTAGGTTTAACTATTGCTTTCACATGATTTATGTTTATAGATACGAGTGTCTTGATCGCTTGGGTTTCGTTTTTTCCATCTATTATTTACGCGTGTGTGCGAGTGTGTGTGTGTGTGTGTGTGTGTGTGTGTGTGTGTGTGTGTGTGTGTGTGTGTGTGTGATGTTATTCAGTCCAATTTCCCTCCGTAATTGGTGAGGCGAGAGACACACAAAAAGTTCTGTTCTCCGGGATTGTCGTTGCCTGGCGATTGAAAGGTCAGTATCAGGAATCGTTGGCGTAGTGAGAGTTTATTATTTACGTCCATTGTAACTAGGAAGGGAACGGAGAGAGAGGAGGAGGAGGACGAGGAGGAGCGGGAGGAGGAGGAGGAGGAGGAGGAGGAGGACAAGGAGATAAGTGCAAGAGGTAGGAGGAGCCGAAGGATGAAGGAGAGATTAAAATTATAAAGAGGCAAGTGATGCACCACTCAGTGACACTTAAAGGTGCTTCTTTGTACGAACGCAATGCCATCCTCGCCCTTATATCCCTCCCTTAAAGATGCTTGTAAAGTGAGGCAAAAATATACGGATTTCTTAAGATTGCCCTCTTCCCTACCCACCCTTCCCCCTGCCGCTCCCTCTCCTCTCTCTCTCAGTAACCCAAATGACAAATACCAACGCGACATTTTTTTTTTCCTTGCTGCTGAATGTTATTTCCATCCCAACAAGGATCCCATTTGACCGTCTCTTATTGGATTTGGCGACATTTCGTGTTTGTGTCTCCTCCTCTCCTCCTCCTCTCCTTCATCGGTCCTCCGCGGCTAGATTAGGTCCCTGCACGGCCTTTGTAATACTTATGTGGAGATTTGGGTCTTGCTTAATGCTGCTGGGGATGGTAGTGTGGGTAAAGAACAATATATGCACTCTGCTTATTTTTTTTTATTGTTGTAGTAACCCTGGCTATGAAGTATGATAATTTGTCATGGAATGGAATATGCATACCTATCTAGTTTTATTCCAGATTAACGTATGTAATTTATAGAGGAAATTAAATGTTGAATGAAATAGAATATTGTGTGAATATTGATCCACAGAAAATATGGAAATTGTCATGTACTCGTATGTAAATAAGACGTTGAAAGCGTTATCTGTTTAGTTACCCTGGATTTCATTTTACGGCGAGTTCAGGTTAATTCCGCCCGGCAGAAGAAACGTTCCTCGCGTGTTATTAAAGCAACATGTTTCAGTTTGGAGGGTTTCAATATTAAATAGTGTTTTCAGTACACTGATGTGAAGTATGAAAACTCCAATGTTCTTTTGATACGTAGTTTTGTTTCACTCTTTTTTTTCCCCTACTGTGACACAGATTAAACCTTTCCAATTGTTTCTAAGTAAAATTCTCTATTAAATTAATGCATTTGCTTCCTGAGGCGTTTTATTGGTTAAGTCTGAACCTCTCTGAATTTTGTTGGAGTGTATACCAAAGCATATCTAGCTTTTGGGGATGTACTGACTTCAGTCACAACTCTCAAAATGTGTCTAAAAATTAATTGTATCCCTTAACGCTTCAAGTGTGCTTAAATAAACTGTGAAGTAATGTTGAAGTAAAGTCAAGATCATTCAGACAATCATATAACAATGCATTTCTAGCCTTTCGGGTTGGAATTACTTAACCCTGAAGTCTCAAAATATTTCCATGTCAGAATTCCTTGACGCCTCTCCTGTGCCTGAATAAATTGTGGAATAATGTGCAAGCAACGTCCAGAGCACTGAAATTCGAGCTTTCTTACACAGCAGACGTTCACCTTACCTTACGTACTGTTTGATGCAACTCTCTCCTAATCTGCATTAATTCAGACTGCATTCCACTGTTTGCATTCCCTGCGATTCAGGCTCTATAAAAGGAGGACTGTCAAGCCGCCCGCATACCTAATAATAAACTTCAATTATTGCAAATTACATTCTTACAGAGCGTACTAATTAATATTTTCAGTTACTTTTCTGCTCAACTTTCGGGGAGCGGCAATTAGGTAAGATTTTTCTTTTATTTTCTTTTTTTTATTGTGTTTTCCCCATGCCCACCCTCCTATGCACATAAAAAAAAAGGAACAGTATTTACTAGTACTTTCCATCCATGTTATATTTTTACATACTTTCCGATGCTGACATATCTTAATTAAGACTTTTCCTTTTCATCTTCATTTTTTTTTTGTTCCCTTGGGAATTTTCTCGGAGCTGCCTTAATAAGCCATCTGGTAAACATATAACTGTGCGAGCTAATTGCATTACTAGAGCGAAATGTATTTGCCATAAGTATCTTGTTTTTAAAGTTGTGTTGGATGTTCATAATACGCAAGTCGAAATTCTAAGTCTTCTGAAAAAAATAGATAAATAAAATAAAAGTATGCTCTTTTAAATTTACAGGTCTTCTTTCTTCTTACATATGTCTCTTTCTTTAGTTGCTTAATACTATTGCGTCTCGGTAATGCTCCAGGAACTTTCTGTCCAAAAGTTCACCAGTTTGTGTATACTAGTTCGGGTAGTCACACATTAGCTAAGTGAGATCGAGGACACCCTAGAATGTGAAATATTGATCCACACCTTCTGGTCATTGGTTGGTAAACAAAGATATCTTACATAATTTAGATGAAATTGCAAAATAGCGGGGGTATTCATATAGCATTATAATCGTCACCATTATCGTCATCGTGGTCGTCATTATATCGCAGTATTTTATAAAAGAAAACAAAATTTTGAATGTCTGATTACACCACTTTAAGTACTAGAGATAGAACAGCACAGTGGAAGGCTTCTCCCTACCCATCCATCTCTCGAAAAAATAAACTATGCTATGCAGGATTCTAAGAGTTCATGGATTTTTCAAGGACAGTAAGAAGGAAGGTATATTCCACGGCTACTTATGTTCCTTGAGGAAGGTGTTGTTGTTGGGTTGTACAGAAAAGATAAGTCACACCCTGTAGTATTTAAATAGTGCATTGAGTTTTCCAGGACAGTGAGGAGGAAGGTAGTACATTCTCTGGCTACTTTTACTCATGGAGAAAGGTGTAAATGCTCGGTGGTTAAGAAAATAAATAAATAAACGTCCTGTGTTTATTGTTGTAGTTACAGTAGTTTGGAAAACTCGAGAGATGAAAAGTCCACTACTCCTGGGTTTTTTTTCAGTCAATAGATGCTTCCGGCACAGGAGAAACCTGTGTTTCCCAGAACTAGACCCACCCTTGAACCACAACAGTACTAAATAATATCATTGGCCAAGACTTCAGTCGGCGGGAGGCAGAGACCAGAAAACACCATAAGCTCTTCATGCAATCGCCGGCCAGCTTTGCGAGTGGAAGGATACACCACGTTATGGGCTTATCACCCCGGCAGCCTTGAGGGGCCCCGCGATCCCTAATGGACGGTGTTTGACTCGCTTAGGTGAAGGATCCACGCCATTATCAGCACCATCATTGTCTGCAGCTGTTTCTTTGGTCTGTTTAGCATAATTTGACGGATAAATCCAGTCCCCCTACACCTTTTGGAAGCATGCTATTGCTTAATTGATGGATAAGCGTCTCTACTTTTCCCCTCCGGACGAGTGCATGATTTTGAGTGGTGGTTGTTGAGGAGAATTTGTGTTTGACTGGTGACTGTTGAGTAAAAAGAAGGTGGGGGACTACTTTCTTATCTTATTCAGTTCAGTGAAGGGGAAAGATGTTCAAAATTACTTTTCCCTACCGTCTTTGCTCCTTATATAAATTTTCTTTAAGGATATTTTATACTGGGAATCTCTTCACTAGGCACAAAGAAAGTTAACTGAACAAAAAAAATAGAGACATGTTTGTTATCCTTTGAAAAGATAGAGAAAAACTATAGAGAGGAAAGCTACTTGCATCAGATTCCAATACGCAGAGCTTCAGGAGACGATGACTTAAGATAAGCTCCTCTTGAATATGAAACATGTATTACTTCAAGTTTACAGACGAAAAATAACCAGAGCAGCTCTTGCGTTTCAGGTCAAGGCAGCGGAGGAGGTAGTGATGAAATTATGAACTCTTTACAAAGGATTTTATCTCCTTTATTTTTAAAATCAAATGTTATATGAAACCTTAGAATAATTAATTAGACAAATATTAAAGAACATTTCGTCTGAATTATGTTTGGCAGGGTAGATGCATCGGGCAGAGAGAGAGAGAGAGAGAGAGAGAGAGAGAGAGAGAGAGAGAGAGAGAGAGAGAGAGAGAGAGAGGGGTGGGGAAGAGAGGTTCCTCGAAGCAAGGGCGTGTGTGGCGTCATAAATCAAAGAAGGAAATCACCAAGCAGTTAATTCTTCGTCTCTGCTGGCGGACACCCGACCCTTCCTTTTTCTTCTTCCTCCCCCTCCTCCTCCTCCTCCGCCTCCTCCTCCTCCTCCTCCTCCTCCTCCTCTTCTTTCTCCTCTCGCTCTCCTTCCACCTCGTCTCATGTTTCACTTTCCTTACATCATGTATACGCAATTTGGCGTTTCTTATTAATTTGAATTCATTTTTCGTGTATGCTAATCTATCTTTTATGTATACACGTATGTATATTTATTAGTTTGTATATATATATATATATATATATATATATATATATATATATATATATATATATATATATATATATATATATATGTGCATGTATACGTGTATATGTTTGTGTGAAAGTATGTTTTTATGTATGTAGACATTATATAAGTAGTTTTGTATGTATGTATGCAAACATATATTCATTTATTCATACGGATTTATGGATGGACAGATGGATAGAGGATTTTTGTTGTTAGGCAGTCTTAATAATAATACGTTTCGCGAAATAGCCAGCTTTTCAATCACATAGTTATTGATTCATGACTAAATATACTTACATTTATATAGATTATAAAGTGCAGGACTGTGCGTATGAGAGAGAGAGAGAGAGAGAGAGAGAGAGAGAGAGAGAGAGAGAGAGAGAGAGAGAGAGAGAGAGAGAGAGAGAGAGACAGACAGACAGACAGACAGACAGACAGACAGACAGACAAAACAGATTTTCCGTGGATAGTCGGTTGTTCAGAACAGCCCACATGTCGCCCACTGAGTCGATTGCACCTTTGATCAAGTAGAGCACCGGGGAGATGGAGGGCGCGATCACTCAGCAGGTGCTCCACTAGACACACCTACACTCCCGCGCCACCAGAGGGAGACCGATCAACAGTGCGGCGATCAAGAGAGCTAAAATCTTTCCCGGATCGCAAACACAGAAGAAGAGGAAAGAGGAGGGAGAAATATTATACGTACACACGGATATGTATCACTATATGAATAAATTGGTGTGTTGTGTCAGTATGTCTATAGGAAATTGAGGAGCGTGTTTGGTATATGTTCGCTGGCATGTATGTTTTGATGATCTTACATTTAGTATCTTTTCATAACATGGTGTATGCATATGTATACTTGTATGTGTGCATGAGTATGTGTGTATGTATGTATGTATGTATGTATGTCCTTACAAAATAAGGAGTGTGTAGATTTATGTCTTTTGGCATGTATGTATTGATATATGTAAGAATAATGTATTGTATTTAGTATGTTTGGACAGTATGATGCATTTCTATTTGTATGTATGCCTGTATGCATCCATTACATCTCTCTCTGTGTAAGTATCTGCATGTATTACTAATCCTTCAGCGATATCCATTTTAAGTATGTTTGTACAATATGGTGTATGCATATGTGTACTCGTATGTATGTCTGTATATATGCATCACGTGTCTCTGCGTGTAAGTATATGCGTGTATTACTAATCCCTGAGCGATGTCCGTCAAAAGCACTCCTACGTCAGGGTTTCCTTAGGCGTACGCAGGTGTGTCTCCGCCAGCACAGGTAAGGGAGCGACGGCCAATAACAGATTCGTCACGCCCGCTCGCACACACCACCACGCCACCACACTGGTAAATATTTCCACTCACCCAATGCAGACGCGTAGGTCAAACTTTTTTTTTTTATTTATTTACTTTTTGTATTATTTTCATAGAGGTTACGGGTTTGTGTGTGGGTGAATGGAATGATGATTACAATGAGAATGAGAGGAAAGATAACACTGATGGTGATTGGCTTGTAGTAGATAAATAGAGGAGGGATTTCTACGCTGAAAATACATAAAGAAAGCACACTTGAGAATATCTATAATTTCATACAAAGATAAAAAGCTGAGTGAACTGAATATATGTGAGTTTTCCAGAGTGAATGTGGTGATAGGACTGTACGTAACTACACGTAAAGATAAAAATAACACACTTCGTTGGTTCAGGTTACTGTTTATTCTCTTTCTTTTGGCCGAGAAAATAAAATAAGTATGATAAGTGTTTTGATATTTTGTCTTCTTTTGTTTTTATTTGACTGATATAGACTCAAGATTTTTTTTTTTTTCTTTTTTATAACTTGCTTGTTTTCTTTTCTTTTTTCTTTTTTGTAACTATTATTAGTCCTAATTATCAAGTTTTCCATAGCGGCTTACGGATTTATAGTATTTCAGTTGTGATAATAGCAGTCTCTCTCTCTCTCTCTCTCTCTCTCTCTCTCTCTCTCTCTCTCTCTCTCTCTCTCTCTCTCTCTCTCTCTCTCTCCTCTCTCACCCCTTCCATACAACCAATAAACACACCAGAACACCACAGACATATACCAAACCAACCCAACCTAACACATACACACACACACACACACACACACACACACACACACACACACACACACACACACACAGACATAGAGCATTGCGTGTGCGGCCCCATCCATCAGTGGTAGAAATCATGCGGGTTCTCTTCTGTCTTTCCTTTGCTAATGTCTCCGTGACGTCATAATGTGTGTGTGACGTAATCCATCAAAGAGGGAAATCACATGGCCAGGATAAAATATTGGCGCTGATTAGTGGTGGGTGAGGAGGCTCTCTTCCTCTAATGGCGCGTTGGGCATCGGTGGAGGGGGGTGAGCTAGAGAGAGAGAGAGAGAGAGAGAGAGAGAGAGAGAGAGAGAGAGAGAGAGAGAGAGAGAGAGAGAGAGTACTGGAATGTTTACGTCTGTCTCTGTTTCTTCTGTCTCTTTCGCCTCTCTTCCTTTATTTAATTATTCATTACGTTCTGTCTCTCCTTTGCGTTTGTTGGAGTGTACTTAACATATGGGTCTTCTCGTTCCTTCTTCCTCTCCTTTCTCCTTAACTTTCTCTCTCTCTCTCTCTCTCTCTCTCTCTCTCTCTCTCTCTCTCTCTCTCTCTCTCTCTCTCTCTCTCTCTCTCGCTTCCTTGTCTCTCCTATCTTATGTCTGTTCTCTTATTTTTCGAGTCATTATGCTCTATCTCTCTTCCCTGCTTATCGAATAAATACTTTACCATTGGGTCTTCTCATTTCTTTATCCTCTCTTTTCGCCTTGCCTTCTTTGTTATCGCTTCCTACCTATTCTTCAGTTTCCTTGTCTCTCCTTATTTTTGTCTTTGTCTCCGTACCATTATTCCTCGTCCTATATCTCTTTTATCTAATCTTCCCCGTCTCCCTTTTCCTTATCAATTGCTTCTTTATTTCCTGGTTCTTCGTTTCCTTCCTGCCTTCCTGAAGTTGTTGTTTGGTCTAGTATCGGACAGAAGTAGAATATACTATTGATTGTTTTCTCTCCTATAAAAATTTGTATACACTTCCTTCACATTACTACATTGTATTTCTTCTGTACCTGCCAGGCCTCGACGAAGGAGGTGGTGAGTCTGCTCGTCTGTTATCCTGTTTCACTCACTGCATATTACTCCCCCACAAACATCCAGCGAGGGCTAACAGGTTCGCTGCTGTTTGTATTACATATTGTATTCTTTTGTGTTCTTCTTCCACCACCTCCTCCTCCTCCTCCTTCTCTTTTCTTCTTCTTTCTCCTCCTCCTCCTTCTTCTCCTCCTCCTCTTCCCCCTTCTCCTCCTCCTCCTTCTCCTCCCCCCTCCTCCTCCCCCTTCTCCTTCTCTTCGTCCTCCTCCCCCTCCTCCTCCCCCTTCTCCTCCTCTTCGTCCTCTTCCTTCTCCTCCTCCTCCGTCTCGACTTCCTCATACTTTTCCTACTCCTTCCTGTTTCGATGTCCCTCTTGCCACTACCACCACCACCACCACCACCACCACCACCATCATCATCAACTCCTCCTCCTCCTCCTCCTCCTCCTCCTTCTCCTCCTCCTCTTCCTCCACGGTCACTTCCATTTATTTCTCTTCCTCCTCCTTCTGTGTTATTCTTTTCTTGTTGGTGTTCTTTATAACTTAAAATGATGTTTTCGAATGTTGTATTCGTGTATTACTTAATTATTTGCGTTTTTTATTATGAAAGTATTATTATCACTACCATCGTCGCTGTTGTCCTGTTTCATCATTTTCATCAGTGATGTGTACCTACTATCTGTTATACAAGGGGTGATCAGAAAGCACTCGTATACCTCCATCTATCTATACACTAGACCATCATGCCCAATAGAGAAGGGCGTCGCCGAGACAGAGCGGCTACAAGCATACCATTCACATTCACAATCATCCTCACAAGCATTCCCTCACACAAACACACACACACACACACACACATACACATACATACATCTTAGCCACGATGGTTGCATTTCCAGGCACGCACCAATGTTCTCACAATGCATCAGGCGAGGGTGTGGAAACTGGGAATTTTATGCATCTTTCCTCTCGTTTTTTTTTTTTTTTTTTCCGATAGAGTAAAGTTATCGAACCCTGCCACTTGACCCTGTGAGTGTTCGCTGCTCAGGTTAGGTGGTCGAGCGTGTGTGTGTCGTTCCGATGATGGGTGTGAGCTGGAATTTGTGGTGCTACGACGTTAAATTTTTTAACTTACGCCCTTTTGTGTGTGTGCCCTCTGTTTTTAAGATATGCTTTGTTTGTTGTTATTGTTGGTGGTGGTAGTTGTTGTTATTGTTGTTGTTGTAGTTGTTGTTGTTGTTGTTGTTGTTGTTGTTGTTATGCTTTTTTTTTCTTCTTCTTGATCTTGTTACTTGCTGCCACTCTCAACATCGTCATCACTCTTGTTACCGTTTCCGTTGTCAACATCATTATCGTCGCTGCTATTACCGTTCACTGTTGTTGTTGCTATTGGTGGTGGTACATGGGAACAGTGTTGTTATGGGTGCTTCTGTTGCATCTGTTTGTGTGGCTGCTGCTGCTGCTGTTTTTCGTATCATCGTCACTGCTCTTCTTCAATGTTTCTATTTTCCTTCTTTCTTTCAAAGATAAGCTTCACCTTAATGTCTCATCTAGCAAAACGACTAATCAAGAATAATACCACGTTCAAGTTATTGATGTACATAATACATACACACTTCAAACAGATCAGAGAGAGAGAGAGAGAGAGAGAGAGAGAGAGAGAGAGAGAGAGAGAGAGAGAGAGAGAGAGAGAGAGAGAGAGAGAGAGAGAGAGAGAGAGAGAGAGATTGGCAATGGAAAATACCAAGAGCTAAAAATAAAAAAAAGGATAAATAACAAAGCGCAGAGAGAGAGAGAGAGAGAGAGAGAGAGAGAGAGAGAGAGAGAGAGCACCAGTGAGCAGTTGGTCTTTCATTCTGCCCCACACGACGCAGAAGGATCGCTGCGTCGCCGTGATGGAGAGCACCGACCAACCTGTTCGTCAGTCAGCCGTAAAAATGATATAAAGTGACTCACCACGTCGTTGGAGCGTCGCGGGAACCCTATAATAAAGCCCTTAATGACTCCATCCAAGGGGAAAGAGCGAGGTTAATCATACGTGAAGGAAACAGAAGAAGGAAAAACGGGCTGGGAATGGATGTTTCGTTGAAGCAAGAGGAGGAAATAGGACTGTAAGACTGGGATACTGAAAGAGTGGAGTATGGGAAAGATAATGTGCGGGAGAAAAAATAAAAAATAACTGATGGCTGAGGTTTCGCTGAGGTAAGATAAAGAAATGGAGCTGTAAGATTGGGATAGTGAAAGAGTGAAGCAAGGAAAACGTGGATGCGTGAAGGTAATGGTATATAGGAGAAACAAAATAAAAAATAACTGAAGAATAGGGTTGTATTGAAGGAGGGTGGAATAAGTGTGTAAGGTTTGTAAAGTGAAAGGTGGGGGATAAGGAAAGAGAGAGACATGATGAAGGAAATGAAAGGTGTCTGTTGATTTACAGGAATTCAAGCTCTTTTTGAGAAAATATCACGAATTTGGGCTTTTATTTAGCATTATAGTATTATTATTCACCTTAGATATTTTTACATTTTGGTTCGCCTTCAGTATGCATTTTCTCAATTTCATTCTTTCTTCCTCTCTTTTCTTTCGTTCTTTATTTCGCTCATCTGTACCTTTTTTATATCCTAGTAAGTGTTTACAGGAGAGGAAGTAGTAAAAAAAAATATACAACACCAACATCCCAGCTCGCTGTTCATACCACCACCACCATCACCTGCATCACCATAATGTCCATCAGCATATCATTGTTTTAAAGCTCACCCAGAAAAAAAAAATTAAATAGATAAAGTTCATATTGATAGAAACTCACGGTACTGAAAACTGGAATCTTAGATATGAACACATACTTTTCCTCTTATTCATGCTTGCAATAGAACCTTATTATCGTAGACATTTGTATAGAAACATTTCGGTCTTACGTAAATAAATATGTAAATATAAGCGTAACCAGACGAAACTCACATGTATAAAACAACACGGATAGAGATATTCAGTACACAGAAGTCCAGCCCAGCACAGCTCAGTCCAGCAAGCGTCACATTACCCCCGACGCTCCTTGTGACATAAACGATCGAGTGACAATGCAACTATGCGTGCTTATGGTTGCTCTGGTACTGCATACATCTCCATCATCAGACTTCAGCAGAGTTGTGATGACTGCAGCGCCGTCCTTGAGAGAGAGAGAGAGAGAGAGAGAGAGAGAGAGAGAGAGAGAGAGAGAGAGAGGGCAGTACGTAGTGGGTGGGAGAGAGACGCTCGAGGGACTTGCTGGGCGCGATGAGGACAGTGAAGAGGACGAGTGGAAGCTGTTTGTTTACGAGGCTGCCTGCACCTGTCAACACGGCGGGCGAGGTGGGCTGGGTCGTTTTGCCTACTGCATTGTCTCGACCAACACTCATCTCTGTCATCACACGCGGGAGGCAGACACGGTTACTTTGGTAAACAGCGAGAGAGAGAGAGAGAGAGAGAGAGAGAGAGAGAGAGAGAGAGAGAGAGCGGAGGTAACGCCATCATGCTTGTTGCTACAGCTCCCCGAGGCCGCTCACCAGCCCCCCGCTGCGCCCGACAGTGGTGGCCTCTACCGCCTGCCCTCGCAACTCGCCAGCCCCAGCCACTCACCTCGCCCGTGCTGACACCCCAAGTCGATACATCTCATCCCCTTCACAGTCCTCAAGTCAGTGCGGTGTTACTGAGCTCGGCGAAGGGTCCATCTTGTCTCTGCGGAACCTTCAGTGTCTAAGGGAGGTGGTTATGCAGCTAAACGGAGGGCAAGTGGACCCATTCCGAGCAGGAGCGAGAAGCAAGCTAAAGATCCCGCGGTGATTTGCGCCCTGATTGGCTAGGAGAGTTGGGTTCCCGCTCTCCCATTGGCCCATGGGAAGATTTATGGGACGCAGGCGATCTACCCAGTGCCGATCACACCCACGGGGGAATAGGAAGAAGAGGAGAACTAGAAAAGATAGCGAGGAACTCAGGGGAGGAAAGGAGAGCAAGAGATAGAGAGAGGCTACGTTTGAAGGAGAGAGAGAGAGAGAGAGAGAGAGAGAGAGAGAGAGAGAGAGAGAGAGAGAGAGAGAGAGAGAGAGAGTTTAGTGAGGTTCAGAAGCAAGCAAAACATCGCTGCAGGGAACACACGATTGTAATATTTCATACGCCTTTTTCCTCTCTCTCTCTCTCTCTCTCTCTCTCTCTCTCTCTCTCTCTCTCTCTCTCTCTCTCTCTCTCTGGCGCTGTCTCCTTTCTTCCCTCCTCCTTTCTCCTCTCCTTCCCTCCCTCCCTCCCTCCCCCTCCCTTGGTTGACATGCCCGCCCCTTTATCATTACGGTGAATTTCGTTTTTTTTTTTTTTTCTGTCTGTGTGTGTCTCTTTTTCTTATGGTTGCTAATTTCGCGGCGACTTGTATGTGGCTGGAAAGTTTTACCATGAAGGAATGGTGGCGGGCAGGTTGCAGGGTCGAGAGAGAGAGAGAGAGAGAGAGAGAGAGAGAGAGAGAGAGAGAGAGAGAGAGAGAGAGAGAGAGAGCTGGATCTTATACTCTCATCTCCCTTGTCTCTTCTTCCATCTACATCTCTCGGCTGTCTATTTATCCGATATTTTGTCTTTGTCTGTCTGTCTGCCTGCGTGGGTGGTTGCACGGATAGAGAATGAGTGAGTTTTAGTCTTATAGTTTTCTCATATCCCTTGTCTGTTCTTCTATCTCCATCTCTCCCCTGTCTGTTTATCTGATGTTTTGTCTCTGTGTCCGTCTGTCTGCCTGCCTGCCTGGGTGGTCATCGCCGGTGGGGCTGAAGCGATCGCCAACCTCGCTCACACCTGCAGCAGCGGAGGTGAACCCATCGCATTAATACTCGTGAAAATAGAGCAAGATACAGACGGGAATAAAACCTCCCATGAACCGGAGAACTGTTTATGTTCATCTCTAAGTAACTTTCTGTCTAATGAAGCGATTTTTTTTCTTTCAGTTTATTAGTCATTTCTTCAACAGGTGTAAAAGGATTCTCTCTCTCTCTCTCTCTCTCTCTCTCTCTCTCTCTCTCTCTCTCTCTCTCTCTCTCTCTCTCTCTCTCTCTCTCTCTCTCTCTCTCTATCTCTCTCTCTCTCTCTCTCTCTCTCTCTGTGTGTGTGTGTGTGTGTGTGTGTGTGTGTGTGTGTGTGTGTGTGTGCGTGTCCTTGAGAGTGGCAGGTGTGGATGTGGTGAGTGAGGAGGAGCGGTCCGTTGTGAGTGAAGCTGGTGGTGGTGGTGATGGTGGTGGTGGTGGTGGTGGTGGTGCGGTGTGGGTGGAAACTCCAGGCTTCCCGCCCTTACCTCCTCCACCTTAATTTCCTCCCACGCCTAAAGGTTCCTCTTATTTGCGTTGTTTACTAGTTTTCTTTCTCCCTCCTCCTCCTCCTCCTCTTCCTCCTCTTCCACGTGCACCTTTATCTGTTTTTCTCTCGTCTTGCATGATTTCTTTTTTTTTCTTTTTTTTTTGTTTGTATTTTGATTGCTTTATCTCGTGTGCTTTCTCTACTGTGTTGTTATGTTTGTATTTTATCTATTCGTCTATTTACTTTGTTGATGATCTGAATAGAAGCTGGTAATTTGCCTCATTATTTTTATTTAAATTTGCGACTTTTGTAAGAGAGAAAAAAAGGACGAGAATGAAGACGAGAGGCGTATGCTGAAGAAGTGGATATAATGTTTCTTTTATTATGTATGTCAAGATGCTGTGTCCTTGAGAGAGGGAGAGAGAGAGAGAGAGAGAGAGAGAGAGAGAGAGAGAGAGAGAGAGAGAGAGAGAGAGAGAGAGAGAGAAATCACAGTCATTATTAACGCAAACATCAGATAGACGCCTCAGACACCAGCGCAATATGATCAGACACTTACTCCGACAATCAAACTTGATCTGAACTTGAGGCGAGAGAGAGGCAGTGATCAAAGGCCACCCAGTCCACTTGGAGTAAAAGGAAGTGAATGAGAGCAGGAGGTGGAAGAGGAGGGGGAGGAGGAGGAGGAGGAGGAGGAGGAGACCCACCATGAAATGCAGATAAACTCAGCAACCCCAAGTTTCCACCACTGACGGTAGTAAAGATTTGGTTTTAAGAGAGAGAGAGAGGCGGTGTGAAGGGAGTTATGTTGCTACAGATTTCAGGTCAAAGTGAAGGCTGACATAACATTACACGCTCCTAAAGGCAACGTGGGAAGAAGGTAGCGATGCACAAAATACAAATATGGATTAAGATTAGGAGACATTACCAGATTTTTTTTTTTTTTTGCGTAATCCTTTAAACGCACACTGGTTTCTTGAAATTTTGGAGAGAGAAAAAAGATCATTTGTTGTCATCAGTAGCTAATGAAAATACAATAAATAAATAAATAAGTTCAGACATCATAAAAACTATAGAAATTAACTTCATCAGACGAACTCATCATCTTAGAATGTAGAAATATGAGTTCGTAAATAGCAGCGATTCTCAAAGAGCAATATACATTAGCAGCACTGTGGCGGCGGAAGGAGTGAGTGACCTTGACGGCTGGCTGCCCTAATGAAAACTCTTAATTGTCACCGTTTCATTTAAGATGCAGAAGCCGTACATACATCATGGCGCGGCCTTAATGATAGTGACTCACACGAGGCCCTCCGCTCTTAAATGAACGCCGGGGGATTCTTAAGCACTAATGAGTTATGCTAAGCACCTAGTCTGACCACCACCTTCAGCCCCCTCCTTCAGGTAGTCGCTGAATTAAAAAGCCGAGAGGAGGAGGTGTTGAGTGTGTTAATTATCGCGAGATTAGAGGCTGCGAGAAGGGAGCGCGGGGCTTCTGGGGTCCTCAAATTAAAGAACTGAATATCGCGTGTGTGAGAGAGGCAGAGCAGTTGACGCCCGCTCGCCCGCCGCCGCCAGCACCGCCGCCTCCACCACCACCGCCGCCGCCACTGCTACTTTGCCTAATACTTATGCCGGATTTAGCGAGTGCGATGATGTTTATGACTCGCTGGGAAAGTAAGAAAACCGCGCCTCTTCTTACGTGTATATTCATTGCAGCGTTGCAGGATTTAAAGGAAAACTTCACACATGTGTCTTTTTTATAACCCAAGCATTATTTGTTTTTTAAAAGGGAGGAGATTTACATTGCAGTTTTGTGGGATTTAAAGGAAAAAGTTCACACATGTGTCTTTTTTATATCTCAAGCATTATTATTTATTTATTTTTTTTTTAAGGGGAAGATTTCTTGGCTACATCGGTGAGCATAAAAGGAATGCTTGAATGGTTATACGCTCTTTGATGGCGCTGTAACTCAACACATGCCGAAGTTTGAGGGAATTTATTCATATTCCGTGTTTGGAATGGAATTTGTATTATGTTTTTTTTTTTCTTTCTCTTCTATCCATGTCTTTTATCATCAGGGATTATTTTACATGCAGTCATTGAGAGTGATGCCTCATCTTCATGACTGCCTGAGTGACTGACCTGACTGACGGAGAGACTAATATGCTATATGACTGAATGAGTGGTGAAGAGACTAATAGTGCCTGACTGACTGAAATGACTGAGGGAAAGATTGATAGACTAATTGACAGACTGATGGAATAGACGGTCTTTTTGACTGCCTGCTCGATGACTAACTGACTTACTTAATTGAACATGGGATGGATGACCTCCTTAACTTATTGGTTGACTTACTGACGGTGAAACGGATGGGTGACTTGGCAGAACAGACTGACTGACTTAACTCTCACTCCAGGAACCAAATCTGGCATCACGTCGTGGGGCCCGCGGGTGACAATTAGTGGTGAGTGTGAGTGATGGACACACACCGTAAAGAAACACACCCTTGCCCACCTCCATCATAATACTGGTGACGCACGGCCATAATAAACAAGGATAATTACCCACCTGTTGTATTAGAGGCCATAGTAATTAGGTGTAGTATTGCCTGCATTGGTAACGTTATTCGAGTAGGTATCACTTTCATGCATTTATATTCGCTCTTAATTGTTCTTGATAATTAGATGCAGGATTACTTGCAATATTCTCTCCAAACATTATTTAAATTCGTATACAGTACCATTTCCATTTGTACTCTTTTAGGAGCTTTATCTTCAGCAATTTAATGTTGATTCTTGTTTAGTGAATATTTACAAATTACAGTTATGGTGAGAGGTGATCAGTCCTTCGTACAGGAATCTCAACAATTGATATGTATACGGTCTTCTGAAAGGGAAATGTTGTAGCCACGGTTCCTTAACTCTCCCATTCCTGAGTGTGTGTGTGTGTGTGTGTGTGTTTTCCTTACCGTTACTCTCTTCTATGGCTGACAATCTTGTGCTTAAGGCAGACGCACGAGATTAGAAGAAGAGAGTTTACCTAAAAACCTGTACTTTCGAGGAACATATATCGCACGGACATTGTTTTAGGGAGAATAGACGAGCAAAACCAGCCTGGCGTCAAGATGCACAGGAGAGACATGACTTTGAAGTGCGCGCCAAATGCACGTCTTGTAAAGGAAGCACAGGACAAAAACTGGGCTTCACAGAGACGCTTGAGACACTGATAGACAAACAAGGAGGGCGGCATGAGGGCGAGGACAGGCGAGGAAGGAGGGAAGGCGGGGAACTATGCTAAGAACTGGCCACAACGATGATGGGGGGAAGCTATCATTACAGGAATAGGGCGATGGGAGCGGCTATCATTACGGGAAGAGATTGCGGGGGAGCAGCCATTATTTATAGTCCTCTCGATCGGCTGTGACGTCACCACAACACAAGGGCGAGGGTCATCCGGGTCACCTGTGGGATAAAGCCACTTGTGACCTACATTCACCCCGATTCTCAAGAGGGAAGGACGCAGCGGGGAGATTTGGCATGGCTTCTTGTGTTTTGTTTTGTTGTCGCGCTAGCGAGGGAGTGGAGGCGAGGCGCGGGTCTGGCTGCGCTGAGAGTGGGAGAGAGACGGTGGCGCTCAAACTCCGCGGAGATTATATGCGCTTATCCTGTAATTATGTGGCGGTCTTATTGACGGCGATGAGGAGGCCCGTTTTCAGTCTAAATTGTGCATTGTTGATAAGTTACTTGGCTGCAGGAGGATGGCCGGTGCAGCCTGTCACAGTTTTGCTTGTTTGTTTGGTTTGGTGAGGTGGTTTTGTCTGTCCGTGTGTGTGTGTGTGTGTGTGTGTGTGTGTGTGTGTAGAAGGGGCAGATGACTACATTACTGCCCGGAGGAGGGCCAGGCAAGGACGAGGTGAGCAGCAGCAACAGCAGCAGCAGCAGCAGCAGCAGCAGCAGCAGCAGCAGCAAGCCACACGACGTTCTGATATGATGTGGTGCGGAGGAAAATTACCAGTTGTTGGTCTTGGTTGTGTGAAGGAAAATTTCTTCCTCCTCCGGTTAGTAGTACGAGTTTCTGTGTTTGTTTGTGATCCTCTGTCTATTTGCCTGCCTGTCTCTCTCTCTCTCTCTCTCTCTCTCTCTCTCTCTCTCTCTCTCTCTCTCTCTCTCTCTCTCTCTCTCTCTCTCTCTCTCTCTCTCATATTCTTATCCACTCAACAAAATATTTTCTGCCAATGAGAAAAATTCTTCCTCTGAATCAACGAAAACTTTGCAATCATCCTCTCCGTTGTCTTGCTTGTCCATCCTTCCTCTTTCCTCCTTCCTATCATCTCTCCCTCCCTCACCTCCCTCGCTCGCTTCCTCCCTCCCTCCATCACCTCCCCTGCCCTACGGGGCCGCACCCTTGCAGTTTGGTATCCCCGCTTCATGCATATATTATAAAGCCTTATTAAGCTGGCAAATAGGAGGGAGGTGGAGGCCCCAGGCAGCGCAAGACTCGCACCGTCCCCGCCACGTTGTTCATCATGACGCGGCTCCCTGTCTTGCCTTCTGCTGCGGCAGGTGAGGGAGGCGGTGCTTGAGTGGGGGTGTGGGGGTGACTGGCTGGTTGGCTGGCTGGCTGGTGGAGGCGGAAGGTGTATTCCAAATCTATGAAAGCAAGAAAATTAGTCATAAGGGGAACCAAAGACATGAACTTAAGAGGTGACCGTTGTGTTACAGGTGAAGGAGGCGGTTGAGTGAGGATGGGGGAATGGCTGGCTGATTGGCTGGGGCAGGCGGAAGGTGTATTCCAGATCTATGAAAGCAAGGAAGTTATTCATATTGGGAGGCAAAGGAAGGGGGTTTAGGAGACCGCTGTGTTGCTGGTGAAGGTGCGGGGGTGACTGGCTGGCTGGCTGGTGAAGGCGTAATGTGCATTCCAAATTTATGAAAGCAATTTAGTCATAAGGGGAGTGAAGGGCGGGGAGTTTAGTGATGGAGGTGGAATTTTTGTATTTACTCCTTTATTATTATCTCCTTTTGCCGTTTGCTCTATGCACGAGTCTCCTCCAGGCGGAAGGTGTTTTCAAAATCTATGAAAGCAAAGAAGTTAATCATAAGGGGAGGCAAAGGCATGAACTTGGGAGGTGAGGTGTGTTGCAGGTGTTGTTGTGTAGCTTTAGAGAGGAAGGGAGGAGAGAACGTGGCTTGAACATTTTCTCCTTATAACTGTGATGGGGAAAAAATGTGTTGAGTCAGAGTTCCTGAAAGACAGAGACAGGTACTGCATAATAGTGAAATTTGGTGATTTTTTTTATAGCGGTAATGAACAAAAAACTGCTTTCAGAGGAATTATTGAAAGTAAAGGGAATGAATTACTGCTGACAGGATGTGAGAGTATTAATATGCATAGATTACGTGTATGAAAGTGTGATACAATGCAGTGTGTGTGTGTGTGTGTGTGTGTGTGTGTGTGTGTGTGTGTGTGTGTGTGTGTGTTTGTAAAATTAAATAATACTGAAAATCCGTTAAAGGAATTAAGCGCACCACATAAATATAAACGAATAATACGTATGGAAATGAGTATTGGATTGTGATGTGAAGGAGTTCCAATTTGGAGAAAATAGTGGATTGCCTTTTTTTGACAAATTTAGATATTATTATTGTATATTATTATTATTATTATTATTATTATTATTATTATTATTATTATTATTATTATTATTATTATTGCTGTTGTTGTTGTTGTTGTTGTTGTTGTTGTTGTTGTTGTTGTTGTTGTTGTTACAATCTTGTTGATAATGATAATAGTAATAATAATAATAATAATAATAATAATAATAATAATAATAATAATAATAATTATAATAATAATAATAATAATAATAATAATAATAACAACAACAACAACAGAAACAACAATAACAACAACAACTACAACAACAACAATAATAATAATAATAATAATAATAATAATAATGATAATAATAATGATAATAATAATAATGATAATAATAGTAGTAGTATTAGTAGTGGTAGTAGTAGTAGTAGTAGTAGTAGTAGTAGTAATAGTAGTAGTAGAAGTAGTAGTAGTAGTAGTAGAAGTAGTAGTAGTAGTAGTAGTGGTAGTAGTAGTATTAGTAGTAGCAATAGTAGTAGTAGCACCAGCAGTAGCAGTAGCAGTAGTAGTATCATCACCAGTAATGACAATAATAAAATTACTATTACTACCACTACTATCACTACTACTACAACTAGGAATACCTTCACTACCATTACTCAAGTAATTTCCCCGAGGATGCACCGTCACTAGTGTTAGCCTAGTATAGTATCTGGCTCTATTTTCATTCTTTACTATATAATTTGCATGTCTCCGTTTTCTACAAGGTAGTAGATGGTATTCACTACTAACTGCTTCCTGCCGACTCGTTGCCGGGGGGGGTAAGTGGGCGGAGGGAAGTCTTGCTGTATTCTATTCTGTTCTTCCACACGTAGTTGACTTGTAATAGTGCTTAGTTCAACAGATTCCTTTGTTAGAGACCAGCAGGTATTTTGTCATGTTTTCTTCCTATACCTTATTGTATATCGCTATTAGTACTATTATTCGTATTAACAGTTACAATAGGAAAAGGTGGAATTGCAAGAGTAGTAATAGTTTTTGTGTGTTGGAAAACATCACCCTGACTAATGCAAGAATAACCAGTATATTCACTCACTCATACCTTTCAATGGCAAACTCTGGAAGTCTTCTTTTGTTTCTCTATTTCCTTCTGCCTATGACTTGAACCGTTTCAAACCTCAAAAACTAAATTAAGCATTCTCTCGGATCTTCCACATGTTTTCTTTTTTTTTTTTTTTTTTTTTTAAGGGACTGTATTAAATGCGAGCTTTTACATTTATTCTTTATTTTTTTTCCCTGGCCAGTCTCCACAATACATAAAAAAAGTAGGTATGTCAGTTTTATTCTTAGTACAGAGAGGTGCCTTAGATGAGGAGTTGGACCATGAGGAGGCTGGTTCGGGGAAACTTCCGGGAGGGGAAGTTGGGTGGGCGAGGAAGCATAACGACCTCTCCCGGCAGCGTGTGTCCCCCAAATGATGGTGGCGATGATGGTGATAGTAATGGTGGTGTCGGTGATGCTCAGCTGACCTGAACGTCCACCTATCTTTCTTGTTTGTCTTTACACATATTTACATTTTCGTTTCATGCCAGAAATTCTTTGCTTTTTCTGGATTCTTATTTTTATTTTTGTTTTTCTCTTCCCCAAATGTGGATATCAATTATTCACTATCTTTAAACCTTCGTTTATTTTTGTACCACATGCTGTGCCTTGATGCCCGTCCCTAACAATAATTATCCTGTCCATTTAATTTCTCTTCCCTCCCGAATTTAAATTTCAGTTTTGGTTTCCTCGCGTAGCCTTCGCCGTATCAAATTTCATCCTTGCTCTTCCTTCGATATAAGGTTTCGGTTTACCTTCAAGGATGCAATTCTACCCCAAGACCCCGCAAACTCCACCCTTTCTCCCTTCATCCCTTCGTCTCTCCCTCACTCCTCCCCCGTCTCCGTCCCCCCTCCACATGCAAATCAACCTGATGGCCAGCTGTTGATTACACAGCTGACTAGGCTGATGGCCTGCCCCTGGTATTATTATGTTAGTAAAATGGTTGATGTCAGGCTGCGGGTGTTGCGCCGTCCACGACCTGTACTTGGGGCCTTCATGGCGGAGTTATGGTGGCGGTCATGGCGGTAGATACGGCCCAGGCCCCTCCATAAGGGTGTCATACTGATGGGAGTATGGTAGTGACAGTGATGGAATCTCTCACTAAGTGGCTGCGTCAGGGTGGTTAGGGGAATGGTTGAGAGGGACACGTAGATGATTTATGAGGGAGGGGTTTCTGCGGGTGGTGGTGGTGGTGGTGGTGGTGGTGGATGAGTAGCAATATAGGAGCGATCCCAGGGTTGTTCCAGAGCTGTGTGGTGTAACTCGATCAACCCTTTTTTTTTATATGTACCTTTGAATGAGGGGAGGAGAACAGCACCGAATGGGGAGGAAAAAAAACAACAACTTTGCCAAAGCATAAGGCAACATAAGAGAAAAAATGAATAGTCTTATCTTTTCAAACATTTGAAGATCCGTTTAGAAAATATGAAAGTACATAAAATGACGGATTCCATTTCACATAATTCTTAGTGCGCTCTCTGAATGCTGTGGTTTTTCTTTCTTTTTTTTTTTTTATTCTTTATTACTATGATTGTATTTCTTCCATGTCTTCCTTTATCTGACAACAGACATGCAAACTTTTTTTTTTTTTCTGGCACGAAGTATCAGGGAGTTTTACTTGCATACGATGTCAAAGTGTATATTGTTACCTGGTCCATATTGACATCTTGCACTGATGGGATAATGTTATGATTCTCTTGGATATTATGCTGAAATTAGTGACTTTTTTGAGATTATGTTGCCCAGTCTACCAACAAAGACTGAACTAAACTGACATTCTCTCTTTCTCCCTCTCTATCCCTCCCTCTCATCACTACACAAACCAAAACAGACAAAACAAAAACAAACCAACCAACAAAGCAACAGACACAGAGAGAAAGAGAAACAAAGCGACAAGAAAAGCAAGTAAGGAAGTCCAGGAGGAACAAGGGGAGGGAGATGAAAGGGAATGAAAGACACTCTAGACAAATAACCAACAGTGAGCAAATTATGGAAATGAACGAGGTACGAGGCCAGTGAGGAAGGCCGAACACCTGTACCTGTGCTAAGGAGGTCCCCCGCACACCTCCTCCCGCACCTGTGGCCCTGATTAAGCTGTACCCTTCCCGCTCACCTATGTCCTCCACCTGTGTAGCTTTGTATGACCCTGGGGGTGTAGAGTTTTTTTTTTCTCTCTCTCTCTCTCTCTCTTTCTCTTTCAATGGTGTAATGTAAAGTGTGTGTGTGTGTGTGTGTGTGTGTGTGTGTGTGTGTGTGTGTGTGTGTGTGTGTGTAAGAGAGAGAGAGAGAGAGAGATTGTTATTGATATTTTTTTATTGTTCACAGTTACATTTAAAACAATATCAGTAAAGAATACAGGATAGTGAACATATAGGTCTGATGAGTCTAAGCTCCTATACAGACCATAGATTAAGAAAAAAAGCATATGTTTATGGAGTTATCATTACTTGCATTACATGTGTTCTACAAGACATTAATATTTTTTTTTCAAGTATGAATATACTCTTATATCTATACAAGAGTGAGAGAGAGAGAGAGAGAGAGAGAGAGAGAGAGAGAGAGAGAGAGAGAGAGAGAGAGAGAGAGAGAGAGAGAGAGAGAGAGAGAGAGAGTGGTGTGTGTGTGTGTGTGTGTGTGTGTGTGTGTGTGTGTTACTGCAGACAACATTTTGTTTACCTAACTAAATGATCTGTGTCTGACTAATACAAATTGTCTTTTATTTATTTATTTTTTTACTTATTTATTTATTTTGTTTATCTGTGTGTCGCATTCGTAAAACGATTTTATTGGATATATTTACATGATAACATTTGAAAATCTTTTAAGATGTATCATTATCATCATTATCATCATCATCACCATCGTTATCACCATCATCACCATTATTACAGTCATCTTCAGCATCAACAACAATCAAATGACTCTCTGTCAATGATTCACAGCAAGACAAAAGTTAAAAGAGAAGATTCTATTACAAAACTTTACAAATATCGTGTAATGATTTTTTTTTTTTTTTTCTGCCGTCAGATATCATAGTCAAATTGAATGTCCTTAACGTAAGCGACGTGGTATTTGCTCACGCTGATTGAGACTTTACATTCGTTAAAAGAAAAAAAAAAGAAAAAAAGAGCTATAATATTTTCTTTCTCCTGAATGTTGATGATGAGTTTTGTGTGTTTTAAGGGATGATGACCCAATTTTCTGCCGGAATATTGCCAGCGGACTTGCAAATAGAGTTATTTAGTCATACATTAGTGTCTTTTATACAGCTCGTAAAGTGTGCGGGCCGCAGGAACACGCTTTGAGGACCCCCACTCGAGTGACAGGAGCCAGTTTGGAGGCGAAATCTTGATGACCATTATTTACTTTCTATTGGTTGGCTTACTGATGTGCCCCCACCCTGTTTGCGTGTGCGTGTGTGTGTATGTGTGCGTGTGTGATAGAGAGAGAGAGAGAGAGAGAGAGAGAGAGAGAGAGAGAGAGAGAGAGAGAGAGAGAGAGAGAGAGAGAGAGAGAGACGGAGAGCGTGCATGAGTTGGCTGAGGCCCGAGGGACGCCGGATGCCCTGTGTCCACCTCCCATAAGGGCGAGAAGATTGTCAGACGCACTCGAACATATTGATATGAAATAATTGTTGAGCCGAAGTTGTTGATTGTATACTTTTTGTGCTCTTTTCCAAAAACTTATGAGTAAAAATTACCCGAGGAATACAACCTCAATTTCAGATAAACGATGAACTTTAAGATAGACATTTTTAACCCCTTCATTACTGCAAGAAATTTTTAGACGAATAACTGAAATTTTGTCGTGTTAAGTTTTTGGAACTTCCTTACTTATGAAGGATATAATTTGATAAAAAAAAGAAAAAATAATAATTGTAATGTGTTTTATACCCATTGAGTTAAATGGAACCAGTATAGGGAACAAAGCAAAAGGCAGGACCTTTTTACCGCATTATGTTTAATATATAAAATAAATACACATTTTTAAAGGGAATAAATGTTAATTAATAGAAAGAAAAGAAGAAGAGAATGTTCCTTTTCTTACGAGGGAGATATTTCCGAGTAGTCATCCTAGTACAAGAAACACCACCACTACACCACAAAGCCCCCACCACACAAAGCCACGCTACACCCTGCCGCACCCTTCCCACCAAAACGCTCCACCTCACACACCACGCCTTCTTACGTCATACCCTACCACACCAAACCACACTATACCACATCAAACTGCACGTTACTTTTCCTTACCAAGTCACACTCTGCCACACCGCACCACGCTTTTCTTATACACTGAACTGCTCCTTCCCACGTCATATACTGCGACACCACACCTCATCTAACTTCACCACACTACATACCTTATCACACCGTGCCACGTCACACCAAACCACACCTGCCCACGTCATACACTGCCATACTATACCACATCAGACTATACCACACTACTCCACACGATGTCACATCCTACCACACCACACCACAATCCTACCACACCAAATCCAGGCTTCCCACGTCATACTCTGCCGTATCTTGCCACATCAATCTTCGCTACCCAACTCCATACCCCGCCATACCCTGCCGCACCACTTCGCACTGCGCCACACCCAAACAAACCGTACATCTATCACCCCACATCACACATCATCACTACAAGTCACTGCGCTACACACACCACACCGCACCGCACCCCGGCACAACACGCCTCGCCACATAGCCTGACAAACGTGCTTGTACATCACACAACAGCTCTTCTCGCTCTCCCCTACCCCAACACAGACACACAAACAGGCCTAAACCCAGCCCTTCAGGAGGAACCACTAGGGAAGGGGGTGGGAGCTGGAGCAAGGGGGTGGGGAAGCGTTGCCTGACAGCCTCTGCTCCCCAACTAACCCTTCTCTCGGCAGTAATTAGATACAACTACTGAAGCAGCTGCATAAGTCAAGTGTATTACCCCTTCAGAAGTGCACCTTGAGGGCATGACTGTACCCTAAAATACTGTTGCTCCCCCTGCTGCTGCTGCTGCTGCTGCTGCCGTTGCTGTACCTGTGGCAGTGTAAGTTGGAGGTGGAGGAGTTTGAGGTGTGGGTCGTTAAGGGATGGAGTTAAGGGGTGAAAAGGTAAGACTTTGGCCAGGCAGAGTCAGGAGAAAATGTTTAGAACTGCTGGTTAGCTTTCTGGTTGCCTGACTGGAAAGAAAGAAAAAAGAAAAAACAATATTAAAAAAAACATTCACATACGATCATTTTTTTCTGTGTATATTATCTCTCACTCGTACATTTTGAGTTATGGGAGATGTATTTTACCTGATTTTTCCCCCCTTGATGCTTGCTTGGCTGTGGCCGTGGCTGTGGGGCTCATCAGCAAGACCTGGGGATGCAAACCATTCCACTTCCTCTCCATCTAAGTTCGTCTCCGGCACTGTTAATGAATGCGTCGATTTCCCTATCAACTTCTCTTTCTCATTCAATTTTCGTCCTTCACTCGCTCTCTTATCCCTCGCTCCTAGCTCCCTCTCTCCCTCCTAACCTCTCATCACGACTGCACATGATATATTGAGTGGAGGGAGAGAGGGAGAGAGTGAGGGAGTCTGGGAGGGAATGAGGCAGGGAGGAAGGGAGGCCAGGCAGGCAGGATGGAGTGAGTGAAGAGAGAGATAATCCCTTCCACCAGAGTTGCCTGAGGATGGGAGGTGAGTGAGTGTTCTTGCTGATATAAAACCAATAAAGAATAGTGAAGAGGCCCGCGGGAGAGCTGGAGAGAGGGAGAGAGAGAGGGAGAGGGAGGAGCATCATGGCGAGGAGTCAGTCTCTCTCTCTCTCTCTCTCTCTCTCTCTCTCTCTCTCTCTCTCTCTCTCTCTCTCTCTCTCTCTCTCTCTCTCTCTCTCTCTCTTTTGTTTTATCTGTATTATTTTGTTGTCTCACTTGTGGTATCTTAATTCTTTCCACCAACAATACAATGTCTCTCTCTCTCTCTCTCTCTCTCTCTCTCTCTCTCTCTCTCTCTCTCTCTCTCTCTCTCTCTCTCTCTCTCTCTCTCTCTCTCTCTCTGGCGAGGAATGACTGAGAGCCTAGGAGCCACGTCAGCCACCAGCACTAGCGAACCTCCCTCAATAAACTTGCACACGGCTATCATTACACTTTAATTAAATTGGATGCACAACAATCTTCCTGACCAGCATCTCTCTCTCTCTCTCTCTCTCTCTCTCTCTCTCTCTCTCTCTCTCTCTCTCTCTCTCTCTCTCTCTCTCTCTCTCTCTCTCTCTCTGATAAGCTATCGCGTTGCAGCGTTCCTGAAGGAGAGCATCGGGGCAGTAAGTTAGGGTCTCCTGCTCTCTATAATAGATTGATGCTGCAGCGCCTCCTCCTCCTATACCCCCTCCTCCTCCTCCTTCTCCTCCTCCTCCTCCTCCTGTTCCCCATCCTCCTTTTCCTTCTAACGCGCTTATCAGCAGGCCAGTCCCTTATCAGTCTCTCGCTGACGACTCGCTGAAGCCAACTGCTGCTTAAATCACTCCATAATTAGTTTTCTGCATAAACCCCCGCCGGAGTCAGGCTCGGGAGATGGATGGTGTTCGCATTAATGAGGTCAGCTTGTAAATTGCGACGGGATGGACGGAGGGAGGGAGGAAGGGAGGGAGGGAGGGAGGGAGGAAAGGAAGAGCGGCTGTTGTTTCCCTCCGTTGATACTCTCCCTTTGCTTTTAAATGTACGTGATGTGTGTGTGTGTGTGTGTGTGTGTGTGTGTGGTGTGTGTGTGTGTGTGTGTGTGTGTATGTGTTTGGTGTTGATTGTGGAGGGGAGCTGAGAGTCCGAGAGAGGCAGCCGCGTCACGCCCTCCCGGTGCTGTGGACTCAGCCAGCACACTGAATCATGTCCCCCGCACGGCAGCCTCCGCGCCACGCCAATCTGCAGGGAGAAAATGGCGCAGGTTCTTGGTGATGCACGCACACGATCGCCGCTCCTCCTCCTCCTCCTCCTCCTCCTCCTCTTCCCGCGCCTCCTCAGCCTCGTACACTTGACCTTGGTATTAGGGAAGTGTGATGAATGTTATGGTTTAACTGCCTAACTCACTGAAATAGAAGAGTAATGATGAAGTAATTAAAGAATTGTTTTGATGGTTATCGTAAGGAAGATTATGATAAAGGTGGTATTAGCAATGGTGTTAGTGGTATTGATTATTGTTATTATGATGATGATAATGGTGGTAATGATGCTGATGCTGATGATAATGATGGTGATGATGAATTATTATTGTTTTTATTATTATTATTATTATTATTATTATTATTATTATTATTATTATCATTATTATTACTACTATTATTATTATTATTATTATTATTTTTATTGTTCTTCTTGTTATTATTATTATCATTATTATTATTATTATTATTATTATTATTATTATTATTATTATTATTATTATTATTATTATTATTAATATTATTGTTATATACAACATCATCATCATTAACAACTACAATAACAATAACATTATTAATAGTATCATTATTGGTATTATTTTTTATTATTATTATTTCTCAACATCATCATCATCATTATCATACTGCAACCAATGATGCTGTTACTACTACTGCAACTGCTATTTACTACTACTACTACTGCTACTACTACAACTACTACTCCTGCTGTTACTACTACTACTACTACTACTACTACTACTACTGGTGCTACAACAACAACAACTACTACTACTACTACTACTGATAATAATAATAATAATAATAATAATAATAATAATAATAATAATAATAATAATAATAATCTTGAACTAATTTTCCACGCCCAATCTTCACTTACAAGAGAAATCATTCGCCCTAAAAAAGACAAATTCAAATCCTTTTATGATATCCTGCCAGTTCCCAGCACACCCATACTGCTTCCCCTTTTGCCACTGCTCTCTTACAATTTAATGATTTGACTCAGGTATTGTTCTCATTATCAGCCTCGTTGCTATTATCACCATTACTCGTTTGACAATTTTTTTGCCAGGTAATCTATCAACTGGAAGTGGCAAGTTTTCTCACTTCCAAATCTTCATCTCCTGTTACACTTCAACATTCGATGAAACTTGCTGCCGACACCTTTCTCAACTGGTGATCATTTTCTTTATGTATTTGGATAAAGTTATGTTTTATAAAGAGACTCACGTGTAGGCCTGATGTATTTTCTCAGCTTTCCATATTTTTCGAACTTGTTTTGTTCTTTTGTTTTTAATGTCATGCTTAACTATTTTTTTCATGTAGAGCAAGTTATTTATGTAATTATTTATTCATTCGTTAATTGTTTTACCTGCCTTTATTCATAGTACCTGTCATAAAGCCATTGTCACTGCCCAAGAGCCATTACCTTCTTTCCTTATACGTGTTCTATCCTTACCTTCACTTCCATCGCCTCTTTAGCGTCAGACACCTGTCGTTGTCCCTTGGCAATTGACCCACATCTGTCACCTATCGCTTCTACAGGTGGTCGCCTCAAAAACCAATATTTCCATCATATTCCTATTTAACTTGTCTTCTCGCCCTATTTTAATATCTTTAATGTATCCTCAACCCTGATCACTCGTTTTATAGATTTCACATAATGTCACTCAATTGCTCTTTATCAATCAGGCCATGACGATCGCTAAGGCCCAAGTGACGTCTGGTCGTGCTTGAGTGGCCGGTCTTAATGTGGCCATCTTGAAGTTCATTTTCATCCTCTTTTCTTGGAGCTCCACTTAGCATTTTGGTTTCAGATTGTGTGTTTGTGCTTTCCATTCAGTTCATTTATCATAGGCTTTTTTTTTTCTAAAGTCTTTGAAAAAAATATGGACATCACATTTTTTTTTCTATTTTTTGTAGTGTTCTCGAAATCCTTCCTTTTGATTGCCTGTTACCCTGGAGAGAGAGAGAGAGAGAGAGAGAGAGAGAGAGAGAGAGAGAGAGAGAGAGAGAGAGAGAGAGAGTCTTTCTCCTTATTTTTTTTTCACGGAACATTTTTTCAGAAGAATTAAAACAATAGAAACGCTTTACCACCTTATCTCATTTCCTCCGTCCTTCTTTTCTTCCCTCCCTCTTTTCTCGTCTCTTCTCCCTCCTTCAATCTCCCAACTTTGCTTCCTCTCTTCATGTCTTTTTTTCTTTCCTTCCTCATTTCCTCTTTTCCATTCCTTTGCAACTCCTTTCCTTGTACTCCCTCCCTCCTCCCTCCTCCTCTCTCTCTTCTTCCTCCTCCTCTTCCTCATCCTCCTCCTCATAAAATCATTCCTCATCCGTTCATTCATCTGTCCATCATAGCATCGTATCTCCCTCCCTTCCCTTCCTTTCCTTCCTCCCACCTTTCCTTCCTCCCTCTCTCCCCGCGTTCCTCTCCCCCATCCATCCATCTATCCATCCATCCATCCTCCTCGGCTTCCACTTCTTAGCAGGATAACCACCTCTTCTCTCTTTCTGCCGGCGATTTAATGCTAATTTGTAACGTTCTGAGCCACACACACACACACACACACACACACACACACATACACACACACACACAGCGTCTGAAAATACCGTTACATTCTTCTTATCTTGTGTGTCGAAAACTTCCAATTTTTCCTCTGTTTATCTTCGTTGTCGTGTTTTTGTTTGCCTTTCTTACATCGTTATTTTTCATAAGCAATTATTGTTTCATTTGGTGACTTACAGAATGGAAATCCTAGCTTATTTTTCTTATGTTAACTATTTTTGTAATACGCCTTATTCTGTCAGGTTGATATACTACATAGCCTTCGCCTGACTTCTTCGGATAAGGAACTGCCACTGACAGTCAATTGAAATTATCACGAGGAAAACACTGTCAGTCATTTACGATCTCGATCAAAGTGACTGCTGGATTTAGAACTGACTTAAGTAGTTCGAAAATCAGACAACACAATTAGAACAAATTAGGAAGAAAGTTAGACAGGCAGCCAGGTTCGTAAACAGGAGGCTAGCAAACTGGAAGGAAGGAAGGAAGGAAGGAAGACAGGGTCGAAGGTAAGGAGGTAGATAAGACGGTAGGCAGACAGGTATCATCGAACTTGTCATGTTAGGATAGAGTTTTAATCCTATGTCTGTGTTTTAAGCCTCGAATATGAGGTATTAGCAAGGGTGTTCGATGGATTTCTGAAATGTAAGGTGCTTTTTATCCGCAATTTTTTCATAAAAGTAATAAGCGGGTGTCCGATGTATTTCAGAAATGCAAAGTACTTGCCATCGGCAGTCATCCTATATTGGTAATAAGCTGGAGTACTCCCTGGTAGTTTTACAAATTTGCAACTCCTTACTACAATACTTATCGAAATCAATTGACTATCCTCCTCCATAATATGAACATTTCCTATATATATGTTTCCAATACTATGGCAATGTTCGTGTAAGACGAAGACTCGAATTATGCTGATGATGGGTAGCTAAAACTCTTTTGGTTGCATTTTTTATGTGCAATGTACGCAGCATGGACGTACAATATTTACGAACACTGGAGTACTGTGCGACGCCGTGGATTGAGTGAGCCTTAGTCCTCTGGCCTGTGAGATGGAGTTTTACGCGGATTGCAATTCACTCCTCCATCTTCGTGACGTTTATTATATAGCCACACCCGGAAACACAGTAAGTGGTACACTAGTGCAAGGGTGAGGTTACGATCTAATGAGTCTCTCTACTTGGGCGTCTGGCTGACACATACAGCTTTGTTGACCTCACGTTTTATCGTGATCACTAATACTTCATCTCCGGCGTGCAGTCTTAATATTGATCATTATGAAACAGAAGCATATTAGTACTGAGCACTTATGGTGAAGCGCATCTTTTTTTTTTCTTTTTCAGCTGAGAAAGGCATTAATCTGTCTATTTTATCCTTTATGCGCCATTTTTGAGTTAGAAGAGTCTCTTCCTTTAACAATCACCCATCCTGCCACTCATCAAGCCTTGTCTCGTCTCTTCTCTTCAAATTCATATGCATCATTTTGTTTTATGTTATATTTTATTTTTCCGTCGCTCTCTTCATATTTCATTAAGACTGGACTACGCAACTTTGTTCCTCAGATAGCTTCATGTAATCCAGTGTAGGTGATACGCTTGGTATTAATTAATAAAACCACTGATTTGTCAAAGAGGTGATGGACAGGCGGTGGTTGAGTGACAGGTGTGATCCTGAATATTGATTCATCCGCAAATTATCAGAGGAGATGGACAGACGATGGATGACTGTCGGCTTGTCTCCTCGGTCAACCGCGAGACACTTACTAGTCAGAGTTCGTGTGTTTTCCAGGCAACAGCATCCATGAGAGTCAATACTAAAGACACAAGGTACGAATTAGCGGCGAGGTAATACACCACAATTACATATGCTGTCTTTCGTGTACATTCTTATCCTTTTAAGAGTACAACATTTTCTTCTAATGTGTAGTAGTATTTGATCTTCAAGTATTAGAACTCAATTGTTGTTAATAAAAAACCAGGATATCCAAAAGAAATGTTCATCTGGAGTGTCATCCTTCACCAAGTGTCGCGTCTTCATGCAGGTGCGATAAGTTAATGTATTCCAGCCACGAACACACGAGACTGGGTTAGAGCATGACCCGGTGTAAAAAGCACTGCAGACTGTCCTGACCTTGCACACTCTCCTTTACTTTGGCTATAGTAAAAACTTAAAAATTAATGGAAAATGAAATCGTGGTGCTGTGGATATTATAATGTGCCATATATTCTGTGATAAGATCATTGTATATACAGTACTTATAACAG
>NC_087165.1:13111011-13118511 GCF_035594125.1 Scylla paramamosain | reverse complement strand
CATAAACCAAAGCACACTTACTGCTAAAGCTTGAATGACGAACACATGGACAGACAGACAGATAGAAGGAAGACTACCAAACATAACCGACTCGTTCAAGAAGGGCAGCATCTCCGAACCTTACAACTTGGGTTCAGCTAACATTGCAGAACAAGAGAGACAGACGAGACGAGGCTGGAAGGAAGGGAGGGAGGGTTCGCAAAGATATGGGCGTGGACAGAGGAGAGGGGGATGCAGGTTTCAAGAGGCGAGGGACAAGGGGAAGGAAACTGGGATCTGTGGAGAGTGGGCGTGACTGGTAAAAAGTTATGAGTCGCCGGTTCCTCGAGCTTCCTCACGACCGGGCAGACTTATAACCAATTAATAGCCATCCATCGGTAGTTAGTAGCGGCGGGAGGGGCGGAGCTAGTCATGCAGGGACGCAGAGAGGGAGAGAGGGAAGGAGGGTAGTAGGAGGGCGTGGCATAGAGAGAGAGAGAGAGAGAGAGAGAGAGAGAGAGAGAGAGAGAGAGAGAGAGAGAGAGAGAGGTTGGATCTTGTATATATCTGATCCTTCTTGATGCCGCCTCTCTCTCTCTCTCTCTCTCTCTCTCTCTCTCTCTCTCTCTCTCTCTCTCTCTCTCTCTCTCTCTCTCTCTCTCTCTCTGTCTGTCTGTCTGTCTGTGCCAATCGCACTTGCTTTTTTTATTTTTTGAAGCAGGAAAATAATAACAACAAAACACATCAACAACAACGGCAAAAGCAACAATAGGAAAATATGAAAAAAGAAGAGAAAAACATTACAAGAACAAATGAAAGTTGTGCGTGATTAGAAATACAAACAAGAAACGAGAAAGTGAGGAAGACTGAAAATTTACTGATTAGGAGACAGAAGTAAGAAAAGAGGTGACTAGACAAGAATGAGAAAGAGGAAGAAGAGTGGGAGCTAGAAGATGAAAAAAAACAATAATCTTCTTCGTAAGCATAAGAAATCAACAGTGCATGTGGCCACCATCACAAAGAAACACAAAAGAAAAAACAAATAGCAACGACGATTTTTTTTTTTTTTTTACCTGCTGATCCCTCACAAGGATGTCGGTAACTGTAAGAGAGAGAGAGAGAGAGAGAGAGAGAGAGAGAGAGAGAGAGAGAGAGAGAGAGAGAGAGAGAGAGAGAGAGAGAGAGAGAGAGAGAGAGACTTGTTGAGTACTTATCATTAACTGCAGAGTAATATCAAGACAACAATCCCTATTTCCTTCCCTTTGCCAATACACACATGCACACACTTAAGAAGAACATCATAAAAGGAAACCTGCAAGATGTCATCAGGCCTGCACGTGGCAGTTCCTGTACGAAACATACTTATTTCCACCTATCATCCCCATCCATATAAGACACTGTCCCATCATTACCTCAAAGACACATTATGAAAAGTCTACACCAGAAACACCAACAACCTGAAATACAGCATCACCCTTAAGGACTGTTTTCGAAGGCCATAGAGATGGTTTGTAGTGTTGCCATGATGTTTTTATCCTATACCTGACGCAGAACCCTTGTTAAACCATTACTAGAATTGTACAAACATCCTTGAAAATCCTGATAACTTTCACTAGAATTGTACAAACACCTTTGAGAGCCATGATAACTTTCACTAGAACTGTACAAACACCTTGAAAACCCTAATAACTTTCACTAGAATTGTACAAACACCTTTGAAAGCCATGATAACTTTCACTAGAACTGTACAAACACCTTGAAAACCCTAATAACTTTCACTAGAACTGTACAAACACCTTGAAAACACTAATAACTTTCACTAGAATTGTACAGACGCCCTTGAAAACCCCAATAACTTTCACTTGAATTATACAAACACCTTTGAAAACCCCAATAACTTTCACTTGTACAAACACCACTTGAAAACCTTGATAATTTTCACTAGAATTGTACAAACACCCTTGAAAACCTTGATAACTTTCACTACAACTGTACAAACAACCTTGAAAACCCTAATAACTTTCACTAGAATTACACAAACACCCTTAAAAGCCATAATAACTTTCACTAGAACTGTACAAACACCCTTGTACATCCTAATACAGTTTGTTAAAAGTCACGTAATCAAGACACCTAAACTTTTAATCAAGAATGCAAACGTTACCCTGACCACCTGTACAGTACCACCTCTTTCCCACTCTCGCCATCGCTGCTGTCCTCGCCACTATCGCCACCACCACCCCCACCACCACCACCGCCTAACCCTATCACCGCACACCATCACCGCCACAGTATCCAGACTCCCTATCGAGCGGAGGTTGTGGCGGACGAAATAAACACATAATTTGGTCGATTCCCTGAGATAACATCATAAGCGCCTCTTCCCTTAATCATCACACTCCGGCTTCCTCCGCTTCCTCGTCCTACTCCTACTCCTACTACTTCTCCTTTTCATCCTCCTTATACTTGTCCTTCTTCTCCTCCTGCTTCTTATTCTCCTTCTCATTCTACTTTTCATTCTCCTCCTCCTCCTACTCCATTTTTTTTCTTCTCCTCCTTGTCGTACTCCTTTTTGTCGTCTTCCTACTACTCGTCTTCCTTCTCCTTTTCCTCATTCTTATCCTCTTCTTTCTTGTCCCCCTTTCCCTCCTCCTCCTCCTCCTCTTCCTCCTCCTCCTTCTCCTCCTCCTTTTCTACACCCTCCTGGTTCCTCTTTTCCATATATTTCTTTCTCATTCTTTTTATATTTCCTTTTCTTATAATAGCAACCAGCCTCTTAAGAGCCTACATATCAGTTGCCTTTTTTTTGTGTGCGTGTGTTTTCTCTTGTGTGTTCATCTTCTCATCCTCCTTCTCCTCCTCCTTCTCTCCAATGATAGCAAATGTGCAGTTGTAGAGAGAGAGAGAGAGAGAGAGAGAGAGAGAGAGAGAGAGAGAGAGAGAGAGAGAGAGAGAGAGAGAGAGAGAGAGAGAGAGATTGTTACGGTAGTTTGTGCTTCCAAAAGTGTCTCCAAAATTCCTGGTAGTAATACTTCTGCTGGCGATGGCGGTGGTGGTGGTGGTGGTGGTGGTGGTGGTGGTGGTGGTGCGCTATTACTTGGATTACTGGTGGTGTGTCAGCCGCTGGTCGTGATGCTCGTGATACCAATGATTGCTTCCTGATAACTTTTTATGCATGTGTCATTGTAGCTCTTGTTGCCTCGCCTTGTTATTCTTCTTTTACTTGACTCTTGTTTTCTTTACAATTTTTTTTATTCGGGTCTTGTTTGTTGTGTGTAATTGTTTTAGTGTTTTTTTTTTTTTTAGGAGTGGTGTGGGTTTGGTGGTTGCTTTTCTTTTTTTTTTCCCTCTTTATTTACTTTTTTGTGTGTGTGTTTTGTGAGTTTTCTTGTTAGTTTTATTTTCATTTTGTTTTCTTTTCATCTCATCTGTTTTTTTTTTTTTTGCTAATGTATATCTTCTTATGCATTGTGGAAACAGGCCAAGGAATGAAAATATATTTAAAGAAGCACACTCGTAATGCTGCGCCCTAAAAAAAAAAAATAGTAGAAGATCCAAGAGAGAGAGAGAGAAGTCTTGATATTTCTCGTTTGAGAGGTTCACTTTAAATTTACAGCTTTTTCTATGTGCAGTTGACTATTTCTTTATTATTTTCCTTCTTTTTTTCTTTTTTACACTCGCACATTATCATTCTTTTGCTCTCAAGTTCTATTCCTCCTATATATGATTCCTCTTACTACCTCATTAGTTTCTCCTCTACTCATGTTGTTCATTATGCATGGTTATCCTTCACGTCTCCTTCTAACACCATTTAATCCTATGCAGTATCTTATTTTTCCACTTCATTATATTCTCCATAATGTTTTTTTTTTTTTATTTCATGTAGATTCTAATAAGTTCCCATACTGGATTGTTTCTTGTCCATTTTACCCTTTGGATCCAAATTTAAACTCCTAATAGTTCGCAATCTTATGTAACACCGTTTTTCGTTTTTTTTATTTATTTTTTTTTTTATTCATCTCTTTAGTCTTGATCTTTTGTTTCTTCTGTTACGTCATTGAATATGTTGCGTTTTCTGTTTAGTCTTTTCTTCTGGCCATTTGACATTCAATATAATACCTTTAGTTCTTTTGTCGGGTCTTTGGTTAGCCTCTTCGTCTAAAATTAATTCTTTATTATTTACCCTTGCCTTTTACTTCCAAAGTACGTTTCCTTCTAGAAGTTTGCATGTAATCTTATGTGATAAATTTTACCAGGTCTTTATTTTTTTACCCTCTATTCATAATGCTGTAATGGTACAGTCATTGTCAGATATCTTCCTCTGCGATTTGAGTTTTCTTTCAGTCCTCTGATTGGTGGATCTGTAAATTGTCAGCCTCTCTAAGGAAACTGTCACCATATTAGAGGACTTTAAGAAAACGCAGCAGATTACCAAACTCTTGACCACGAATATACAAGAGGTAACAACATATTCTTGATCACCAGACTCTTGACTTCGATCATACGAGAGAAAAGACAAAGCGCAGTAGGATGAGTGCAGCAAGTTACCGGTCTCTAGTTCACGACTGGAGAAGCTGCCTGTCAATGGTGCACCTCGATGTACTATCCCCTCAGGCGCTGAGTGTGAAGAGGAGGTAGCGTTTGACTTACATCTGCGTGTTTATTTTGTGTCTGTTGTCGAGTATTTTACAGCTACATATGCATTATTCTGTAAATGATTGGGAGGAAGAGAAAGAAATGAAAATACTCAACCCTTTCTTTGATTTTTCTTTACGATATTTCGTTTTATTTTTTATTTTTCAGTATTGCACAGTATGGACAATGAACCTTATGATATTCCTCTTTTTTTTTTCCTCTAGACGGGAAAATTGAGTAGTTCAAAAGACTCCACGATGAAGCAAAGAAGATTTGATTTTTCCTACAGCACATGCAAAATACAGAAGAGTTCAAGTGGTGTAATATTATCATAGACCAGGTATATCAGACACACCACGGGGATGTTAGGAGATATTGCTATGAATATTTTGTCCATGCTACAAAAACGATTAACTATTATAAGAATATATATGTCATATCTCTCTTAATAAAACCTATAGAAAATGTATGTGGAGTTACTGAAGTTCTAAAAATATGTGTGTATATACAGAAGTTCTAAAAATGTATGGAGACTTGGTAATGTTCTAAAAATACAATGTAGATGGCGCCAGCTGAGGACAGCATAGCATCCACCGGTCCTCATTCATCATCATTGGCAGCGACTATTACGCAGGCTGCTGCAGGGCTGGCTTGGGCTTCCCTCAGCTCTCCTCACTTATTTATGTCTGATGCTTGTAAATTTTATGTTCAGTAAGCTTCTTTTTTTTTTTTACTATCATAGCTCCCTATAATAGACTATAAAATAATCAAAGCTCAGCTCATGATTACAAGAACGGGTAACACCAGTGGCGTCATCCAGAACGAGAATTGCAAAAATACCACAGCCGCCCACCAATAACAACAATTACAGCATCACTCTAAGTCTGGAAATTGTAACATGAATAAAAAACAAATATCCAGAAGACAAACTTTCCCAGGTACCTGAATGAACGAGTGTCTGTAATCTCTCTCTCTCTCTCTCTCTCTCTCTCTCTCTCTCTCTCTCTCTCTCTCTCTCTCTCTCTCTCTCTCTCTCTCTCTCTGCCGCCTTTAAAAAGATGCCCATGGTTGCTACTCACAAAAAAAATGCAAAAGGGGAAGGCCAGCCGTGCCCTAAGGCGTGGAGGACATCCTGAAACTGTACCACCTTAACAACCCGGATGCGCCGAATGTTCCTGCGGCTTTGTTCACCAGCAGATACTTTAAAGGCCAAGGAAACTCGAGATGAGTGTATGTGTATGATTGTTCTTGTTTGCCTATATTTCATTACTACTGGGACTTACTTTTCTTGATTCTTTTCAGGTGTTAAAATGACAATCTATTCGGGGTGATTTTGTAGGAGTTTCAGCAAAATGATGGGCAATTAAACGTTCGGAATAGCGTATGATTATTGCATGGGAGGGGAAAGAGAAGCTTGTGAGGCTGTATCGGAAGCTGATGCTGTGAAGGCGACAGACAGATCGAGAAAGGTGTTCTCTTTGATGAAGATCAAAGTAATGTAATTGTTTTTTTTTTAGATGAGAGCAAATGAGGAAACTGATATGGTGTTGAGGACTGCTCTTTCTTCCCACCATTCATTTTTTCTCAAATCTTCTCATATCTTTCTCAGTGCATTATGCCTTATTTTCATTTTTTTTTTCTGTCCATTCACAATGTAAACAATATTGAGACGACGGCAGATCAGGACAGTACACTTGTCGTGCCGTCAGTCACTGGAGGCTGCAAAGCTGTGTTGAACAGTCCTTAAGTGAAACTCCGGTATGCGGTCTCAGTTTCTTTATAAAAGACGTTTTATTTTTGGTGTAAAAAAATAACGCAAGTAAGCACGAAAATGAATATATTTAGGTATAAACATGAAATGAAAGTAGATAGTAGAATTGAGCAGATACATGATTTCATCTTTGGTACCTTCATACACTAACCGACAAAATTATGAAGGACTCAGAAGTTGTAAATAAGATTTTCAAATAGACACTTTATTCGTTGAAAAGACAACCCCTACTTAACTCGACCCGGTGCTGTTTTATGGCCTGGTGTCCCCAGACCCGCCGGGCGCGGCACGTGCTGCATGAGGGCTGTGAGCAGCACACCGTGGGAGGGCGGCGCCCGCGGCTGCCACATTAGCCCCATTGGTCTTTTCCTGCTTATCACTGCCGGTGATGATTTATCGAGGGGATCAGGGAAGGTGTGGAAGCAAGGGTGCACGGAAAGGGACATTTCCAGGAGCGGCAAGTCAGCCACAGGTGGGGAGGGAATGTGAAGCTTTTAGATTTTATTTAGCAGCGGCACTTCCATTCCGTGCTGCTCGCTGGTGGTTGTCATCTTAAGTCCGTCTTGAACCAATATTCTTTGTGTAAAGAATGAAAAAGAAATCAGCTCAAGTTTGAAGTCTCATTATACCTGCATACATGAATTTGAATGTGATTGTTTATTGTTTATGCAGGGGAAGAAGTAAAGGCTGAAACAAGATTGCCTAAACTCGACAACTTTCCAGACTTTCGGTATAAAGACGTGAAAAGAAAAGGGAAGGGCGAAAACACATCTCGTTTTTCAAGGTAAGCTGAGACAAGGATAAAAACAAGATCCGTGTCGTGAGAACACCGCGGCGCTCGAGAAATTTCGCTAATTGTCCAGTCATAATTCCACTCATGTTTATGTGGATATAAAATAACGTTGATTGAAACTGATGAAAATTTCACCAGTTCTATTGACACGTATGTTTCTGGTAATGTGGAACACATCTAGTTAAGAGACTTCCACGCTTCCTTCTTCCTGTGCAGATTCTCTCTCTCTCTCTCTCTCTCTCTCTCTCTCTCTCTCTCTCTCTCTCTCTCTCTCTCTCTCTCTCTCTCTCTCTCTCTCTGCTGTCGTGAACTCCTGGATCCG
>NC_087165.1:13103511-13106011 GCF_035594125.1 Scylla paramamosain | reverse complement strand
GGTAGGAGGAAGGAAAAAATAAAGCTAAAAAAAGGGGGGACTGGGGAAATAGAAAACTTGTCCTTTTTTTTACGTATGTCGCAAATATCAGTAAATAAAGACAGAGTGCAGACAGACAGACAGACAAACAGACAAAAGAAGAAAAAACAAAAGACAGACAAACAGAACAAATAAACCATGACACACACACACACACACACACACACACACACACACACACACACAGAGAGAGAGAGAGAGAGAGAGAGAGAGAGAGAGAGAGAGAGAGAGAGAGAGAGAGAGAGAGAGAGAGAGAGAGAGAGAGAGAGAGAAAACGACAGAAAGAAAAAAATCGAGAAATGTGTGTGGCTAGGTGTGTGATCCTGCCATTGATAGGATCATTAATTTGGGGGAGGAGGTGGCGACGGGAGTGATGAGGTGAGCGGACCACAGCACCCTCTCTCCCTCCCTCCCTCCTTCCCCTCCTTGTGCTCCTCCCCGCCCCTCCTCGCCTCCCCTAGTCTCACCCACAGTCCCACAGAAGCTGCCTAATCGAGGGTTACACGATGAAGTGCCGCTGGGTCACTTCTGGGCCTTGCTATTACTGCATCACAGCCATCATTTGCATACTCATTCCTGATCTGGCCATGTGCTGTGTCTTTTGTTTTTTTTTTTGTTTTTTTGTTTTGTTTTTGTTTTACTTTTTTTGTGTGTGATCTTTTCTTTTTTTGTTTTCTTTTAATGTCTCTCTTTATTGTTTCTTTTTTTTGTTTGTGTGTGTGTGTGTGTGTGTGTGTGTGTGTGTGTGTGTGTGTGTGTGTGTGTGTGTGTGTGTCTGCTTGATGTCTTCTTTCGTTTATATACATTGTAATTCTATTATTTCCTCTCTCTCTCTCTCTCTCTCTCTCTCTCTCTCTCTCTCTCTCTCTCTCTCTCTCTCTCTCTCTCTCTCTCTCTCTCTCTCTCTCTCTCTCTCTCTCTCTCTCTCTCTCCTTCCCCTTCCCCTTCCAACATAAACCTTTTTTTCATTCACCCTTAAAACATCTCTCTTCCCATACACACCCGTCCCTTATTCCTTCACCCTTACCCACATCTAACCCCCACCACACCCACCACCATCACCACCACCACCACCACCGCCACTACCACCACCACAACCACCACCAACAGGGCAAGTGAGGGAGGCGTTGGGGGCGTCGTCGTATCAGAAGCAAATGCACTCCTTCCCTGCGGCGGCCGCTAAATGGACGATTATGCAGCGGAAACGCGACGAGGGACGATTTGCCAATTGAATCGTCCACTAATCGCGGTCTCTGTGTGCCATTAAGACTCTTCACGAATATTTACAACCCTGGCGCACGATACTGGATAGGAGAAGGACCGGGAGGAGGAGCAGGAGAGTGAGGGCGAGGACGACGAAGGGGAGGGAGGAAAGGATGGAGAGAAGAAGGACAAGGAGGGATATGATGAGGTTTAATAGAGGGAGAAGGATCAAGAGGAGAATTACATCGGCTTCATTGGCTGCATTACTTACGTTAACCACACAGAAAGATATCCTTTAGTCTTTTATGGTTGTTTGAGACTTCATTCTAACTAAGTACTTGGTAAGGAGGTAAAATAGTAGAGTAGAAGTCTTTTTTTTTTTTCACCCACCACTCCCTCCTGCTTGTGTTAACGTGGAAACGGTTGGGAAAAGTATTTGATACTAAGAATGAGGAGGAGAAAGAAGAGGGAATAGAAGGAGTATTAGGAGGGAATAAAAGGAGTAGTAGGAAAGTGAATAAAAGGAGAACTAGGAAAAAAGAAAAGAAGTGGCGAAAGAATAAATGAGATAGGGAAATGAGTGAGTAAACTACTAATAAAGTATATAAGAAGGATGACTAAGAAGAGGAAGAGTAAAAGTCATAGAAGAAGAAAAATGCATGTAACTGCAAATTAAGAAAAGTAAAAGAAACACATGCTGGTGGAGATGAAGACAATTAAAAGACTTTGAAATGAGATATGAAGTAGATAAAAAAAAATAAATAAATAAAATAAACATACTGAAAACAAAGAGGCAAAACATAGGGATAAATTTTGAAGACTCATCTTTAGTTACGCCTTGTCACTGGGCTTATGCATCCACAACCCAGTGATGGACAATGAAAGACCCTGTTTTGCCCGTCGATAAAGCAGCTTATCTATATCAGGATTTCAGCGGCAGAAATTAACATCAAGAAAGGGAAAATAAGCAACAGAGAGGGTTAAATGTGTATGCTTCTGAAATAGGGTATGGGATCGAAATCAAGTACATAGCTGTCTCTCAAATACAAACATATATATGCATATTTATAGGTGTGAGTGTGTTGCAAATCTGAATTTGAGATGGCAGTGGTCGAACTGTCTCTCTTCCTTTCATCCTCCTCTTCCTCCTCCTCCCTCCTTCTCCTCCTCCCATTACATCTTTTTCTTAGTTCCAGTACATTAATTACTCCCGCATCTGTCTCTCTCTCTCTCTCTCTCTCTCTCTCTCTCTCTCTCT
>NC_087165.1:13093511-13098511 GCF_035594125.1 Scylla paramamosain | reverse complement strand
CCTTTCCACCTTGTTTTTCCTTCAGTTATTTCCTCCTTCCTCTTTCCGTTCCTCTCTTCTCTCTCATTTTCCTGCTGCCATCTCACGCCCTGATATGGCTCACCTCATAAACACAAGAGGGAGCGGCCGCGGGATGAGGAGAGACAGGTCCAACACCATTACAAATTGAGTCAAAGAAGCACTTCTTCTGAAGCTGAATTGTAACTCGCCGACCTGAGATTAAGACCACACCCTCCGTCCTGGGTCACGCCTGCAGACCATGATATGTGTGTGTGTGTGTGTGTGTGTGTGTGTGTGTGTGTGTGTGTGTGTGTGTGTGTGTGTGTGTGTGTGTGTGTGTGTGTGTGTGTGTGTGTGTGTGTGTGTGTGTGTGTGTGTGTGTGTGTGTGTGTGTGTAGCATTTATGCATATTCAGTAATTTAAATTTTAAATCAACAAAGATTCACGAAAGGTTCTTGGGATCAGGATTTTTTTCCCCGAAAATTGGGTTCCATGTATCACAAGCAAATTATCTTTTTTTTTTTCGCTCTTTGCAATCTGGTTTATATATTCGTGCCTGACGATCTTTTGTTGTCAAGTGATTTAAATCTGAATACTTTACCTAATCAGGCACAGATGCATAAAAACTTACAATAAAAATCATTATTGTGGAGACTTAAGATATAACTTTTAAATATTCTCAAAAGATTAAAACATTTGAATTTTCCCAAACACTGAAAAACGTTGAATTTTCTGGATCAGTGTTACCGTCCTTTTAAAGAACAAGTATATTAATAACACTGTTTCATGTTTCAGGATCGTTTGACCTTTATGACTTTTTTTACTCCTAAAAGTTTTATATTATCAATTTGCATACATTTGAGACGCATCATTTCCATTGTCCAACGTTATTTTTCACCAGATTAGTTTAGTAATTACGTAATGGTGGCATTCCTGTTGTATATACGCCTTGCCTCCAACTCTGTGACAGGTCTCGTAAAAGCCCATGAAAAAAAAAACTATACCACTTTAGAATCAGTCAGCACCGCCCCATCACGTGACGACCCAGCACGTCCACCTTTGTAGGTCGTGGACGGCTTCAGTGGTGCCAGGAGGAGGCTTTGTCGGCTCCTCTCAGGGTCAGGCGGACATTAGTCACGTCCTGACCTTGAAGACACTTTGCCAGAGGTGCACGAGATACCAGGTGTTTTTCAGGTATTTATTGGGCAATCGAAGTCCGGCAAAACACCAGCAATATAACTTAAAGGAGGAGGAGGAGGAGGAGGAGGAGGAGGAGAGGAAAGGAGAGGTGGAGGAGGGGGAGGGGAAAGGGAAGGTGGAGGAGGAGGAAGACGATAGGGGGATGACGATGGTAGTCGAGATGAGCAAGAGAACAGAGGAAAAATGAGGAACAGAAAAATCAATTCACATGCTGAGATTGGGAATCAGGACCCAATGTGGACATATGAGTGACTAAATATGGAGAGCGAGCTGACTCAAGTTTGACAGTCACTAGAGGAAGTGGATGTGACAGCGATCTCCGCCCGCTGGTGACGGGAGTAGACAGGAGGCAGGCACGGGAAACATGGCTGTGGTTGTTGCTCCACCGGACACTCCCGTGTTGCGAGACCACTACAAGTAAGTGAACGTGTGTCAGACACGAGGGATCGGGTAGGACGAATGGGTGGGGCAGCACCGTGTTTTTCACTCAGCCTTGAGAATGCGGGGCAATGACCGCTGCACCTGGAAAAAAAATAAAATTGACAAAGCGATGTCAAGTAGAGCTTTGGAAAACAATGCAAACTGCACTTCCCGCTCGTGTATGTACGCTTTTGTGCCCATGTCGTGTCTAGCTTGCTGTGGCCTGAAGGGAGCGGCTGCTGCCTTAAGTAGATTAAGCTGCTCATTGACAGGTAATGACTCGATCAATCACACTAGCCAGCCAGAGTAAAATCAGGTAAGGCGGGCGGCGGCAGGTGGCGGGACGGGAGGGTCGGAGGGTTGGAGCGACGGTGGCGGCGGTGACGGCGGCGGCCCGGAGGGATGGTGGGATGACTGAGCCGCGGGCGCTCATCATGTGCGGGACGACACGTCATTGGATGATGGATGAGGTCTCTCCGACATGGCGCGTTTCCATTGGCGGAGACGGACGCGAATGTGCAAGTTGATTGGCAGGTGACGGAGCCGACGCCCTCTGCCCGCTCCGTCATTGGCTCCCACGCACCGCATGGCTCGGGCCGCGACGCGCACTACAGCGGCATGCCACCATGAACACCGGTGCCCCACATGTGTCGTAACCTGCTTTTTATGGCGGTTTATTCTTTTCACCTTTAATTGTACATGCTAAAAGTCCTTCATGATTCGAAGAGTCGTCAGCCTGAATTGTTTTCCATATAATTGAAATTTGGTGAGGATAATGGGACGCGGAACGAGCAGGGAAGACCCGGCGCCCTTTGTGTCTGGCGGCCGTGCTCCTGCCCGGCGACACCTCCCCGCCCACGCCGCCCTCATGCAACATGTGAATCTTAAGTTTACATGAGAGGGACCAACCATGTTAATAAACAGCTAGTCATAAATCAGAGACGTTGCAAAGGCGGGAGAGTCACCGGAGGACCTCTTCCTCTCCCTTTCCCCCGCCCTTCCTCCTTCACATGCCTCCACCCTTCCCTTCCAATCCTCCAGACGCATCCTTGGCTTTCCCACCTCCAGGAGAATCTGGCTCACTATGTTCATTTTGGCTTGGGAGACAAATATTTACGTTTCGGCCATCCGCTTGGAGCAAGGTTGAGGCGAATATGTAAATAGCAGGAGAACAGGTATAGAGTAATTTGCGAGCGGCCTGGACGAGGAAGACTCCACGAGGTAGTAGAGAAAAGGTCTCGCCCCACTCACGCCTGCAGGGAGAGGGGGAGAGAGGGAGGCAGCGGTGGACGGAGCCGCGACTGACGTACAATCTGCCTTTCCATAGGCAAAACTCCGCTATTCAATTTAGTCATTTCGGTGTTATTTTCAACGGTGCAAATAATTTCAGTTAGCCTCTCCGTCATCATTACTGCCTGTGGAACCCCGCTATACACCTCCCCTCTCGCTGCCACTACGTCGTGTATCCGTCACACTAAAGGGACCGCCCATAGACCGCCCGCCGGCCCCTGCAGTGCCCGCCGCGGCCCTCACTGCACGAAGATGGGATAACAGGGCTCGAGGCTGAGGCTGTGGCGGGGTCAAGCTCGGCAGCCTCCGGTGGCGGCGGTTAAGTGCTGCCCGTCAGGAGGACCCAAATGGGAGTGGTTTAAAGGCGCCAGGGACCCATCAGCGCCATCCACACCACAATAACGAGGCCGCCACCCGATCATTCCCGTGCCTCGCTGCGTGTGGTGGCGAGGTGGTGCATGCGGGGTCTCAATAAAACTAAGATTTAGTCATCACCTGAATTGTTTTATTTGCATGTAAAAAGCTCTCGTTTACACACCTGCCAGTGTCTACACCCGTGGGGGCTGTCAGTGTGGTGCTCTACGTTTATGTGTGTGAATGTGTGTGTGTGTGTGTGTGTGGCCGTTCGTCTGTCTGTCTCTATCAGTATGCGTGTCTGCGTGTCAGTATGTGTGCACGTGTTCATTATATAATTTTCTTCTTCTTTTGCATGAGAGTCGTGTGCCTCACCCCACCGGGCATCAAAATATGCTCTCAGGTGAATGGAAAACGCTCATAAATATGCCAAAGATCAAGAATGCCATGTACGCGAGGAACAGGAAAAAAGGAGAAGCTTGGAAGAAGTGAAAGAAGTACAATTCCTTACCTCATCATTCTTCTTTATGCCTTTCTCTCTCTCTCTCTCTCTCTCTCTCTCTCTCTCTCTCTCTCTCTCTCTCTCTCTCTCTCTCTCTCTCTCTCTCTCTCTCTCTCTCTCTCTCTTTCCTCCTCCCTTAGCATTGCCTCCATCTTTCTTGTTTCCATTCCCTCCTTCCCACCACCTTCATCTTCGCTTCCGACTTACGCATTTGTTTCTCGTCTCTCATTATTTCCATTCCTCCCTTCATCCTCTCCCTCTCACTCCTCAGGCCTGTAGTTCTCTCCCTCTTCCTTTTCCTTTCCTTCCCGTCTCTTACTACCTGTCTCTTTGCACTTTTTTTTCTCACTTTTCTGCTTTAAAATTTTCACTTTGTTTCATTCACCTGTCTGCTTTTTGTACTACTAGTAATCTCTCTCTCTCTCTCTCTCTCTCTCTCTCTCTCTCTCTCTCTCTCTCTCTCTCTCTCTCTCTCTCTCTCTCTCTCTCTCTCTCTCTCTCTCTCTCTCTCTCTCTCTCTCTCTCTCTCTTTCTTCCCCTCTCTTACTACCTGTCTCTTCGTTCCTCTGCATTCTGTTTTTCACTTTATTTCATTCACCTGTCTCATTTTCCGTATCATCAGCAATCTCTCTCTCTCTCTCTCTCTCTCTCTCTCTCTCTCTCTCTCTCTCTCTCTCTCTCTCTCTCTCTCTCTCTCTCTCTCTCTCTCTCTCTCGTCTCTCGTCTCTGCTTCCCTCCCGGCCCTTGCCCCCGCCCGGAGACAGACCAGGTGGCGGTGGTGTCGTGACAGGTGGCCGTCAGCGTCGCTCTAAGATGCTGGGATAAGAGAGGTCTTGGTTCTCCGCCCCTCCCTACCTCTGTCCTCCTCCTACCCTACAATCTTACTTCTTCTCCACCTTACTTTCCACCCTCCTCCTCCTCCTCCTCCTCCTCCTCCTCCCCCACTCTTCCCTTTTCCTACTCCTCCTCTTCCTTGTCTTCTTTCTCTCTCTCTGTCTCTCTCCTCCTACGCCTTCTTTCACCTTTGTCCACCTCCTCCTCCTCCTCCTGTTCCCGCTCCTCCTTCCACTCTCCTGCCGCCATCGCATGCTTCTCTCTCTCTCTCTCTCTCTCTCTCTCTCTCTCTCTCTCTCTCTCTCTCTCTCTCTCTCTCTCTCTCTCTCTCTCTCTCTCTCTCTCTCTCTCTCTCTCTCTCTCTCTCCCACTCCCTCCCTCCCTCATCGCTGCCTCCGAC
>NC_087165.1:13088511-13091011 GCF_035594125.1 Scylla paramamosain | reverse complement strand
AGAGAGAGAGAAAGAAACGTACGTGTCAAATTAATAAGCGGCCTTGGAATTATCGTTCTTGAGACTAGTATAAGGGAGATACTGAGGTGTGTGTCGTCCCTCTGATTACACGCGATGTCTTGCTTGATTGCAGGAGGGATGATGGATATTTCTGGAGCGTTTTGCGTGGCAGCCACTGGTTAGCCCAAGGGGACGATAAGTGAGAGGAGGTACAGGGGGTCGGGGGGAATCGGGGGAGGAGGGAACAAGTTGAACAGAGAAGAGTAATCTGGAAATTTAATAGTCTCAGCACGGGACAAAGGAGGCCATGCTGTTGTTATTGTTCTTGGTGGTGGTGGTGGTGGTATGTTTGGTTATTGGGAGAAGACTTGAAGAGAATGAAAGAACAGGAAAGGTAAAAGACTATTATAACATTTTTCAGTGAGATGAACAAAATGGACTCTCTCTTTCTCTCTCTCTCTCTCTCTCTCTCTCTCTCTCTCTCTCTCTCTCTCTCTCTCTCTCTCTCTCTCTCTCTCTCTCTCTCTCTCTCTCTCTCTCACAGTAATGTTTCGTTAATGATAAATTTATGCGTTTAGGAACATGAATTGTCTTGATGTCATTAATAGATGTATGGTATTTACGTATATACACAGGTATGCATGTGGACAAACATATACTTGTACAGAGACTTGGGTCAATGAACTGATCAGTTGCTTCAAAAAAAGTAATCAATATAAATACTCAAACAAGGAAATAGTGATCCACAACTTGCACTTGCACTTAACTTGCACACATAAATACATCATGTAATTTATCGTGTTTGTCTATAATGATGCAAACTTGGCAATGAAGTAAGCTGGAGTTAATGAGCACTGCAGCATATTATGTTTAATAAAGGAAAACTTATAAACATTTAATAACGTAATGGATTTGTTATCGCACAGAATTCCACTTCAATGACTCTAATAGCAACACAATTCAGTACAGTAATGATCGATACCATGTGCAAGTGTGTTACCTACTCGTGCAGCGATCCGACCAACAAATGTTAAATGACGCACGAAGTAATAAGAATAATTCGAGAAGTGATGTGCCGAGCTTCTTGACGGTTCCCAAAAATTCTTATTAGATTGTCAGGTCAAACGGCGATGAGGAGATAAATGAATATTCTCTAAACCTTCTTCCTCCTACTTTTCCTTCCCTCCTCCTCCTCCTCCTCCTCCTCCTCCTCCTCCCGCTCATGTTTTTGTGATCTTCTTCTTCTTCTTCTTCTTCTTCTTCTTCTTCTTCTTCTTCTTCTTCTTCTTCTTCTCCTCCTTCTTATTCTAAATTTTCCTCCTCCTCCTCCTCCTCCTCCTCCAAAAAGAGGTAGAGAGAGAGTAGACTGGAAAACAATATATTCTTAAGACAAAAAAATATATATACCCTGAATAGAAAAACTTAAAAAAACAAAGGAGGATACGAGTTGATCTGCAAAAGTGTGTTTAAAATATTCAAAGGACATGATAGCATCTTTGCAGACGACAACTTTACACTCGATCGATCAAACGTAACAAAAAGGCGTAGCAGTTTGAGGTTAATTGGTAAAACTTTATCGTCAAATGAGGCTGAACAATTCTTCAGTCGGAACATTTATATTAGGGATTCTCTACCCTACAATTTCGTCGATAGTGTAACAACAGCAAGCTTTAGAAACACAATTCTACAACTACTTAAACGCCTGTGTGCAATAATGTAAGATATTTGAGTGTGTTATCGTCACAGGATTCAACCAACTTCAACATGTCTTAAGGAAACGTTACATTATTGTTTCTTCGGTTGTTACTGACGGTTTGACACTTCATCGGCTCATGTAGTAGTAGCAGCAGCGGTGATACTTCTTATCTCTTTCCTATAACAGTCTCTATTCAGTTTTCGTGGTACTTTTTTTCTCCTTCTTTTCTTTTCTTTCCTTCTCTGCCAGTTTGTCCTGATACTTGTGGGTGGGGAGGATCCTTCGCCTTTACTGTCGTACGTTTCTTGCTTTTGTTTTACACTGTAGTCGTAGTTTATCACCAAAACTTTCGTAAAACCGGAAACTCTGTAATTGTGTGTTCTTCATTTGTGTCCCTTTCTGTTTTATTGGCGTTGTTTTGTGTTGTTACTCCTTTTTCTCATCTTCATCACCATCATCATCATTATAGTCTTTTTTTTCTCTCCTCCTGTTCTTCCTCATTCTCCTCCTCTTCTTCCTCCTCCTCAGTAAGGCGCCTGAGTGAGTCTCAATTTTCATACATTCTCCGTGTTATCTTCTGTTTGTCAGATTAACATTCCTAGTGTTGTTCATACGTCTCTCTCTCTCTCTCTCTCTCTCTCTCTCTCTCTCTCTCTCTCTCTCTCTCTCTCTCTCTCTCTCTCTCTCTCTCTCTCTCTCTCTCTCTCTCTCTCTCTCTCTCCATTACGAAATAACAAAGGCACCGCAGAAGACGTGCCTCTGATTTGAGTGAATTGAATTGTTTTTTACGCATTGCGAAAACAC
>NC_087165.1:13076011-13083511 GCF_035594125.1 Scylla paramamosain | reverse complement strand
AGAGGCGGCTGCTCCACCTAAGAGAAGCTTGCATGCTAACTTTGACCTCCATTTCCCTGGAGATGAATATATAAATAATGAGATAAAATAGGGGAATAGAATTAAATAAACATGATAATGGTGCACTTTGTTTTTCGTGCTTTTTGACGCTTCCAGCACCGCAGTCATCTCTGCCGAGTCGCATGAAAGCGGAAACCGTGAAAGTTAGGAGTTTGTACACTCTGTTCACGGTCCGTGTGATGCCGCCCACACCTTAGTTCAGGTGTGACGGACAGGTGTTTGCGCGCCGTCACCTCCCCTCTCCCCCCAACACACCCCGCCATGGGAGTGGCGTGCGGCGGGATTTCGTAAGTGGTGCACACACATTGTGAAATCATGACGAAACTGACAGTATTCAGGCGCCTCGGTCTTGAAGACAAGACGAGATGACCGTGAAATGACCGTGACCCCCGCGGAGCCTCAACTCTCAAAGTGACCGTGGCCATGACGCTGAACATGGCCTGGTCATCAGACTCACCAGAGTCACACAGACTTGGCAGGCCATTGCCAGGCCACCGCGAGGGTGACCCTGAAGAACACTAAGACCGCGTTAGCCGGCGGTGCAAGACGCTGCCATCAGTAGGAAACATTCTTAAAGGCGGCCTGACTTGCACATTTCCCCCGGCCACCATTAGACACTGTGTTGACTCGATCAACTGGGCGGCGATGAAGCTCAGAACCAAAGGGTCACATCTGCCACCCTCAGTGCGGCCCTCATGCCGCCGCTGCTGCAGCAATCCGCAGTCTTACTTGGCAAAGCAGACACTCCTGCTGCGCAGCCAGCGCCGGGCAGAGGTTTCCCCTTGTTCTTGAATGAATGCAGTGCCGCACGGTGTTGTGCCGCCGCCAGACTCCACACGGCATGTCCGTCCCTGCACCGCAAAATGATTTGTCGCCTTTTCAATATCACTCCCAGAAAATCTTGAACCTGGCGGAGCTCAGGGTTCAGAATACGTTCTTTGAATGCAGGAGTTGACTTAAGACTCTCGCCTTTGCATATTCTTCACGCAAAACTGTGCGGGTCTTCCCTGCAGTGTGAGGTGAGCCGTGAGGTGTAAACTGTTCCAGTGCTGGCCTCGGCACCATAATTACCTCGGTTGTGTGTGCCGAACCGCGGCCACCAACCACCGACGTCCTGCGGCCATGAGAAATGTGCGTCTGCCGGATGTTACCTAAAAGTCCCGCCTGACGATTCTCACTCAGCCCGGCGACGGCGAGACTACCACGCTTTGTTGTAAAACTCACTGATGCTGCCGTGACATATGACTGTCGGCAAACGCTGATTTCACACAAAGTTTTTTTTTTTTTCATAGTATTATCAATGACAGCATTCAAATTTAACATTCTACATGCAAAATATTCCTTTAAACAGATGTAAGTCTCCTGCTTCTCTCTCTCTCTCTCTCTCTCTCTCTCTCTCTCTCTCTCTCTCTCTCTCTCTCTCTCTCTCTCTCTCTCTCTCTCTCTCTCTCTCTCTCTCTCTCTCTCTCTCTCTCTCAACTAATGATGTTTGTGAGGCGGAGAGGAAGCAGCCACGGGGAGCAGAATGATGGGTCGATGGCCGGCGCTGGACCTTTGTTGGCACTGGGAGGGAATTGTTATCTATAGTTAAAGGAAGAGCGCAGGTGAAGCAGATGATAAGAAGTTAATTTTTTGTATAAAAATAATAGTATAACCATGACTTTTCCTTTCTTTTCCTTACATTTGGTGTTAATTGAGACATTTTGCTTGGACTAACAAAGCAAGTTGACATTAAACATTGTTCTTTATAAATAATTTCATGTTCATCATAATAATACTTATCTTATTTAAAGTACTGTGGATGATTTTTTTCATATTTTACATGGCTTTTGGGATTACAGGTTAACTCAGTGATCTCAGAATAAAATATTCCTGACGCCAAGGAATACAAACTAGTTTACTTTTCTTATCATTTATTGACTATAACCATTGATTGTTTGAGTTGCGTAATTGTGTGCGAGGTGGAATCTATTATTTTTCATGCAAAAGTGTAAGATGATTACGGCAGTAACCACTAGAATAATAATAATTGTGATAGTAATAATAATAATGATAGTAATAATAATAATAATAATAATAATAATAATAATAATAATAATGATAATAATAATAATAGCAATAATAATAATAACAATTACTGAAGTATTAGTAATAATAATAATAGTAATAATAATAATAATAATAATAATGATAATAATAATGATAATAATAATAATAATAATAATAATAATAATAATAATAATAATAATAATAATAATAATAATGACAACAATAATGATAAAACGTGATATCAAAGAAATTTTTGTGTATGTGGAGAGAGAGAGAGAGAGAGAGAGAGAGAGAGAGAGAGAGAGAGAGAGAGAGAGAGAGAGAGAGAGAGAGAGAGAGAATTAACAACCTCATTAAGGAGCAGGGCGTGATAAATACTGTAATGGTGGAACGATGTTGTGTGCGTTTGAAACTGTAGGTAACAGAATTTGACAAAAGTGGAGTTATGTTATTCTTTCACATCATTGGTATAAGTTAAATTATAAATTGTTTTCCTTCCTCATTTTTTCTTTATTTGGTATGTATTTCTTTTCACCTTTTTTTTTGTCTTTTTTTTATCATTGCAACTGCTGTTATATTTCTTACTTCTTTATCCAAGTTTTGTTTAATAGTTTGTTATTTACTTATTGTTATTGTGTGTTAACGTCGTTTTTATTTTGTTGTTTTCAGGGGTCGCTGCCAGGAAGGGCACCTTGGCGACGCCACCCTTCACGCCTCCAAACTTAAAATACGAAAAAAGCTGCCACAGTCTGCCCTCTCTAGTCCTTGAGCGCCGTGTCGGTCCGTCCGTCCATCAAGTAGCGTCCCGCCGTCAGCAGGGGGACGCCTCGGGCCAGCCTGTGTTTACGCTCCGTCTTTTCTCAACACTACAGCGTAAAAGTAAGTTCCCCCAAACCAAATGTTTCACGACGGAAAATGATAATGATTGACCAACAATTTGAAGGCAAACTTATGACAGTGGTCGGTATTATAGAGTCTGTCTTGCTTTTTTTTTTTTTTTTTTACACACGCAGGAATTAATTATGGGAATTATAAACATACATTATAGAAGTTTTCGCCCAAAAAAATACTGTGAAGACGAAATGAAAAGCTTTAATATATATACATACATATATATATATATATATATATATATATATATATATATATATATATATATATATATATATATATATATATATATAAAGCTCTGGTTGTGGCTATAGAACAGGAGGAATAGTAGGAGGAGGAGTAGGAGGAGGAGTAGGAGGGAGAAGAGGAGGAGAAGGTGGAGGAGGAGGAGGAAAGGGAGAGGGAGGAGAAAGAGGGGGAGGAGGGGGGGAGACTGTTTACCGAGGTAGTGGAGACGAGCGGTAATTAGCGGCCAGCATGGGTAGTTACCGCCGGCCTGCTGGTGCTTCCCTTAATGTCAATCATTACTCAGTGATTCATCAGCTGGGTCACCGCCTTCCCTGCTTCCCTCGCCTCCTCCACCCCTACCTTCAAAGGTGCGCCCTCTTTCCAGTATCTCTCAACCACCATCTACCCATCCCCCCACCCATCACCCAACCACCCTCCCGCCCACCAGCATCACAACCCTACAAATACCACAAACAGGAGAAGGAAGTCGTGTCAGTAGCCGAGTAGTGACAGCGTCTCTTGTGGGATCTGGCAGAAAGAAATCGGTCATTTCCGCACCCAGTAGGCTGCAGGTCGAGAGGCGCGACAGGTCTGGCGACTCTGCCAAGTCCCGCTGACTCCTACACGGAGCGGCCAGACACCCTTCATTTGCAGCACACCTGACCCTCACTCCAGCCTCCCTCTCACCCTCTCGGCGATGCCTTTCTTCCATCCAAGAAAATACATGCATTTCAAAGGAACAAGCAGAGTTTTCTTTGCAATGGCCGCCGCCTTGCCTTCGATGTCGAGGAAAACATCCTGGACGAACAAAAAAGTCTGGCAAAGAAAGCGTTCGTCTGGCCGTGGGTCAGAACCGTCACATTAGCGTCGCGTCAAACTTCAGGAGACAAAGGGTCTCGGAGGAACCCCGTGGGCGGCGTCGGCCTCCGGTGGACGCTAGCAGTGGACGGGGAAGGCTGGGCCGCCTGTCAGGCCAGCCTGTAATTTACAGTAACAACACCATCTGCCTTTATTACCCGGATAATATTCAAGAATATTTGCAATGGGAACATCAGACGCTGACATGAAAATGTTCCCCTCGTCGCCTGGTGGAGTGTAATCATCCGTGTGAGGCAGACGGATGGCGTGCTCGACGCTGGCCGGTGAAGGGATAACATTACGGTGTATAGCATTATATACATTAGGAACACAGCCATCATGGTGACCAGCGGAAGGAATTACAGCGCAGTAAGTGAAATTCTTATCTACAGACAAGGGACGAGGCCGATCCCTGGAAGTGGTGTGGGAGTGGGGCATCCCACTAGAGGCCTCAAGTACGTTTGGTTTGTTTTGTGGCCTCAAGTGGACTCAACCGGGCCTATAATGTAGACGGCTCTGAGATGATGACGGGTGTAAAGGGAAGTAGTGGCGACCCGGGGTGGGGGAACACAACCGTTTGTTATCGAGAAATATCTAAAATTTGGATTCTCTTGGCAGCGGATTCGTGGAGAGACACCACTACGATGCCCGGCCCCCGTCCCCCGCCCCTCCCGGAACTCATGAACGCCCTGACTAACCCTTGAAATTTTGGGCTATTAAGCCGTGCCTCCTACAACATAGATAATGGTGACGTGGATCGTGGATCCTGAACCCGCCCGGCAAGCTGCCGCGCCGCGCTGCGTAGAGCTTGGCAGTGCTCGCTGGCTTCGTCTTCCACTGAAACAACTCGAACGCTAAACATTCATTAAGTCCCTCGTCCAATCACTTTAAAGGTTCGTCTCGTCGTCCAATCAGCAGTGAGGGCAGAGTTAATTCCCACTCCCTTGGGGGCGCACCCGTCCCCGGGGAGATATCCAATTACTTATAATATAAGGTAAGTAACTTTAGACCAACAGCAGCCTGCACATGCGCACTGGAGCATGACTCAAGTGGTCTGATGGACACCGATAACATCACGACACGCGGACACACCCACACCCTAATGTTTCATCGATAAGCTCAAGATTGAGAGCATCCCAGCTTTGGACCAGACGAAGGGCCTCGGTCTGCTGGAAGGCCGCGCGGGCTGTCACGCTACGGCTGAGCACACACACACACACACACACACACACACACACACACACACACACTTCACTAACTCACTAAATAAATAAAGTAAGTAAGAAGCAGTCGACCCCGATGTTTACAGTTGTGTGACGTCAGTGTGTCTCATTAATCTTTGTTTACCTTGTGGCTGGAGTGTGGCTGAGATGGCGACGATATGGGCGATTAGGTGGCGAGGGGTGGTAATGAGGCCACTGCGGACCACGGAAGGATAGGAAGGACGAGAAATAATGATGAAGATAAGAATAAGAAGAACAAGAATAAGAACAAAATGAAGAGGGGGAAGATGAGGAGGGGAAGAAATGAAAACGAAAAGTAGCAGCTTACTATAGCAAAGTATGTTGTTATTATTATCATTATTATTATTGTTACATTAGAAATTACCACCACCATCACCACCATCTCTAGTAATAATGGCGATAATTTTGTTGATGGCAATGATGATGATAATAATAATAACAATAATAATAAAAGTAATAATAATAATAATAATGATAATAATAATAATAATAATAATAATAATAATAATAATAATAATAATAGTAATAATAATAATAATAATAATAATAATAATAATAATAAAGATAATAATCCTGCTGTCAACACCATAACTACAAACACCATCACCATTACATATTTCCACAACCATTTACTATTACCACTTCCACTTAACCCACCGACTCTACCACCACGATCTCCGCCACCATCACCACCATCACCACCCTCATTACTACAAGCAGCCGCGGACACGGGGCAGTAGATGGTACCTATACAGTCTTTCAGTCCCAGTGTAGTTTTCATTAATCATTGTGGTATTGTTTGTTTCGATCTCAGATTTATTTTATTACCTGTTGATGATGAAAGCACCATGTTGAGGTATACATAAAAAAAGGTTAAAGAAGATTAGATAGATTTATGGAAGGAGATCGGTGATAGGTGGAAGTAGACAGGTTTGTTTCTTGCAAGGGATGCCCAATGTATGCCTGATAGCTTCTTGGAACTTCCCTTATTTTCTTATGGTTTTGTAAGATGATAAACCATAGGGAAAATATAAAAACTGAAATTATGTTCGTGCAACAGCGATATCATTAGAGGGAGACACACACACACACACACACACACACACACACACACACACACACACACACACACACACACACACACACACACACACACACACAGCAAAAGGCCATCCAGGATACAGACACTCAGACACTTAAAAACCTGAGATAAATCAAGCTCCAGAAACATACTCAGTTCTAGGAAATCACTAACACCTGCATCATACACTCATGTACTATTATACTGTTATTGGCTCCCTTTTCGCAGTCTTTGTCTCCTCCTGGGCTAACCTCCCTCTCCTCTCTCCTCATTCCACCGTGTTCTGTCTTGGCGGAGAGAAAAAAAAAAAATCTTTGGAGCGCTTTCTTGTAGTCCCTCGTCGTAAGTCAGGACTCGGTGCGCTTGGGTTATGTCTTCGTCGAAACTCATTACTGTTGACACAAGACTGGCCGGTCGCTTATATTGGGACGTGTCATTTGCAAGCTCGCTTTACTAGAACTGCAGACAAAGACAACTGGAGGCAGAGAACATGTCCGTCCACCATCAACTCTCGCCTTCTCGTTCTATTCGTCAAGAGAACTTTTGTGCTGGGACACTGAACCGACTGTGACTCGACAGGTCCACGCACTACGCAGCTTCATGAGACACTTTCATAGACCGACTCTGGGACAATACAGGGTGAAATGTTAACAAGATGGGAATGATATCAAGAAACCGGAATACAGAATCGTAACAATCTGGTCTGACCTGGAACGATACGAAAACAATACACGATGAAATATTACCAAAAACAGCAAGGAAAAAAACTATAGAGAAAAACAGTCTTTCACATATTCAGAGGCCCTCCGTGTGACATGCTAATCCACACACACACACACACACACACACACACACACACACACACACACACACTTACAAATAACCCGTACATCGACCTCAGGACAGTAAGAGACGAAATGTTACAAAAAATACCAACAGTGAGAAAAAAGCGCAAAGGAAAAATCGTCCCTCACACAGCTGAGGGGCACGAGGCTGGCTGGCTGGCTAGCTCTCTCCCTCTTTCCTTCACCCTCTCTTTCTCTCTCCCTCCACCAACCGAGTGCGTTCTGGACAAAGCCTGGCGTGAAG
>NC_087165.1:13061011-13068511 GCF_035594125.1 Scylla paramamosain | reverse complement strand
TCTCTCTCTCTCTCTCTCTCTCTCTCTCATACACACTCGGACACACACAGACATACACACACTACTAGAAATTACGATCAACCATCCAATTCGTCTTGGTGTATGTGTGTGGTTGAAGTAACAGACATTAATTGCAATATATTGGTAATTTTTGTCTTCTCTGTTGCTTGAAGATCTGTTCATTGCGATCAGAAGTACGGAAGAAGCCTTACAGTGTCTCTACCACCACCACCAACACGAATATCCAATCAACACCTACAGCAGATTCCTATATTTATTTCTCCAAAGCTCCAGTTTTTACGCCTCCCTTGATCCATTACCCTTCACCATTAGCTGTTCCACAATTGCAGATATCTTCATATATAGGGAAAAAAATAGACTTACTATACTCTTACAAAACAAAACTATGGAAAACGCAGTTCATTTAACTTGTGACAAGAAATATTAATCATCCTTAGCTTTCTTAGCAGACGTAACTATCATGTTCAGTCTACCAATATGTGTCAGCTGATGAAGTGACCAGAGAGGTGAAAGTTCCTCTGTTCCTTACTTTTTTTATGAAGGAGGGTCGCTGGCCAAGGGCAACAAAATTTAAATAAAAAAAAAAAAAGGGGGCCCACTGAGGTGCCAGTCCCCGAACAGAGTCGAAAGCGTTAGTCAAAAATTACAGGTTAAGTGTCTTGAAACCTCCCACTTGAAAGAGTTCAAGTCATAGGAAGGTGGAAATACAGAAGCAGGCAGGAAGTTCCAGAGTTTATCAGAGAAAGGGAAGAATGATTGAGGATACTGGTTAACTCTTGGATTAGAGAGGTGGACAGAGTAGGGGTGAGAGAAAAAAAAGTCTTGTGCGAGGCCGCAGGAGGAGATGAGGCATGCAGTTAGCAAGATCAGAAGAGCAGTTTGCATGTTTGTCCTCTATAAGGACTCTTTTACCTCGACTTGGTTTGTAGTTCGGGAGATTTGGCAGAGAAATAAGGCTTCCCTTGTCTCTGTCAAGATAGAAGAAATAATGCCCATATCTTAATAGTCCTTTTATTTGCGAACACATACAAAAAACGTCATGAACGCAGATTTGTCACGTCTTCGGCCGGACCACGCTCGCTTTACTCATGGTTACCTGATCTCCCGAGGAACTCAGCCGTTCTGTGATGAGTGAGTGCTCCTACTGTTTATGACTCCGCTGTTGTGAAGCGATTACTCTCTCAGTATGGCGGAGTGCCCCAGTTTTTGGTGATTTGTGCGAGCATTATTTTACACGATGACGAGGAGAAGATAAATTACCTCTTCTCTTTCTTATGATGAGGAAAAAATAATTGTCTTCGCGATGCTTTTATAGATAAGGCTGGCTGCCTCCATGAGTTTTAAGAATGTTGATTTAGATTTATCTTCTAATAAAACACGAGCCATCCCAACGCGTCATATAAAGAAAACATTTTTTTCTAGAACCGAAACCATATTTCATTTCTTGTTAAAGCTCCAAAAATGCTTCATTTACGTATAGTGCTTCCTGCTCCTGTGTCTTATTAGTGGTGTGATTAATACTCTCCCGATGCTGGAGGAGAGGAAAGAGGCGTAACTTTTTGCCTCTTCCTTATGCTGGTGAAGATGCGCCCATATCGATCGTGAAACATCTCATTTGTTGAAGAAAGTTCTTTATTTAATTTTTTTATTTTCTTATTAACACATGATTTTCTTCTTTTCAGTAGTGTGTTAGGATATTTTTGTATTATTATTGTACATTCTTTTACTTACATTCTGATATATCTCAACATGCCTTATGGATATGTCTTAGGTTGATTTACTAAAGCTTGTGGTACCACCGTTCGAATATATTTTTCTTCTTCTTTAGCCTTAAAGGACAGGATGTTTAGTTCAAACTTTTATTCCCTTATCCATTGGTGATGTGTAGCCATTTTCAGGACTCAATGAAAATGGACGTTAGTTCTGTTTGTGACATGCAGATTTTTCTTAGATATCATAAAATGTTTAGCCTGTGATGACGTCGATAAGGCTAAACAGTTTATTATGCAAAAATAGTTTTATCAGAATTTGTGCTAAATATTTTCCGAAGTATTACTATACGTCCAACACCCGTGGAGGATCACCATACTGCACTTGCTAACAACAAGATAACGATACCTGGGGAGAAGAACTCCGACTTTCATGTCATTGGAAATTTAAAGGCACATTAAAATCCCATCCCATACAAATATTCAAACAAACACAGATCAGCAGGACGTGCGAAGAGAGACCCCCTTTTACCAATTGTTTCATATCTAGAATTACGTTTCGGCTCTTGAACACTTTTTATGTATTTAAGGGATGGTAAACAGTATCGCCAAATCCTCCTATATTTATATCAGTGTTCTTCATTCACAGTGGGCGAACTTGCTGGACGAATTACTGATGTGTTAAGAGCTTTAAATATTCACACATTCAAGTCCTAATTGTTACTGTTGTTCTTGTTGTTTTAACAGATAAATCATGAAAATCGTGTCATTCTTGGTTCGATTATTTGTGTCGCCTGTGCCGAGTGTCCCGCCAGGAGCTCAATTCCCGTTCATCGCCTCTCTTACCTGACTCCAGATGGATTTGTCAGTGTTCCGAAACATTAGACTTTGCACTCCTATCGCCTATGAATAGCCTGAATTCTCATCCGAAACATGAAAGAAATAAGCTTTGTCAAAGCGCTCTCGGAACAATTGTGTGATAAATACATAGCAGAACATCTAACAGACGAATTTCACCTGCTTCCCTTCCATTATTTGTATCTACAGGATGGGAGTCTGGCTAACATACCTATATCCAGCACGATATCACTCTTACAAGATAAATTGAGCAGATCTCATTCTACGGTTCTTAATTGCAACTACCCCTTGTTAGTTAAAAATCACCGCCATTTGTTCCCATGTACAGAGACTTTTGTAATGATTTTGCCGAGTTTTACGAGTATTTGTATCGCATTACACAAACGTGACGTTCTATCGATGATGAATTTGATGATACTTAGACTCAAGTTAGTATTATACATTGTTATGGCGCAGTTATTATATAATATACCAACGTTATAGTACAATATACACAGGCAGCTTTTATTCAGATTCTTATGTAATTTGTCTCATGTTATATACTAATGTTACTTACCTCAAACATACATCGAGGAAGCGTATGCGATAATCAAGTCTTATTTAGCCTTTTTCTTCTTTTGACAATGAAATGAAATCTGCCTCGGATCTCTTACGAAAAACAGAAGTTAAACATTTTTTTTTTTTCGTCACTTCTCCTTGATTCTTTATCTTATTTGGTGTGTGTGTGTGTGTGTGTGTGTGTGTGTGTGTGTGTGTGTGTGTGTGTGTGTGTGTGTGTGATATATATATATATATATATATATATATATATATATATATATATATATATATATATATATATATATATATATATATATATATATATATATATATATATATATATATATATATATATATATATATATATATATATATATATATATATATATATATACACACACACACACACACACACACACACACACACACACACACACACACACACACACACACACTCGCACACGCACATACACAAACGAGGACCTCATCGAATATCATGGTAGGCTAAAGAAAGCCCACATTTAAAAACATCTTGCAAACAAGTCTCTCATGTGGAAAATAATAATTGTCTGTTTTTTTTTGGGGGGGGGAGGGGGGGAACGAGAGGGGAACACGAAGAATAAATCTAAAGATAATCCATCAAGACGTATGTCAAATGTTCTCACTGAGGAAAACTTCACAAAATGGCTTCCTTCACATATGCAGGGAACAGGATCTCAGGCCAGGCCGGCGTGCCCCGAGGGAGATTCCCGTCACCACTCGCCTTTTTCTCAAGATTTTTCTACCCGACGATGGAAGAAAAAGTGCCCGTGCGTAGGTTTTGGACTCTCTCTCTTTTTGATGACTTAAACAAAACATCCCTCTTGTTTTGACCTTTGTCATGTCATATTATGTGCCTTAAAAGCAGCAATTTACCCCTGTAAATTACTGCTTCACCTTTCACGATTAAAGGATAGTGTTTGCACTGTCTCGCCACTTAAAATGTCGTTAAAACTAGTTATACGATTTTAGAATGACGAATTAACAGACATGAGTTTATGGATATTAAGTTATATCACTAAATACAACATCATTTCATCGTGAAACAAATTTTTATTTCTCGAAATTTCTAAATTTCATCCTCTTTTTTTATGTTTCTCTTCTCATTTTCTCTCTTCAGTAGCTTGCATGTCTCAATGAATCCTTTCATATTGTTCATCACTTACGACACATACATTTTCAGGCAATTTATCAAGATGCTTGTTGAGAAAATAAACTTTGATGCTCATCTTGCGAGTCAGCTAATGCACATTTTTGACCAATGCTTGAATGTGATCTTTTCAGTCTTCGGCTCTGCTTGTCAGAAAAAGAAAAAAAAATACAGTATCATGGCACGTATTTTGAAAACATTTCAACTATCAAAATAATATTTTCAAAAACAATTAGTCGAGTTATTATGGGTATTTCATTCTCACTGATGATATAGAATGCTTTTAAATAGAATCATGAAAATTTCCAGATAGTTTATACTATAGTCTGTTTATAATAGACGAGATAAGGCGCTGAAACTTTGAGAATCCAGTCCCAAGTTATTTTCTTCACATCATGCTCTCTCATCTTTTATTTTCATGACTGAGGCTGGAAAAATACTGTACTCTCTCGCACGTGCTCAGAGGAGTCACCTTCTCCACTCAACCCTTTAACATACTGATTCATGTGATGTGAAGGTGAGGAACTATTGCTTCTCCTAATCAAGTCAATGGTATCTCTCTTTTCTGTATTTGAATGTTTTTCATTTGCCATTTTTTTTTTTTTTTGAGTGAAATACTTTTCTTCAGTTCTACTGTCCCACAGGACCAATATACATTGATTTTTTCGTGTATCGTATCTGTTGGCCGAATAGATGACTTAACAAATTCAAAATCCACACAAGTTATCCATTAATGGTCATCGTAATCGATAACCTCTTCTCATACCTTTTTTGAGAATGACTAGTGAGAAGTGAAGCATAGGATTTCAACAGTGAAGTAAGGCACACTTGAGCTTCTCCTTAAACTATCTAAAAAAAACACTCACTTGGTGAATATTGTCATAAACCAATTTATAAATGCGATGACCATAAACATAATGCCGGTCAACAATAAAGTGTCTTGAAAATGCATTGTACCTCAAGACAAAATGTTATTTCCTTATGAACTTGAAGCAAATTACGTACTGTTTTCATGCAACATTAAGAACATAAAAATATAAGAAAAAAAGGAAGTTGCACGAAGCCATCAGATCTACAGATATAACAACCTACATCCACCTGCCATACCCATTTTAAAGCAAATAGTTTTGGTGACTTTTTTTTTCTTTTCAATATCTAGAAATATTATTTGATTCAGCCTGATTCACTAAGGTTTCATCTTGAGTGAAACTATGAAACGTATAAAATCAAATTGCCTGTTAGTTTGTGCAAAGATGTCCCTTATGGAACTTCTGTAGTGTGTCACACAGACTGAACAAACAGGAACCTGCAACCATAAGACTCCAGTGAAAACACGAGCAGGACTAAGACTTCCAGCAAACCCAAGATCCATTACCAGAGATAGATGCCTCGTAGAACAAAAATTAGGCCTCCACGAAGCACATGACATTATTACCACAGGTTGGAGCTTCGTACAACAAAATCTTGATGTGTTAGACAAAAACCGAAGTTGCATTTGAAATCAGCGATCGCATGTCGGTAAAAAGAAAAAGGAAAAGGTGTCAGATCTTAGACACCAGAAAAAGAGTTGAGGTAGGGGTAATGCTGGACTGTAAAATTTATTGACCACAGCTTACAATAAACACAAAATATAGTAAGTCTGTCACATGCATGCAAGTAAGTTTAGAATATATGCTTGTACGAGTATGATATATGATGGGGGAGAAGTGAACATGCAAAATATACAATAATATACACAAGGAGCGCATATATCACCAGACGGGGTAAGTACACCCCTTGAAGAACCGCACACACACATACACACACACACACACACACACACACACATGTATTGCCACAGTCATGCACATTGAGTGCATAATTTTGTTTCAGATAGGTACAAAAGAAGTTACAAACACTAATAAATAAAACAGAGCAATATGAAATACTACTTTAAACACACACACACACACACACACACACACACACACACACACACACACACACACACACACACACAAGACGATCTCTCGGGAAATAAAATCTTACGATAAACATTTACTCTGCGTTGCGATATTCAGCTTCAGTTTTCCTGTAATCCTCTCGTCTCAATTTTTTTCTCCCGCCAGTGAATTTATCTCAAGGGTCGAGGTGATTTAAAGCTCGGCAATTTTTGTTTCCTCGATGGTATGTGAAGATTTTTCCTTTCTGCATCATGGTGAGGTGCAAATACGTCTCTTCTTATTCTCACATTGAAATAATAATAGAATAAGTTATATTTTATGTGTATAACGAATGAATATTACATGTAAGTAAAGTAAAAGTGAAATAGAGTTGAGCTGGAATGGAAAAGAAAGCTCAAAAGTAAAATTGAATAAAGCCATGTAAAGCTAAGGAAAATAGAACTAAATAAAGTTACATTTCCCTCGCTGTTTAGCATTTATCAATGTTATAAATACCTATATTTTGCCTTTTGGTTTCAGAACTTCGATAATGTATTTGCTTTTTTTTCTTTTCCCCTCCTTCTTACACTTGTTGATTGTTTGTCTGACTTTCCTGTATCAGTTCGCTTTCAGTTTCATCGTATTTATCGCAGCTGCACAATAATTCAATCTCCAGGACCTTAATTCTCATGCATTATATCTCAAAATACGTCGTGAAATAGTTAAATTCTCTAAAGATAACCTGCAGAGCCGCCCATCACCTGCTGTTTTAATGCTGCTCCGGGATCATTAATGTTGGATGGATGAGAACATTTTAATTGCCCGTCGTTAACTTCCAAACAAGGGATGCAGCTTAAGAGTATTTACGTTCACTTGTGTTATACTTTTCAAACTGAGGAAAGTTTATGGGTTTTCCAGTAAACTCATCCTCCTGCATCACTGCTCACATATCGGCAGCAAAGCAAGTGTGCATCTGCGGTATAAGACCCAGTTTTGCTCATTCTTCTTTCTCCTATCTCTATTAACCCTTTCCCTGCGATATGCAACCATTCACAGCACTAAAAGCAATGTATAGAATCTTTACTGGCATCTGCAAGAGAGACGGGAATTAAAAGGATAGATTTTGCAGTTTCTAGTCAGTGCAATTTTTGGGGTGGCTGTAGAACAAGGAAAGATGTATCAGAGAGGTTAGTAAATAAAGAATTATGTACCAATTAGTAGTGAAAAAGTTTGATGTATATATATATAAGTAAACAAAACG
>NC_087165.1:13053511-13056011 GCF_035594125.1 Scylla paramamosain | reverse complement strand
TCTCTACTGTTACTGCTACTACTACTACTACTACTACTACTATTACTATTACTACTACTACTACTACTACTACAACTAATACTAATACTAATACTAATACTAATACTACTACATCCTACCATTTATTTCTCTCTCTCTCTCTCTCTCTCTCTCTCTCTCTCTCTCTCTCTCTCTCTCTCTCTCTCTCTCTCTCTCTCTCTCTCTCTCTCTCTCTCTCTCTCTCTCTCTTTCTCTGGCGTAGCGTGAGAGAGCACCGCGCCTTCCCCCAGCACTCATGGGAAAATGTATTGTGGTTGGCCCCCTTTTGACTCCTAGTCCGCCATTTTGTTCTTCATTGGTGCTTGCGGTGCCTCGGGGGCCTGACGGTGGGGAGTGGAGAGGGAGGAAAGAACTTGCAGGCTCGGGTGGGAGGGAGGAGGGAGGAGAAGAGAGGATGAGTATAGGTTATCAAGAATGAGACAAGGGTTGCAGTGGCGGCGTCGGTGTTAGTGCTAGTGGTGGTGGTGGTGGTGGTGGGTGGGGGGATGTGGCAGGAGAGAGGATGTGAGTGGTGGCGGTGGTGGTGGTGGTGGTGGTGGTGGTGGTGATAGGATGAGTATGTGAGTGTGAGTTTTTGGTGATGTGATGGAGATATGTTAATGGTCATGTTACCACTGGATGTTTTGATGGCATGGATGTTATCTATCGTGATGTGTGTTAACTGGCTCCAGGTTTTTTTTCCTTTTTTTTTTTTTTTTTTTCTTTTTTTGTATAAGTCTGTGGATGTTTTGTGCCTTATATCTCATTTTTTTCTTTTTTTCCTTTTTTTGCGGATAAATTCCTAAGGACGTGTTTGTACTTCTAGATATAAGTAGATTAGCTGTGCAAGGTTAAATATTTTCTAAGTTTTATTTTTTATTTATTTTTTTTGAGACCTGTAGATGTTTTGCGTCTTGGCTCTTGGGTATATTAGTGTAGAAAAATGTTGCCTGTAGTTCTACATGTGATCTGGTTGACTGTGCAAGGTAATGATAAGTACATCCGGCCAGGAAGTCGCTCTTTGAAAGTCAATCTCGTGTATAATCTTTAACCACACCAGAATTCAGATAAGGTTAATAACTGCAATATCAATCGTGGACTAGATGTAGTACAATAGCCAGCAGCGTTGGTCTACATAGGAAGTATTTAATATATTTTGTTAGCAATGTGCAAAATTCATGTAAAAGGGGAATATATTTGTAAATCGTGGCAATATTCTGGCTAGATTACTAACACCATACATTACACTTACTAGAATAACCTGTAGCAGCAGCTAATATATCTTCCTAGCAAGTATTGATAACGCGAGGCACTTAATTTAATTTCTCTGTAGCAGTGTACAAATTTTCAATGTAAAAGGAAAGATATTCCTCGATCATTATAAGCATTAAGTTCACTGCAAATAGCACGGTGCGTGGAGGTCATGCAGTATATTCATCAAGGTCATGGATGCTGGTTAACGTAATGAGAGGTTTAGCGGGTCATGCGGGACTGTGCAGGACCGTCTAATGGGGTGACGCGGGGGTAATGGGGGTGGTGGTCTGCAGGCGGAGAGAGTGAGGAAGGGGAAGACTGTTCGTCAAGGCAATATGCTGGGGCTGCTGCCGGTGAGAGTGTTTGTTATGCTCAGAGGAGGTGAGGGGGTGGTGGGCCAGAGCAGCTCGGGGGCACGTCTGTCCTGCATCATCCCTGGGAGAAGGCGGAGCGAGTAGAGGGGGGGACGTAGGGGTAGAGGGGGAAAGCAGAAGTAGAGGGGGAAGGACAGAGGTAGAGAGGGAAGGCAGGGATAGAGAGGGAAGGCAGGGGTACAGGGGAAAGGCAGGAGGAGTATAGAGCGAAGGCAGGGGGTAGAGGGGAAAGGCAGGGATACAAGGGTAAGGCAGGGGCAGAAGAGGAAGGCAGGGGTACAGAGGGAAGGCAGGGATACAGGGGTAAGGCAGGGGTAGACGGGGGAGGCAGGGTTGATTGAGGGAGGCAAGTTATGAAATCCGTCAATGAAGGATTTATTGTATTACACTGGCGTGCACGTTATAAGGTGAATGAGCTCACACGCCCTGTTGGAAGAAGAAAGCATTAATGAACTATCTCACTGCTCCCTGCGATCACTTTCAGCAGCACACGGAAGGAAGAAAGGACGAAAAAGTGTGACGAACAGGTTCAGTCTTAAACGTCACGTGAATCAGAGGATGTAATAATTGTCTGGCAAATTTCTGAAAAGTCTAACATTATATTTGCATGTATCTTACTGAGGTAACGTTGTGAGTAACTTACTGTGCTCATGCAAAACTATTTAATGGATGTAAAAAAGAGAAGATAAAGTGAGCCATTATTATCTTGTCAGGCAAGGCAGTGGATATGACGCCTTAAACTTGCATGTGTCTTGTTTTTCCAAGGCTTTTGGCAAGCAGAGTCATGAATACTGGATCGTGTAGCACACCTGCGTGGACCATATTGTGTAACTATGCCCTGCTTATATTCTCAA
>NC_087165.1:13043511-13051011 GCF_035594125.1 Scylla paramamosain | reverse complement strand
TTTTTTCATGCTAGTGACGCGTTGCACTTTTTTTCCCCTCTCCCTCTCTCTCCCTCTCTCTCTCTCTTTCTTATATCGTCAGCAGGGCTTCACTACCTCTTTTAGGATGATGGTAACTTATTCTTATTTATTGAGGACATTCTTTTATCTGGGAACTGGATACTTTTATGTATTTATATATATATTTTTTCTCCCTTGACTTTTCTTTACGAGCCTGAGGAATGTCTGCCAGCTAAGACTGAGAAACAGGCAGACAGACAGACAGACAGACAGACAGGCAAGCAGACGGACAGACGGACGGAAGGAAGGAGAGAGACGGGAGACGAGAGTGGACGGGGAGGGAAGACGTCTGAAGGATAGTGATGAGCAAGTAAGAAAAAAAAAAAACACGTTGCTCGGAAATTGCTTGCTTATAAATTAGTAAAAACGTGGACGTATCTCGGAGGTTTTATGGAGAGAAAATAAAAGAAATATACGAAACGCTAAAACTATCGTACGCACATAGTAGTAGTGAAGGAAAATAAATTATCACTTGGAATTATACTGTACATTGTAATCGAAAAAATAACATTATTAGCAAGGCAAGAGGAGACTTACAGAAACGTGGAGAGAGAGAGAGAGAGAGAGAGAGAGAGAGAGAGAGAGAGAGAGAGAAGGGGAGGAGGATACGGAGCTTTCATCTTTACATCTCTAGTAAATTGACCAGAACAAATTATGGTCTTATGCACACTACCCATCCGTCCCTCACTCACACACACAATGGGCCGGTAACACCCACCACTCCATCCTCTCTCTCCTCCTTTAGTTTAGTAGGTGTTCTGTTATTGATTACCCACAAGCACACCGTACTCGCCACCTCCTGATGAACCGCCACTCGAGGGAAGCAGACCAGAGCTAGCCAGGGACTCGACGCACTTACTGGCGAAGGTACAGCGAGCGACAGATGATCCTTAGCCAGGACTTTCTCTCTCTCTTGGCTGTAGCAGGAGACTGTGCATGGGTGAGGGTGGGTAGTTTGAGTTTCAGCCACAGGGACGCCCACGCAAATTCTCAATGCTTCGTCAAGACTTAGATAGACACGATAAGGTTTCTTCTCCCCCCCCCTCCTCCTCCTCCTCCTCCTCCTTGTCCTATCCTCCCTCCTCCTCCTACCAATCTCCCTCTTCTTCCTCCTTCTCTCCCTCTCGTTCTTGTTGTTGTTCTTTTTTTTTTCTTCTTCTTCTTCTTCTTCTTCTTCTTCTTCTTCTTCTTCTTCTTCTTCTTCTTCTGCTTTTCTCCTACTTCTCCTTCCTCTTTGTGTTCACGATACTTCAGTAAAACTGCAAACTTCTTCCTCAATTTATTCTTCCTCCTCCTCCCATATCCACTTCTTCCCTTCACCATTCTCCCACCCCTAACCCCCCCCCCCCCTCTCTCTCTCTCTCTCTCTCTCTCTCTCTCTCTCTCTCTCTCTCTCTCTCTCTCTCTCTCTCTCTCTCTCTCTCTCTCTCTCTCTCTCATTGATTCACACATCCAGTGCAAGATTAGTGATATATATTCCTTCCAGTCTAGAAAGGAATGAATGGTACTTATCAGAGCTGCCTTAACCCCGCATAACAACGCCACTTACTCTCCTCCGTGTTTTCATAATGTTTCTGGCTGATAGAGCAATGAGCGGAAGATGGGAACGGGGAGACGAAGAATGGGGTGTGAGGCGGGTGGCGACAAGAAGATGTATGTAAATAATGCACCATATAAAAGGACGCAAAAGGACCTGTGACCTATTGCGAAGATTGAGGACAGACAGAGAATAAAACATATAGAAAGTGGCGACAACGGGACATCCATAAATTCTTGAAACTTATTGCAGGACGAACAAGAAGAACAATGTCATTGCTGTTATTTATGAAACTCTGGTATTTCACTTTGTTGATGTCTTAGGCAAGGCTGTCCATATAGGTGACTTTGGGGTAACGTAAGAGAGTGTTTGGTATACCTTGGGGTAAAAGGGCAGGACGGCTTGCTAAGGGAGGGAAGGCAGGGACGAAACCATTGGGAAGACGAGGGAGAGGAGGAGGAGGAGGAGGAGCGGTAATACGTAATCTCTTTATTACAGCTATTACTCTTTTGTCATGGTCGCGGGTATTCTCACTTAGATTTTAGGTCACTTTTTTCCAGGTCTTTTATTTTCCCTTTTTTCTTCCATAGGGTTCCCATTAAGGAAAACTAACCATGGCGGTCATCAAAGCGACAAGACAGGCAAGGGGACGCCTGAGGGAGCGACATGTGATTGAAGGCAAGGTAAGGAGTGGAATGGTGTGCACTAACCTATTGCTTTCTTGCCTTCTTCATGCTTGCCTCGACATACTGTGGTTCTCTCAAGTGAGAACTCTATTTTCTCAGTTTGCGCAGCTACTTATATTATCTCGCTTCACTTTGTCCAGCAATGTTGTTTTTCGACCGTCTTGTCAGAAAGGGTGTGGTGCAGTTATTTCTCCTTACCTGGACTCGAATACTGGCCCACAGATTCATCACAGCAGACGATGACAGAAAGTAAATGAAAGTTTTAAATACTGACCATAATAAAGTTTTAATTTTATAAGAATGAGATAAGGCGTCTTATTCTCTGTGTTGTTTGTCATGTGTACAGGCGATGGAACCAGCTGTTTTTCTTTTGCAATATGTTTGCATACTATACAGAGTAGCTTATATACATTACAATGTTTGGTAAGCTATGCTTTTTTCTCCTGACGACGAACTGACCCCTATTCTGGGCAGGAAATGTGAATTCAAGAGGTATCATTTTCCCAAATGTGACCTTCCCTTACTCTTCCCTTTACGCTGCTCACGTTCTGTCTGCGAGGCTGGTAGCTTTAAAGCAGAGGATAAAGGTTTCAAAGCTGAACTAAAGCTAAATGACAGAAGTTTAGTATATCACTAATAGTCTGGAGAAATTAAATTGTGGTGGAGAAATGCGAAATAAATTCATGCAAGGTTTTAGTTATATTTCAAGAAAATTAGCGAAACTACATCAAAGAGAATTAATAACGACACGAAGGAGCTCAGTGATTATTAAAAGAATAGATGTGAAGAGGTTAGCGAAGACCAATTGTTGGCAGGGAAGGCAGATGAATGGAAAGGCAAGAGTATGAAGGTTGACCAGTGACCTCACCCACGCTGCTCTTACTAAACCTCAACAGCAGTAGTCTTCACACCTTTTAAAACTACACCACTCTCTTTGTATTTTATGTTCTTTATATATTTTTCCATCATGTCAACGTTGAAAATTTACTGATTCTTACCAATGAAAATGGATAAAATAGAGTAGATTGAGTTATAAATTCTAAGCCCGAGAACAAGAAAGCCAGTAATATAATTATGTTCTCAGGAAAAAAAAAAAAGCATTTGAATGTATCAGTTATTTATCAAAACTCAGCTTAAAACAGCTAAAGTGAATATTTCGGTAGACAGACTATAATCTTCAATTGTTGTATTTTTAAAATATGACGCTGCTGCTCTGCATTCCCCCCAATAAAAAAGTATTTGTTATTATGTAAGAGCTTACAGTAGTAGTAGTAGTAGTAATAGCAGTAGTAGTAGTAGTAGTAGTAGTAGTAGTAGCAGTAGTAGTAGTAGTAGTAGTAGTAGTAGTAGTAGTAATAGCAGTAGCAGTAGTAGTAGTAGTAATAGTAGTAGTAGCAGCAGCAGCAGCAGCAGCAGTAGTAGTAGTAGTAGTAGTAGTAGTAGTAGTAGTAGTAGTAGTAGTAGTAGTAGTAGTAGTAGTAGTAATAGTAGTAAAAATAGTAGCAGTAGTGCCAGCAGTAGCAGCAGTAGCAACAAGGACACCATTAATAGTAGTAGTTGCTTAAGTTATCCATTCCACTCCATTACTTTCGTAGTTATTGTGTTGGTTTGTGGTTCGTCACCGTGGGCAGTTTGCGGCTCATAAACACAAGACTGTTATCAGAGTAAGTGTACCCCCACGCCACAACCTTGATTTTATATACGATTATTATTACGTTGTCATTCTCCTGGAGCTATAACTTGCAGTTTTTCTGTTTCAATATTTAGACATTTTGATTGCAGTTTTTTGTCTATAAATCGGGAAAAAAGTACTTAACAATGAGAGCTTTCTGTAACAATAGTAATATAAACAATAATGATGATAATAGTAACAATAACAACAGCAACAACAAGAACAACAACAACAATAACAATAACAAAAACAACAACAACAACAAAAACAACAACAACAACACAACAACAACAAATATTCATCACTAACTCACACTAGCTACTCAGCTACTCACCTCTTTAAAACTCGTTGCCTACATTGGGCATCATGTGTGAGCAGCTGACGACCACTTCAAGGAGAGCAGCCTGTCAGAAGAGGAGAGAGAGAGAGAGAGAGAGAGAGAGAGAGAGAGAGAGAGAGAGTGTTGGATGATTATTGTGACCACAGCAAGGCCAGCTGATAGCGAGGGCACATGCTAAGGCTTGCTTATCAAAAACAGCTGGTTCTTAATGGCGGGTTAGACAACAGTAACCCAATATCATCAGTTCATCACCATCGATTATCACACCAGTCATAGCCTCAAGAGCTGCCCCATTCCTACCCACACAAGAACACGATGCAAATAGGTTAATACTTGGTTAATACGAGGATGCCATCACCCACGGGAGGCGCTGCAGGTATCAGGTATCAGGTATCCTGGGAGGCAGCCTAGAACAGAGGATCGGAATGGGGATCCGCGGAACTCCCTCGTAAACTTTGCTCATCGTCCAGCATTACTATAATTGAGGTCTGTTCAGTGCCACTCACCACTCACTCCTTAAGCGCAACTTCCTACTTCATTCTCCACGGTGAATTCAGCACCACACTCACGCTTCGTTATCACTGGCCGGGCAGCGGAAGGTTCTACACGAGGCTTACGTAGCTTTGTTGTCTCCCCAAGCACAATGTAAGTCGTCTCTCGAAGCATAATGTGACTCGTTGCAGAGAGTGTAGAGAGAAATTGATAATTGAAAGGTAATGCGCAATGGAGGTGGTAAATATGCAGGATTTCCAGCTATGAAGACTGTTTTCCTCTAGATGTAAATGTGGAAAAAATAACAAAAGCATTATTGTCATCATCATTACTACCATCATCATCATCATCATCATCATCATCATCATTATTACCTATTATTATTGTCCTGATCATCATAATGATCGTCATCATCATTATCACCATCATCATCATCATTATCATTGATAGCATTAGTAGGTACTAGTAATAGTAGTAGTAGTAGTAGCAGTAGTAGTAGTAGTAGTAGTAGTAGTAGTAGTAGTATAGAAGTATACAATATATACTAGTAGTAATATATAGAAGAGAGAGAGAGAGAGAGAGAGAGAGAGAGAGAGAGAGAGGAGAGAGAGAGAGAGAGAGACTGACTGACTTACTGACAGACAAACAAAAAGGCAACATCACTCAACAGAATCAGTAGGTGTAATAGTAACAGTAGTTGTAGTGGCGGTCATGAAAGTAGAAGTAGTAGTAGCAGCAGTACTAGTAGCAGTAGCACCGCTGTAGCAGTAGTAATAATAACAGTGGTAGTAGCAGTGTGCCCCAACCCGAGGCACCACCGAACAACTGAATGACATTCCCAATTTGGAGACAGGAAGGATGCCCTCTAATATTGAATCCTGTTATTTGCGAAATTATAACAGGAGAGATGATTTGGACTGAGGTCCTGCAGATTCACGGCAGCGCGTGGCTCCGGGGCATGAATACATGGAGCTCCAAAGCCATGCTGAGCACCACCGAATTTGGAAACGCAATTATTGACATGTGCAGTACTTATAGCACAAGCAAAAAATATCATTGTCTCTAGCTCTCATCCTATCGACACCCTCACTACATGCTGCCTCTCTCCCCTTAATGGAAACCAGGAAGGAGATCAATGGGAGTTGGGAAAGATCTGCGGCGAGTTCTGAGCAAATGTGTAATGGCTGTTGTCAAGGAAGATGCAGGAGGGACAGCAGGGAACCTCCGATGACAAAGCAGCAGGCAGGGAGAGAAGCAGCCAACCATGCCATGAGGACCAGGGAGAGTATAAGGCATGGCTTCTTGTCAGGTCAAAAATGCATTTGATGGATGACAGCAAGACCACGCTCCATTATATTAAATCAAACTCCTAGCATAGTAATGTACATTAAAAATACTTATTATAAACATATATGTGCGTACATAACATCAATAGCGAAACAAAAAACTTAAAACCATGGGAAGCAGCTACACAAGGGTGATCCAGCAGTACTTTGGGTTCAGGTGTACCACAAAACAAAATGTCACACACAAAACATATTTGAAACAAGTTGTGTGTGTGCATGAGGCAGAATTTCAGACAGGATAGTGGGACCTAATGAATGATTAAGCCCTGAGATAGGATACACCTCTAACGCCAAGTCCTTCCTCTCTGCGAAACCGAAACATTATGACTATATGACCATCTCATTAAAGTCTTCATTGCCAGTGGGAAATTATTGGCAGAAGATGGACAGCCGCACATTAGAGTAGTTACTAAAATGTAATAATTTAAGGAGGACGTGAGAGAAAAGTGACAGTGAGTGAAGAAAACTGCAGCTATCATAATGACTAAGACTCTCAGGCGTAACTTTTTCACCATACTACCTTGACGGCATCCAGTATCAATGGAGCTAATTAATACTTTCCATCCAATGCATCAGCTCATTATTCCTAAGAGTGAAAAATCCCATCATTAATGTTTACATACCAAGAAGAGAAGAAAATGAAGGAACCTACAAGAAGCCGTCAGGTTCACACATGGCAGTCCGTGTATCAAACATTATTTCCACCATAAGAACATAAGAAATAAAGGAAACAAGAAAATAAGGTCCCATTGATAATGAAATCTCATACTCTGGTGAGGAAGGAGGGCAGGGTAGGCACTTCCTTCAAGACTGAGCAGCACTGTAATCACAAGTCCTGAGAGTCGAAAAAAAAATATACTCCAGCCTCGCCAGATCCCTCACTGACATGATCATGACGCAGGATGTATATGAAAAAAAAAAAAACCCGGTGAAGTACTCAGAAGTACTCAGAAGTACTAAGAAAGAGAATTTTTCAGTAGACAGGCATCAGACACATGCAGAAAGACAGTTTGAGACATTCATAGCTAAATTAGATATACTATGTACAAAAAATCACACAACCTGGAAAACAGGAGTCTCTGTCTGGTGAGCGTCATTAGTATAATTATCAGTAAAGCTTCATCTTCTCCAAAAGGATCCGAGGACGCCCTCACACTAAGGTAAATATATATGGCTGGCCAACTGCGGGGCTATTGTGAGGATTGATCACAAAGTTGCCACTGATATCGTGGTTTATAAAAGTAAATGAAATGAAGAAATTATTAAAAGCAAATAAACAAACAGTGTCATAGGCATGATGAGATGAGTGTTCTAACAACCAACATACTAATGGAGGTGTGTTGTCTCTGCCAAGTTAGTACTGCTTC
>NC_087165.1:13008511-13026011 GCF_035594125.1 Scylla paramamosain | reverse complement strand
CTCCTTTTCCTCCCTTTGTTGTACGTTTCCTGGGTAATCCAAAGCCATTCCCTTTATCCCCAACCTCCCTGCAGCATCCCTGACCTCCTCTGCTCCAGCCACATGAAACCATCCACCCTGTTCCCTATTCTTCTTTTTCTTCTCCGCTTCCCACCTTTCTTCCTCACATGCAGTATTCTCTGTCTCCTTCTCTTATTGAATATGCAAAAATATAAAAAAATAATAGGAATGAAACATATGAATAATATAGGTAAGTAAAGTATTTTTCATCCTTTTTTCTCTTTCTCCTCCACCTTCTTCTCCTGCTTTTCTATAGTCTTCTCTTTTTTTCTCCTTTTATTCCTCCTCTTGTTTTTCTTCGCATGCCCCCTGTGTCTGCCGCCTTGGTTTGCACCTCCTGCTTTTCTCTGTTACATTGGGGAGTCCAGCGTCGGTCTTCAGAAACAAGTCTACGGATTCCAGAAGTACTATTCCATTGTTTTCTGAGCTGCCGGTCTCGTGTCCCTGAAATTTTCCCTTTACTGTTCCCTTACAATGCCTTGCCTTTTTATATGTGCGGGGAAAAGTAAAAGGAGTAATACGTGCATGTTATCTCCGTTGTACCTTTACCAGTTCCAGAGATCAAGATGTAACAGATTCACGAGGTTCTTTTATTTTTTTATTTTTTTTTTTTACATCTCTTAGCAGTCCACTCAGAACATTTTGCTTTTGTATATGTGTAAAAGGAAAGCATGTTATCACCGTAACACCTTTACCAGTTCTAGATATCGTGATGCAATAGATTCACGAAGGTCCTTTGTTCCTTTTAGATATCTCTGTTTATGAAGGAACGTACCAGTATCTATCAACTTTCCTGTCTCTGTTCATGAGGCAGCGTGATTATATCAAACAACTTCCCTTCCTAACTGTTCGTGTATCGCCTTATCCATTTGTTTTCCCAGAACGATCACGTCATCACAGATTCTCAGAAAAGAATTCTGCACCCTCTTCAAGTTTTTTTTTTTCTTTTCACCACGCAAATGTTTCCATGGAAATATTCACCAACGCTTATTTTACATACCACAGAATAGAGAAAAACCTCATGTTCTGAATGAAGTAGGAAAAATTATCACGATAAGAATTGAGAGAATTAAAGTAATGTCAGTGAAAAGGTGAACCGTTTATATACAATTTTATGATAGTTTAACAGCCATTTTTGTGTTTGAAATTCATATATTCTGAGTAAATTCATTCTGTCTCACCCTGTAATATTATTTTCATGGATATCACGTGATTTTTTTTTTTTTTTTGTTTCTGAAACGGCAATAGTTGCTCATGTCATATCAGAAAACTTTAAATATTCGGAAAAGCGAAAATAGGTGATACTGAAATATTAGGACTGCCTGGTGTTTCAGATTCATAAATGTTACACCTTTACTGGTGCTGAAATTTGGTTTTCTGAAGCGATTCACTGAAATTATTACCTATAGTATGTTTCTTTTACAGCCGTGTGTGTGTGTGTGTGTGTGTGTGTGTGTCTCTCTCTCTCTCTCTCTCTCTCTCTCTCTCTCTCTCTCTCTCTCTCTCTCTCTCTCTCTCTCTCTCTCTCTCTCTCTCTCTCTCTCTCTCTCTCTCTCTCTCTCTCTCTCTCTCTCTCCTCTCTCTCTCTCTCTCTCTATATATATATATATATATATATATATATATATATATATATATATATATATATATATATATATATATATATATATATATATATATATATATATATATATATATATTCACATATCTACATTACTTTCTCCAAAAATGAGTGTGGTAGAACATAAAAACTAACAAAATGCATGAATACACTTAGAATTCTAAAGATTTCCAGCAGGTTTTCTTTTATAATGGATAATATTTCCACAAAATCAAAACTTACACAATTCAGATTTTAGCTCACTCTTTTAAAACACTTTTACTCTTAAAATTCCTTTTGCAAACATCCATTTCTTACTTCTTACTCATCTATTTTTTTTTCATATGATTTCGGTATTTTTACAGTAAGCACACACACACACACACACACACACACACACACACACACACACACACACACACATACCACCGCCATCACTACCATTGAAAAAAATAAACAAGAACTATCAACTACAGTCATTGATACTACATACTCTACTACTACTTCGACTGCTGCTGATACTGTTACTACTACTACTACTACTACTACTACTACTACTATCACCACCATTACTTCCACAACAACTACTGAAACGAGTTCTAGGTAGTTCTTGTTTATCTATTAATAATGCAGCTAATGATGATGATTCTGGTATTATTATTATTATTATTATTATTATTATATTATTATTATTATTATTATTATTATTATTATTATTATTATTATTATTATTTTTATTATTACTATCATTGCTATTACTACTACTACTACTACTACTACTACTACTACTACTACTGCTACTACTACTACTACTACTACTACTACTACTACTAGTAGTAGTAGTAGTAGTAGTAGTAGTAGTAGTAGTAGTAGTAGTTGTTGTTGTAGTAGTTTCAGTAGTAGTAGTAGTTGTAGTAGTAGTATTAGTAGTAGTAGTAGTAGTAGTAGCAGTAGTAGTAGTAGTCCTATTATAGTAATTGTATATTATCATTATTATTATTGTTTTCATTCTAATTTTCCTCTTACTTCTCTTTCCTTTAGTTGTAATTGTTATTCCTACTGATGTTATTGCTGCTGCTATTGTAGTGGTACCTGTAGCAGCAGCAGCAGCAGCAGCAGCAGTAGCAGTAGTAGTAGTAGTAGTAGTAGTAGTAGTAGTAGTAGTAGTGTTGGGGGTGGTAGTGTGGTGGTAGTGGTGGTGGTCGTCGTGGTAGAAGGAGAAAAAGAAGAAAAGAAAAAGAAGAACAAGAACAAGAACGAGAACAAGAACAAGAAGAAAAAAGAAGGAAGAAAGAAAGAAAGAAAGGAAGAAAGAAGAAGAAAAAAAGGGACAAGAAGAAAAAGAAAAAGAAGAAGAAGAAGAAGAAAAAAGAATTAAAAGAAGAAGAGGAAGAAGAAGAAGAAAAGAAGAAAGAAAAAAAATAAATTCGAAAAGAGGAAAAGAACCTGTATATAAGAAATTAAATTAAAAAAATCTGCAAATGAAATATAATAAAATAAGACGGGATGAGTGAGGGAGGGCATGATTGAGAGGGGAAAGGTAATTAGCCACAAGTGAGGGAGGTGAGGGTTTATACTGTGGTGTGAACGGGTCAGAGGTGACACGGTACATGGCAAACCTTCATGGCTGGGAAAGTAAAGACTGAGGCAGAGGAAGAAAAGAAAAGAGAGAAGGAAGACGAGGAGGAAGATGAGGACTGAATTATACTGAGAGAGAGAGAGAGAGAGAGAGAGAGAGAGAGAGAGAGAGAGAGAGAGAGAGGCGAAGACTACTGGCTGACTTAATAGTGGGGTCTGGTTTTCCTCTGCCAGCCCCAGTGACATGCAACCTCTCTCTCTCTCTCTCTCTCTCTCTCTCTCTCTCTCTCTCTCTCTCTCTCTCTCTCTCTCTCTCTCTCTCTCTCTCTCTCTCTCTCTCTCTCTCTGTAGCATTACATAATTGAACAATAATAGCAAAACCACCACCACCACTATCACCATCCTCATCATTAACAACAACAACAACAATCACCACAGGGCACATTGCTTTCGTACCAGCCTGCTTCCTCTCCCCGATTATGCCTCATACACACGAGACCTGCTACACACACACACACACACACACACACACACACACAGGCACGGCAGAAATACTTATCACCATTGGTCAAAGTAGATGTTATACATTTGCACCTCTTCGTAATTACACTTACCTTCTACAGAAGTTCCCCAAGATTACTTGGAACATCATGGGACGAAGGGAAAGGGTCTTAGCCTGAAGGGAATACGGTAGAGAGGAAAGAGGAGGAGAAGGAAGAGGAGCGGACCAGATGGAAGGTGTTGGAGGTTGTGATGGGGAGTGTTGGTAGTCTCTGGGTCAGCTCTCCTTGCATGTCTGAACGCCGTCTTGATGCCTCCTCCTCGGGTACTCTGCGGAGGAGCTAATTATCGTTGTAATGGTACGGCGTATTTGTGAAAATGGGGGCAGACAGGGCCATCCGTCTGTCCTAATGCTCGCCGACGTTGTGGCTGCTTCGTCCAGGAAACCTACATCACTGTTATTTCCGGGTGCTGGGGCGCCTGGAGCTGGCCCGCCGGGGTGCGCGAGTCTGCAAGGGTTGGGAGTGGGTGGCGGGTCTCGTTAGCCTCGCTCGTAAACACTTTTGACCCCACACTGTTCTCTTGTGTGTGCGATGTTTTTGAAGGAGGTGCGGCAGCGTCCTTATTGCACCCGTGGGTGTGTGTGGCCTAAAGGTTGCCTCAGAACTCGTGCACCGCAGTAATGCAGTGCTGCTTTACTCTTCAGGAGAACACAGTTGCTGCAGAAATTAGCATAAGTTGAACGAAAATACTATGCTGGCGTAGGTGCTAAAGTTGCGTCCACTAGACATGTAGGTTTTGTCTTTAGTTTATTTTGTAATTTTCTTTTTCTTTTACATTTTTCTTTTCAAGGATATCCACCACACCCTAGGATGAGTCCTTGTCTGGGGAGCAACAGGTAGGAATAACAACGTCACTTCGAGGTTCAAGTAATACTAAAATATAAAACAGAAATAAGGCTTTACTTATGAAGTCTTTGTCAAAGTCATTATGTAAATGAACGATTGATATCGAGTCAGGAAAGGTACGTTTTCTCTTTCTCCTTCTTTCTGCCTCCAAGCCAATCTTTGTCCTTGATCTTCCTTGATTAATGGTTGCCAAAATGTGTTCACTTTTCATGACTGTGAGAAAAGATCTGACAACAATGCAATCTTCTTCCACACATGATTAACTCTTTACGTCACGGTTTATGCTTTGTGTTACTTCATAACTAGACAACTTATAAAAAGATACTGACCGATCTATACCGAGATTGTCATTACAGATTACGTCCCATCCTCAACTTTTATTTCAGAAGTATAGTTATTGTTAATTGCATACATTGACGAAGAGCAGAGGTGTGCACGTGCTGCAGCGTTTAATAGTATCAAACGCGTTACACAGGCACCTCCATCTTGCACCAGGTATAATGTGCAAAAATAGTCTTGGGGCTTTTTCTTAATACTCAGTTTACATTTATCACAGCTTGAGAATTGCCTATTTATTGATTGTTCTGGCCGTTGTTAAATTTATTTTAGTCTATGTCTCCCAGATATCAACCATTTCCTTACATATCCTGTATGTAGAAAATGCTTTTTAATGGGTAACTTTGAAAATTTATGTATTATTATAATATAGAAATATTACTAGAGTACATGTAGTAGCTATATAATAAGTGAATTACAGAGTGGTGAATAGTGCTAAAATATATTTTGAATATTCGTAGTCGGGAACTGCACTTGGCTGAAACAGACAACTATTTAAGATGTTACCCAAAAGTATTGAGCCCAAAAGTATTGAACACCTGACCAAGGAACGTTACAAACCGTCTCCATGCTAAAGTGCGTTACTACTCGCAGCCTCGTCAGACAATGGATGGGTCAGTAATGTCTGTTTTGGAAATTATAAAAGTGATGATGGGCAGTACTAATATAGAGAAATACTGAGGTAAATGCTTCGTCTTCTTGAACACTGTTAAAAAAAAAAGATGTTTCGAGACACATCTCCAATTTTGGATAATCCTTGTAGCTCTGCTATCTGGTGACTGGTATCTTCAGTGGGCCTTTTCTTTTCTAGCACTTGGTCAGAGCCTCTCTTAAATAGAAAAAAAAATAAAATAAAAAAAAAAAAAAAATATATATATATATATATATATATATATATATATATATATATATATATATATATATATATATATATATATATATATATATATATATATATATATATATATATATATATATATATATATATATATATATATATATACGAGTATATTAATAAAATGAATTAATAAATAGATGAACGAGACCTCACCATTTTATTATATTTTTTTTCTTTCCTTGATATGCTTCAAAGACTATATAACTAACACTAACAGACGTTACAGAAATAACAGGAGGTAAGCCATGGCAATGGTTACCAAGGCAAAGTTGTGAAAAAATTAGATGGGCGGCATGTTGTTAGAAAGTCCTTAAAAATGCTAAATCAACAGTTAGACTCAGCAAGGGAAGCAGTACAGTTCCGAAATATGTTGAATAGGTAGGAAAGAAGCCAATCAACCAAAGATAAGTGTATCCTGTCTGCGGAGTTGTTTCTCTTGTGTTGCTGTTTCCATGTGCCAGAGCTAAAGATAGACACCAGATTTTGAGAGAGAGAGAGAGAGAGAGAGAGAGAGAGAGAGAGAGAGAGAGAGAGAGAGAGAGAGAGAGAGAGAGAGAGAGAGAGAGAGCGTTTAGCCAATGCCCAGCCATCGTAGAGGCTTATTCAGTCAAACGTTATTTATTTATTTATTTATTTATTTATTTATTATAATTAATACTTATTTCTTTAAGATATCCACTGCAAGGTCTGCTGAGTTTTCAAGGCAAGGGAATTCGACGATCGCATTAATTTTCCGTGACGTGATACCACGTCGTGCTCCTTCATTTGAATCTTTTCGGAATAAAATAAATATTTTCTACCTAATAAGAGTCTGTGATAATAAGAAGCTTTCGCTGTTAATAGCTTCCATTCCATTGATAGCTATTCAAGGTACAAAATGGCAATGAAAGAATAACGGAACTGTTATTAAAATATACTTAGTATGCGATTACGTACACAACAGAATTGCAAAAATAACGTTTGCCATTTCTCCTGCGTCGTTTCATATGGAATTATCTATAGCCATGAACATATTGTTTTCAAACAATAGTTAAAGAATACTTGTCACTTCACAAATCTCTGATACCTAATATTGTTATTACCGGAGAGAGAGAGAGAGAGAGAGAGAGAGAGAGAGAGAGAGAGAGAGAGAGAGAGAGAGAGAGAGAGAGAGAGAGAGAATATCAGAGAATGGTAGTACGAAGAAAAGAAAGGAGACGTTATGCTGAGTTATGCTGACCTGTCAAACCCGACTCAGTTGGTGTCAATGCAGGCCAGATAAGAAGCATGTGCATTGCTCTTACTCGGCTCTGACGCAGAAACCTTTATACCATGTTGGTGAGCAGACGTCCTGGGCAGGGTCTGCCTAGTGATGGTGCTTTCAAGACCCTTCACACCTGAGTTTCCTTTTCAGTTAACGTGTTCATTATAACAAAGCAAAGCATACAACCCTTATTTTGTATTCTAAGTGTATGCAATAACTTATTTCCGTGTTTCTGTAAGGCACTCATTTATTTTCTATCCTTATGAGAATTTGTTTTGTGATCTTGGGTAAAATTAAAACATCGAGTCAATTACATGTCTTATTATCATGTTTGGTGCGCTAACATTGATTGTTAGGAATAGTCCAAAAACACTATTTCAACTGAAACTACTGCATTTAATTTGCATTTTAAATCCAAATATTTAGTTTACAACTTTTCATGTCGCTGTCAGACACTTATAAGCGATAACTGACTCTCTTTGATGTCAATCAACAGCATTGTTTTGCTTTCTTGAACTTTCTTTTCATCGTAAGTGTTCTAATTCTTTGACTGTATGCATTTAATCTTGCGATAACGCTTCACAAGACTTTGTAAGACGATACTTAGGACTTGTATGGATGATGGGAGTTAACATTCTTCGTTTTATTTCATTTTTTTAATAATATGTACAGATTGTACTAAAATATGTACAGAGACTCGATACGGTTTTCGACGTACTCGTATTTGGGATGAGTTCGCTCTCATTACAACCCAGCTTGTTACTTTTATCGTGTAAGAGAACTACGTGCCTAGATGTTTAACCAATATTTCCGACTGTGTTTGTTATGTCTTGTCTTTTCAGGAATCTAAGTAGCTTGCGTTTTGGGTGACTGCAGACCCAACTTGTTTGGCTATCACATCCAGCTACCGACATTCCTATTGCTACAGTTTTCTTAGACGTTCATCGCACGCTAATAAGTAAACGAATAAAAACATCCCAGTGTCTTACAACTTCCTATTTGCTTTTACAGCTATTTCGTTCTATTACGAGAAATCTCTTTCGGTGCTAAATTCTGCAGCGTTCTGTGTTTTCATTGTTTGGCCACTCTCTTTGAACTTGTTCTAGAAAAGAACATCGAAACAACTCTGAAACTAAGTTGACCCTTTCTTAGGAACTATTGCACCACGTCTCTTTAAATGACGAGTAAATGAAATTTCTTTTTCATGGTTTCCTGGTAGTATAAAGCATTTGGCCAGTTTCCCGTATGTGTGAAAGAAAATCAGGGTAGATGTTTTTGTTTTTTTTTCACATGAAAAAAAAAAAAAACATATATATAATGTTGTTTGTATTCACAGGCCTTCAAATTACAAACAACGTTCGAATTTGGAACACAAGATTGCATCAGTGTGCATATCAGTAATACTGTATGCTTTGTATCCTCAAGAGTTCTCTCTCTCTCTCTCTCTCTCTCTCTCTCTCTCTCTCTCTCTCTCTCTCTCTCTCTCTCTCTCTCTCTCTCTCTCTCAAAGTAAAAACTTTACTTGATCTTGAGGGAAGGATTTTTTTTTTTTTTTATGTTTGCTAGTATGGTATGGAAGACAGTTACTAATTTCATTATTTGTTTCAAACCTGTCAAAACTATCGAGGGTTGTTGTTTTGAATGCAGACCGGACCTCCAGTTGTTTCAGTGTTATTCAATGTATGAAAATAAAGTTGATTCAGAAAAAAAAAAAGTAATAAAATGTGTTAAAGGTTTTTCATGCAGAGTTGGGAGGAAAGGGTTGAGTAAGCATCGTAATGGATAAAAGGAAACAGTGCACAAAATTACAGAAGCAAGGAGTGGACGACTTAAGAAGAAATACAAAGTGGAAGAGGTCACAATGAAAAGGTGAAGAAGTAGGTGACAGCTTTTGGCAATGATATAACATGTTGTAATGTGTCATCACAGTATTCTGTCGTTGCATAAGGAATGAATATCAAGTGGATATAGCTTCCTGGTCCCCTTGCCGTACCAGATAGCGACAAGTCACTTGACTCCGAACAAAATCATCTAAAGCTTAGGTGATCTTGGTTTGACTAGTAAGGTGGCGGTACGCGTTTGCCCTAATGTTGATTAGGTAAGGTCTTCATTCCCCAACCAGGAGAAAGCCTCTTGTGACGTAAGATTCATCTCGACTTCAAACATTTTTTTTTTATGACAGCGCAGTGTAGCAGATGAGCTAAAGGTGAATTATATGATCTATGGTACGCTAATACTGTAAGAATGGCGTGGTAGGAGGTGGCTTTGGAAGTTCAGGATGGTGATAATGAAAATGATCAGTAAGTATACATGAATTCGGGAATGAACAAGTAAAATGTTTCTAGGATTGGAACGTAGACTTTGATTTGAAATTTGCGGCAATTGGGCTCTCGGTCCTAGTCTGTGTTTTGATGATGATTACGATAGTTGTGGTGATGGTAGTGGTGGACTGGTGGTGATCATACCTCAGGCAGTACGTGAACAAATAAATTTTATCAGATTAGATAAAATTGTTGTTCAATTTTGTGATGAAGAAAATATATGTATAATGAAAAAAAATTCACCGAAGAATACTATAAACAAGAACTTTAACTACTTTTGCTATACGTATGTGTAAGTAATTTTATAATATAAGAGTTCATTGTATGCTATTTATTTTCTGCTATTCTGCTAAACACCTAAATTAGATACTACTAAATTTTCATATGCTGTTTATGGGTGATGTGGAGTGCTATGTATCTGTGTACATACGTGTGTGTGTGTGTGTGTGTGTGTCAACGAGAGCAACACATAACAACAGATCAGAAGCGGCACATATTTCCCGTATTTCCACCTCCCCCTCGGAGTGCCACACTCGTCTCTGAGGCCTTGTGGCACATAACGCAGTGGCCGGTGCTTCCTGTGCAGGGGAATTCAAAACCTAAGTTAGATCACCGCGGGAGAGAAGGAAATATTGGCACGGATCAGCTGCCAGGCGGAGACATCAGGAGGGGGAAGGGCTAGTTGCGCACCATTGCCTCATACTGGACGCTTATTCTGACACTTGTTACTACCTGTCACTCCCTTGCACCATATTGTTCCATCTTGCATCACCACGGACGCCTAAATAGGATTGTCTGGTCCCGTCGCCGTCAAGAGAGGAGTGTGATGCCTGTCCTGGACCTGCCGCTAAGGTATGTGACTGCCCTGCTGGCTGCTCCTCACTCCGTACCTGGGCTGCTGGTCTCTCCCTACTGTATGGTGCCTTTCAGGTGACGGCCAGTGCATTACATTAACCCGGAGATACGTGAGGATGTTTGTTGACAGGTACAAGTACATATTACATATATGTTTTATTTATTTTTTTATTTATTTATTTATTTATTTTATTTATTTATTTATTTATTTTATTTATTTATTTATTTATTTATTTATTTTTTGCATCACTTGCCAGTTAGAAAATTATGAAAGAATTCAGAAAAATGTAGATTTCCACACATCCTGAAATGTATTTAATGTTGCTTTAAGTACCTTAGCCAAGTGATTCAGTATGCTGTTGTTAATTATGCGTAAGGAAATACACTGCAGGGCAAGGGACAGCCCCTATTGATTGTTAGATTAGACTAATAATCCTTTGTTGGGTCGAGATTGAGGGAGTAAGGTAAAGTACAAAGTTCATAGAAATTACATTGTATTTAGGCTGATTATATTATGCACTACTAAATCAGTGAATCAAGATGGCATTAGTGCACAGCTCCTACAGTTTTTCAGTGCTGTTGTTAATTATGACAGGACATTCAAGGCTGATTAAAATCTGCTCAGGCCTTGAAAATTATCACTTAATTTGTAATGTGTCAAACTTGTGTTTTTGAGTGTCACAATAAAAGTTTGATCCTTTGCAAAAGCATTCCGTGAGCAATTAACCCACCTTGACATCAATTTCTTTGTGTTTCCATGATGCTCCCAGCAGGGCATCACAGCACTGCACTGTAATATGTAAACTTTCCTAGCATTGCTAGAGGAGTAGACTGAGCATTTTAAATTTGTGTAATTAGAAAAGTATAGTTTAGAGCAAACAAACAATTTTTGTTGCTGTTGAAGATATTTCCTCATCTTGGTAAATAATAGCCTCCTTTCATTCTTGCTTCATGAATGTATTTCATTAGTAATTGGTGAAAATAAATTTTCCTATTGCTTAAAAAATTTGGTTTTTATCTAATTAGCTTTTAAAAAAATATGTTGGAAGCAAGGAAAATGTATTCAGAAATTTAATTAAACCACGGCACAACAAAATAGTACAAATATCTTGTGTTCTATCATGTTGTTTTCTCTTCTACAGGTCAAGCAGTTTGGTGTATCCCCGGAGCCTTATGTCAGTGTGCCACCTAGGGTGTGAAAGAACAATATTACCACCTATACCATTATTAGCTTGTATATGAACTAGCTTACTCAACCAAGTGAAATCAGTTTTACACACATCCTCCCACACAGTGGTACACACACAGTGACCGATTATTGCATAGTACAAAGTAAAGTTAATGAGCTGTAAATAAAAGAATTGCTTTCGTGTGTAAGAGAACAAATCTATTATATCAAAATGGCAGAACAAGTCAGTCAAGAAGTCTCAGTACCATTGTCACCAGAAAAGACACAATCCAGTCCACAACACCTCCCATGCAGTCCATTACCAGAGCCTCCACAGGGTAACCTTGTCATTCTCAAGGTATGTATACTAAGTGCTTCATTTTCCTTGCTTAGTTATAGTTATGATAGCCAGTGTTTTTTACAAGCTTATATATATATATATATATATATATATATATATATATATATATATATATATATATATATATATATATATATATATATATATATATATATATATATATATTATACAGTCACTGCAGTTCTTGTTCTTTTCCCAGATATCTCAGTTATTCCAAGCGAACTTGCATGCTAGATACTTCTAGTGACTTTTAGAGTCCTTTCCTTATTTCTTATTTCCGTATTTCATATTGTGTTGTTATGTTTTACAGATGCTTTTCCACATGTCCTGCAATTCCTTTTATTTCAATGTCATCCTTTTTCATATATGTACTCTTTTTATCACCTCTCACATCCATGGAATTCATTATCGCTTCTTGGTTTTCACATTTTTTGTTCTTTACTTTATTTACTCCTACAGTTCAGTTTTTTTTTTTTTTTTTTTACCTATGTCTCATTCAGTGTTTTCCTATTTTATGGTACCTTTCACCCAATTTTTTTTCCACAATCATCATCCGTCTTCCCCTTATTGTCTTATATCACTTATTTTACATTCCTTGTATATTCATTATATTAACTTTTCTCTTTTATGTCTGGAGTATTCCTCAGAACTTTACTCTTATGGTCTTCCCTTTCCTCCTTATACTTGTGTGGATTTTAATTTTTGTCTCCTATATATTTTGATTCTTCCTTTGTTTATCACATTGTACCATGTAGTGATAATCTTGTTGCTTCACAGAACATGTTAGTGAGTCCAAGTGATGATGTCTTTGATCAGCTGCGGTTACACCTCCAGGAGAAGATATGTGATGGCAATGGAGAGATGTTATTTGATGTTGGTGTTGGAGCAGGTTAGTGACTGAATCTGTTTTTATCCAGTTGTAAAATTTCCTTAGGATCAATAAGAAAAATTTGGTGGCCATACTGCTAGACGTATTGTTTGCTGTTTACATGTCTTGTTTCTTGAAATGGTTTAAAAGTATTTAATTTCTGGTTTCAGAGGATTTACATGTTTATTGTGTCAGAAAAGTTGAATTTAGATTGACACTGGTATTACCTATTACTTTTCAGATGACTCAGTGTATGGCCTTCCTGAAGATGAGTATGCAGCCTCTGTGGCGACTCTCAGGTCCTTGGCAGACACCCTGGAAGCAGACTGTGTGTTACTGAGGGAGAAAAAATCAAAGGCTGGAACACAGGGGCAGTTTTTGGTGCGTCGGAAAGCAGATTCTAATGATTTTATGGAAGTCAGGTGAGATTGGTACTGTTGTGATGCGTCTTTTGGGAAATATGACTGTAGTATATTACTGAATTATGGAAATTATGTTTATTTCAGACTCACATATCCCAAACTTTCGAAGAATCATTGCTATGGACTTGGTACCTGTCAATATATGTAGGAGTGTGGGAAACTACAGTTAAGGATTTAAAAGTTTTTAACTACATGTTTCAAGATAAATGGGTTAAGAAATAACAACAAGGAGAGGCAGATCACATAAAGCAGTTGTCTTTGATGAAGCAAAACTCTTGTTTAGCCAAGAAGCTGAGGATTGTGAAAGTGCATGTCAGAGGAGTTTGTAGATGTCACAGTAAACTTGACTAATTGCCTAAAATTCAAAAAAACATTCAGGAATCATTGGTATTACTTCTGCTGAAGAGAGGGAGAGGAACACACTCACTTACAAACATGAGATATTTCATAGAACATAAAAACATAAGGTAAGCTACAAGAAACCATCTACATGTGATAGTCCCTGTACATTTCCAAATAATACAATATTCCATTCTGGGAGGGTTGGTTTTGAGATTAACATATGAAGTCATTCATCTTCCCAATATTTTTGAAACTTGCTTGCTTTACCACATTTCTAACTAAGTTCTGTCATATTTTTTCTCATTCTCCTCTATTGTTTGTACACACAGGGTGGCTGTGGTGGGCAATGTAGATGCAGGCAAGTCCACGCTCTTGGGTGTTCTCACTCACGGAGAGCTGGACAATGGCCGTGGCACTGCCCGCATGAAGCTCTTCAGACACAAGCATGAGATGGAGACTGGCCGAACTTCCTCTGTTGGGAATGATATCCTAGGATTTGATAGTCAAGGTGACAGTGGAGGGTTGGTGCAGTACATCAAAGCTAACGTTTAAAACTCGTCTCTGTTAACTGTTGGGATTATGCTAAAACTAGACCATTTGTGGTTTAAAATATTACTGTTGAGTCATCTGATAGTATGATTGAGAGAAAAGATTACTGGTAAACCATTCATTTATTTATTTGCTCAAATCTTTATGTTAAAAATGATGATATTTTAGTTTGATATAAAACTTCAAATGTTTAAAATCCAAGCAAGAATGTGAACAAATATGAGATGTAGATTGCTGAATCATGTTACAATTTTCCTATTCTCCAAGTAGTAATAAGGATCGACAGGTGTAGTGTTGAATTGCTTCCTATGCACAGTGGATTCATCTTTGGGATCCTGCTCATATTGTTCCTTTTTTTTTTTTTTTTTTTTTTTTTTTAATATAGTCATAGCATGAGATGACAGCTGGTGTAAATAATGATGGGGTTAGGTTCCAGATCATTGAGACATTTCATACCAACTGGCTGTATAGCACTATATGTTACTAATATAACAGCATCATAAATCCATGTTACTTGTTCTTCATGTGATCACATTATCCCAGTAAGATTCCCAGAGGCTCTCTTTTGAGGCAGTTTGCTGCTACCATAACCCTGTCATGGCTATCCTGCTAGGGATATATGGTGTCTGATTTTATTTATTATCTGTTATTGGAAAATGTACATTTTATGCTATGAATTTGTAATACAAATATGTAAGTTTATAACTGAAGATTTTTCTTATTTCTTTTGCTTTATAATTTGAAATTATTGTGCTCTTTGCTAATTTTGTGTTTATTTGTTTTATTTTGGATTAATTTGTCACAGCTGGTGTTCATTTATAAACACTTTAGTACAGGTTACTGTAAGACTTGATATGATCAGAAATTATTATTCAGCAAGCTATCCACAATTTTGGACTTTCATGCTTTTGCTAACATTTCTTTCTACTCTAGTTTCTGTGTCTTTATGTTCATTATCTCTGACATGCATTCCAAATTCCTACTTGAAACTAATTGTAAGTAGTAACATGAATCTTAGTGGTCTGTTATTCAAAATTTAAGCCCAGAAATATTTTGATTTACATTAAGATTTTCCAGCTGAACTTTTTCATCTATTTGTATTCTCAGGTTCATTACCTGGTTCTCTTCAGGCTCATAGCTTGTAACTGAGACCATTACCTGCCTACAGGCAAAGTGGTGAACAAACCTGACCATGGACACCTGGACTGGGTGAAGATCTGTGAGGCATCTAGCAAGGTCATCACATTCATTGACCTGGCAGGCCATGAGCGTTACCTCAAGACCACAGTGTTTGGCATGACAGGACACCTTCCAGACTTCACTATGCTCATGGTTTGTTGATTTACTTAAAGATGAGTTGTATTACTTCATGGTATACAGAATTTGAGTTCAGCTTTTATTACACTGTCTCATTATTTACTTCCATCTAACTATGTCTTACTCATGGATGTTCCTTTTACACGTTTTTTCCATTTCTTTCCATGTGGCCAAATCACTGTAGGGTGTATTGCTCATGAGAAAATGTGGTTATAGTAATTAAATAAATATAATGGTAACATATAATGAAAGTAATTAGTACTGTCTTAATAGCAGGAAAATCTTGTGTCATTCATGAACCTTTTCTCCTTCCCATTGTAGGTGGGTGCCAATGCCGGTGTGGTGGGCATGACAAAGGAGCACCTGGGGCTGGCACTGGCCCTCAATGTACCTGTGTTTGTCATTGTCACCAAGATAGATATGTGCCCCCCTAATGTGCTCCAGGACACTCTGAAGCTCCTGCACAAAATTCTCAAGAGTGCTGGGTGCAGGAAGGTGCCTCTTCTGGTTCGAAACCCAGAGGATGTGGTTGTTTCTGCCACTAACTTTGTGTCTGAGAGGTAAAGTGACTGAGTGTTATAATACTGAGAGAAAATTTATTGGAGAAAAATATTGAAAAGAGTGTCTAATATAGACTACACGTGCACACACACACACACACACACACACACACACACACACACACACACACAGTTATATATAGCTGTCTTTTTCCACCATTGTGCATTCACATACAATATGTTTTCTTTATTACTATACATTATAAGACATGGAGGGCATGAGGGTTTGTAAATCCAGGACTTAATGTACTCAGAATATGTAAAATATATCCTTATTGGCAGCTCCTTCCATTAATTCCTTTGAAATTTTCAGGTTATGCCCAATTTTCCAAGTATCCAATGTGTCAGGAGAAAATCTGGACCTGCTGACTATGTTTCTGAATTTGTTGTCATCAAGGACACCACAAAATGACAATGACCCAGCACAGTTTCAGATTGATGACACCTACCAAGTTCCTGTAAGTTGATTGCCTTAAGAGTTCATGGTAAAGTTTGAGTCATAAAGCATGCTGTATCTTGTCACTACTGGCAAATAGTTTGGTACTTGACCAAAGGGAGGAAAAGGCTCAGTAAATAGGATGATGGTATGAATTTATACAAAGCACATGAGCTGTAGACTTAATAATGCTATGTTCATGTTATTAATATAATTTTTTTTTCCAGTAAAGTAGGCTACATTAGTATTTAACAAACTTTGGCTTGGTAATCATCATCATTGATTAGCTTGAATAGAGAAATTAACTGATACTTCTGGAAATAATATCATGAGATGATATTGGGATGAATAGATATGTTTCAGATTCATGAAATTGCATCGAGTGAAAAATTATATATATATATATATATATATATATATATATATATATATATATATATATATATATATATATATATATATATATATATATATATATATATATATATATATTAGACAAGCAGAAGAGCTCTGTTATTGATACATATTTGTATAACTGGCAACTGCTGTTTTCATTAATATTAATGTAATCTTACAATATGTCTCTATAGGGTGTTGGAGTGGTGGTGTCTGGCACCTGCTTGAAAGGGGTCATCCGAGTTAATGACACACTGCTCCTCGGCCCCAATGGGCTTGGGGACTTCATCCCAATGCCCATCAAATCCATCCACCGCAAGCGTATGCCAGTGCGGGAGGTGCGTGGTGGACAGACAGCCTCCTTTGCCCTCAAGAAGATCAAAGTGCATGATGTACGCAAGGGACAGGTGCTGGTGGACCCTTCACTGAATCCAACATCCTGCTGGGAATTTAAGGTTAGGATCAGAGCAGATTTGAGGTAGTCCTTGGATAATTTTTTTTGTATATGGCTTTGGATAGCCAGTCATACAGGGACTGTCATGTGTAGGCCTGATGGCTTCTTATAGCTTCCCATATTTTGTAATGTTCTTATGTTCTTTGTAGGAATATGACTTCTCATTTTGCATTGCAAGTTAGAAATGTGCTATGCACAAGCCATTGAAAAATTCACCTAATTTTCCCATCCTTCATTATTTGTTATTAACCTTTTTGTGATAATATGGTTTTATTAGATATTAATAATTGATGATAAATCATAATTGCAGTTTTATAACACTAAAGA
>NC_087165.1:12918511-13006011 GCF_035594125.1 Scylla paramamosain | reverse complement strand
AGTGTCGATGTTTAGGATTATAACTATGATTTGTATAAGTTCTATGACGTGGCAGATATTTTTTCCCGTGTTGCCATTTTGTCCTGTTAGTGGTGATGGAGGTGATGGGGTATCACTAAAAGGGATTAGCACTCCCACGTAGGTGTGTGTGTGTGTGTGTGTGTGTGTGTTGAAGGAGAAGAAGGAGGAGCAGTGGGAAAGATATTTTGAAGAAGTGACGGAATAAAATGATAGATGTGTTGATGGAGATGGCTCACTTCCTTTCTGGCTCCACCCATGATGGAAGCTACAACTCTGAGTTGCTCACATTCCAGGGTCCTGCATAGCAGGGGAATGGAAATGCTTTACTATGTCAACAAATACCATATTTGATGGCTCATAAGACGCAACTTTTCTCCAAAAAAAAATCTCAGGAAATGAGCCTGTTTGCTATGAGGCCAAGGTTCAGCATTGAGGCAGTGGTTGGTGGTAAGTCTATGGCAACAGAGGCTCTAAAATCAAACCCCAGACATCTTCGCACATGTAAGCAAAGTGATGATTGGTACTACACCACAAAACAACTCTTTCTTTCAAGGTAACAATATATAATAGATCATACTTACCGGTAATTCACATAGAATGACACCAGTCAGGAAGAATTTGCCTAAGTGACCATGCACCACACATTGCATGTACCAAAACAAACATGCAATCAGTTACATGCCCAACCCAGTGACACAGGCAAGCTTCACTGCATTCTTTACAGTGTGATGCTGTTACTCCTTGAGGTAAGACACACTTTCATACAATTAAAATTGCACCTATCTTTTTAACATTCTTATGAACAAACTTTATTACCCCTGTAGTCACTGCCAATGCCATATGCCAGGTACATGTTTACATCTCACAACAGGATTGGTACGTAGGCTACTAGCAAATATTGAAGTTTTTAAATGCAAAATATTGGGATCTAATAATGATCTAAATACATATGAGAGTCTTCAAATGTCAGGTGGAATCCTTCACTTCATATTCAGAGCTTAAATCCACTCATTTACCTTTTTCATTTCAACGTCTGCCAAAACTGGGTGCGTCTTATAAGCCCAAGCGTCTTATGAGCCATCAAATATGGTGTTTCATTGAAGAGAAAGCTTGTAATGGATTCTTTATCCCCACCTTCAAAAGTAACTGCATGGACTGCAAAAGTCACCAACGTTTCCAAGAAAACTGTTCAAAGAATCTGCTCGAAACAAGGTCAGACATCACCAGAAAGGATTGTCTTTTTGTCACCAAAGAAGAGGAGATATTCTGCACGTGTCACCACTCTAGATGACTTTGATAAATGTGTTGTAAGAAGAACAGTCTTGGCATTTTATGAGAAGCATGAATCCCGACTCTGCTAAATATTCAAGAAGAACTGAAGGAAAAAAATATCCTTCAGTGGCTGCAAAACCTCTCTTCACAAGATTCTGCAGGAGATTGGCTTCAAATATGCCAAGCTTGATGGCCGCAGATTCCTGATGGAGAGGAGTGATGTTGTGGCAGCTCACATTATGTTTTTGCAAGACAAAAAAAAAAGTCAAGCAGGCCTCCCAAAACATAGCATATCTGGATGAAACTTGTATATAGATGGTGTGGAAAAAAAGTTGAAAATTTATGATAAATAAATACTACATAAATCTAATCTAATATAATATATATATATATATATATATATATATATATATATATATATATATATATATATATATATATATATATATATATATATATATATGAGAGAGAGAGAGAGAGAGAGAGAGAGAGAGAGAGGTGAAGGAAGGGAGACAAACTGTTAATCCGATAATTGGCGAATGAACTGGCAACATCACACTCATGGGAATTCTAGAATCTGCCACACCTTGAATGGATTTCATGCTCTGAACTGACTATAGTTAACTTGAAGCCATTCCTGATAGAAATGTCTTCTCATTCATTTGGTCTTATGGTCTTCATTTCTACACAAGGATAGTAGATACCTGTTTGTAAAGAATTAAGGAAAGGTCTTGTTTTATGTTTTTAAATTATTATGTATTCTGAGTTTATCAAAGAATGAGCTAGTCGGTGGTAATGGAATTCCTTAAGTGTTTAGAAGTAAAAGAAATTTAATTGAAACATATAGATATATCTAACTTGGGTTGAGATCCCTTAGAAACAGAGATATCTGTCAGGGCACTAGACACATTTGCTTTCCTAATCAAAGTCTTTTCATGAGCATTCTGTCATATCTTAGCTGCAAGACCTCAAAAGGGAGAAATTTTCTACTCCCACTGCCAAAACTGTGTTGGTTGCACAAAATAAGATATAATAATTTTTTATCTTTAATATATTTTTTATGTAGTAATTGCAACATGTTTCAGAATTAGGGGAATCTGATGCAATCATCACAATCATTTTTTAATTAGACAAAGTAGTATTTAGTCACTGAAGGCATAATAGAAACAGAATAACTGCAAGGTTTAAGAACTTATTGTAAATACAATAAAATTTCACAGCTGTGCATGAGAAAATTATAACAGATTTTCATGGAAGAAATAAGTCACCTAAACAATTTATCAGTGATGTGAGTGCATTACTGCAATCATAGCGAAATAGGAAATGGAAACAGTATTTACTTATTTATTTATTTATTTATTTATTTATTATTTATGTATTTATTTCTTAATATTTTTACATTATCAATTACATTAAATAATTTACCTAAATTTTTTTTACTGTGTGTGTGTGTGTGTGTGTGTGTGTGTGTGTGTGTGTGTATGTGTGTGTGTAGTTACATTTTTCTCAGTGATAATTCCCTACCAGTTTTCAGTGATATATAGGTTTTGTACCTAGACATTTAGATTATAAGCAAAAATATAGAGTTACCAGACATAAGAAATTGTAATATAGTAATGCATTAATTACATTTTAAAATAGTGTACTTTTACATAGAGGTCATTAGAGTAAGGCAATTTATAGACAAATTAATCAAACAGATCTTCAGACTGTTCCTCATGACTTGCTTGAAATGCTGTCTGGGAATTAGAACTTTCTAAAACATTATTGATCAAATTAAGACTCATGAAGGATACTGTTCATATTCCATGAAGTACACTAGGTGTTTATTTTTATAAGGCCTCATTTTATATTTATGATGGATAAGGAAAGACATCTGTGATAAATTTACTATTCTCTCAAAATTATTCAGGCATTATCATTCATGCTTTTGTTCTAAGAGAACAATTATGTTATGGGTTGAAAAGATAGAAGCTTCAAAAGAAATGCTATAATTTTTTAATGTGTATTTTAGAGTTTTATATTTGAACCATTTCTGCTCAGGTTCTTTTTTCTGATGTGAAAAAATGAATAAAGAAGCATTACATAAATCTAGTTTTTATTTCTTTTCTTTTCTCTTCTTCTGTCAGTAATAATAATAATATAAAAATGTGCAGCATGATTGGTAAATACACTCATACATGTTAACACCCTCGGTGTAGCCACATCTTTGAAGGAGGGAAGAGGGAGTGTGATGAAAGAGCCAATGTTTGGCAAAGGAACTCAGAGTATTACCAAGAAACCCATGCATAATTGTTCTGTGCTGATCTTAGTGGAGATTTTGTCTGGATCATTTGGGTGAATAATAAAGATGTTTTATCTTTTTTGTTTCCTTGTCCATCAATGTGGGACCTTATTATCACAAGCATCATGTTTTACTTTCTCACTGTCATTTTTCTGTAGAATGTTGGTGGGGATGTTGGCTGCCAGGTAAGAGAGATTGGCTGTTATTCCAGAATTACATTTATGCATGATGTAGACCACCATAGCCATGCATCATGCATTTATTCTGTTTGTTATCTTTAATCAGAATTCAGAGATTATGTTTCAGAGGTTTACACTTACACAACATTAAGCAAACTTTTCTTCTTACCACTCATACACAGTGTTCCTTTTTGTCACTTGCAAATGAGAAGACATTTAAGTCTTCACAGCCCTTCTCAGCCCTTTGTTTCAACAAGCATAATGTACTTATATATATATATATATATATATATATATATATATATATATATATATATATATATATATATATATATATATATATATATATATATATATACTAGTCTTTTTTTTTTCTCAGCACCTATTGGCTTCTCTTTTTCCTTATATGGTCCCCATATTACAGGAATGATATAGGTCTATTAGAATCAGTGCAAAGGAGAATAACTAAAAGGATACAGGGGATGAGGGGTATTCCTTACAAAATGAGACTGAAGCTATTAAATCTACATTCCTTAGTGAGACATAGATTAAGAGGGGACCTGATAGAAGTCTTTAAGTGGTATAGGACTTATAACAAGGGGGGAATTAGCAAAATTTTCTGTATCAGTAGACAGGATAGAACAAGAAATAACAGGCTCAAGCTTGAAAAATTTAGGTGGGTGTTGTACTTTAATACACTCATGCTTTACTGAATACCATCCTCTTGGAGATCACATTTAAAATTTTATTCTGAGGATATTGAAATATGTTGGATGTAATCTGGTATCTAAAGGGAAAATATGGATTATTTCATTTTTTTTATTTCCAGTTAGTTATTTATTTGACAAATTTATGGATGGAGATGACAGGTGGAAATAGGTTGGTATGGTTCATACAGGGACTGCCACATGTAGGCTTGATAGCTTCCTGCAGCTTCTCTTATTTTCATATGTTCTTTGCATACAACTTCTTGTTAACATGCCATTAAACTCCATATGTATGAGTGCATACATACAGTGCAGTCAGAGTTCTAAGATACGTCAGCAAAAAAAAATAAAGACAGTACCTAATTAAAATTTTATAACCATTTTGTTTGAAATCTTCACCTTGTACAACAATACTCTGCTCCCATCACTTCTGTCATGCTTAGAACTTACCTTGGAAGTTTTATTTTCCTCCATGCTGTTAAAGCAGCTTTCTTTTAGTTTCATTCTTCTTGGAGAAGAGTTGGAGAAAGCCAGATCTAATGACCATTGGTAAGGAACAAAAATAGTTTTGGTGTAACTGAGAAGCTGGGCATTATAGAGCACAGATTGGACACATTGTCATGATGAAGCACCAGATTTCAAATATCCCACAAGTCAGGTCATATGCACTGAATTTGCTATCTGGGACCTGAAAAAAAATGTTACAGTAGAGTTTAGTAATAAGTCTTACTCTTGTGGACAGGTCTATAGTGCATATTCTCATGAATATTTAAAAGGTAATGATGAAACTTCTGGTGGCATTCCTGACTTGACTTACATTCTTTATTACTCTGAAGATTTTTTAGTGTTTAGTTTGTAACTGTAGACCAAACTTTTTCTAAAAAGGAATTTCATATTTATTTACTTTTTATGCTAAATAGGTATGTATGCATAAATAACTTAAACTTTGTTTTGGTCAACTTTGGTAGCCAGAAAAGGATGGGGATTAGCTAGATGCCTTAAAATAAAATTGACAGATCTTTTTAGAAATCTCTTGTTATCTTAATTTATGCAGAGCTGCACTTTGAGAAGCTTGGAATGGGATGGCTGTTCAAAGTTTCCACTTACTCTTCTCTTTACTCTCATTACTCATGCTTACTTTAATTCCCTTACTATTTCCTCTATATCACTTTTTTCTAGAATTGAATATTAGGGGCATTTCTTTATTTAATAGTCTTATTTGTACTGCATAATACTTCATACTCTTACCATTTTATCTTCTCTTCCCTCTAGATTATTAAAGCTTCCTATCATCTTGCAGTTGACTAACTTCACCACTATTCTCTTCATTCTTTTAATCTTTTGCCCTGTACTGATGTAGATGACAAATAATCCATATATACTTATATTACTCTAACCAAACCATTCTGTTCCCACCACTAGCATCTCATATAACTAATTTCCACTGCCTGAATCCTAGATCTTCACCTTGTATTTGAATCTTATCTAAATAACATATCTTAGTGTTGTTCCTATGATAATATCCCATAATTTCTCAATCTAATATGTGATTATGACGATGTATTTCTTTATGCATCATAAGGATCCAGCCATATTCCTCCTTTTGTAACACCCTCTTGTATACCTTCATGATTGCTCATGATTATACCAAATTTCTCTCTCTCTCTCTCTCTCTCTCTCTCTCTCTCTCTCTCTCTCTCTCTCTCTCTCTCTCTCTCTCTCTCTCTCTCTCTCTCTCTCTCTCTCTCTCTCTCTCTCTCTCTCTCTCTCTCTCTCTCTCTCTCTCTCTCTCTCTCTCTCTCTCTCTCTCTCTCTCATTGAGTTTGATTAACACTGCACCTGACATTGGGTTTTAACTTTGTTAAAGGCTTACATTTTCCCACGTACATTTTAAAAGCGCATTTTGTTAAAAAATTCAAATTTGTAGGCATTTCTTCATTTAAAAATTTTAATAATTTCTCAGGATCCTAATGTGCACTAGATTTGTATTAATGAACACTGTCATAGAATTTGAGATTTATTTGGTGGGGAATGTAAGAGTCATAGAAATATGTTCAATACTTTTTGACATTTATGATGCTATTATAGTTATTAGGGTTGGAATACAGAGATTGAGGATAAGTGTTATCAATAATGTAATGGCTGAAACTAATGAGGAACTGTACTTTCAAGATTTAAATGACATTCCTCAATCATATTTAGCAATTCATTGAATGTCGGAGAGTTTGCTGTTAAATTGCAGTTACCAGTACTATTTAAGGATGAACATGAGGCAAGAAAGTACTATTTATAGGATTCACTGTAAAAGCTAAGTTTTGTGACTGAAATTTGAGTCCATGTGGTGCTGACAGGTTGTTAGTAATGTATCAAGCTATTTCTTTCAGTGATGTTCTTAGATTTACATCTACATGCTTGTCAAGATTTTAGAGAGTTATAGTATGCTTACTTGCTAGAACAGCAGTAGTGGTAAATTTAATAACTTTGCCTTGTTTTTATGCTTTCAAGCCTCCATTGCAATCCAGCAGGGTATATTCTTCTCATGGCACTTTTTTTTTTTCACCAGCAGTAAAATAACATGGTAACTATCTTCCACTATGCACTCCATCACTCTACAGTTTCCACTCTACACAGCACAGTAAAGTGGGAGTTGTACTTTAATACACTCTTGTAAAGCCCTTAGCTGCTTAACATATATCACATTTTATTTGCTGATAACTATCTCTAGTACTTGCTGGGATGAAGTAGTCTTGGACATGCACAACAGATATGTCCCATCCATTGTCATTTTAAGAGAGGAAGTTACAGGGTTTCAGTACTTGAGATCCAATACTAGTTGATGAACTGACATATTGATTAGGGTCCCTGATCAAATATCTTTTGTTTGTTTTCCATTGTTTTAACAGTACCATCCATTTCCAAGGATGAAGATGAAACAGCTTGTTAATAATGTCATGAAAAGTGTACTACTGATAAGGCTAAGAAAGGGAGAATGATTGTTACTTAAGCTACTAACTGCAATGGAAGTGACTGAATTGTTTACATGCATTTCATAACATACATTGTGTTTGACAGGCTGGAGGTGGAGACGGGAGTGGCCAGCACAGCAGTCAGGGAGGAGGAGCCTTCAGCGGCACTAAGAAGCAGCGCAGTCGACGAGGAGGCAAGCACAGGTGGGTACTTATTACCTTGTAGCCTCGTCTTTAGAGAAGGCATGGTGGATGCCTTCCCTGTGTATTATAAAAGGACATTAATTGTTTTAGTCTACTGAAGGCCAGTTGAACTTTAACGTGCCCCTATTTTTTTCAGTAACCTCATAATAATGTATGTATTTTGGGAACCTTAGTCAGTTTATCCTGCATATGCTGTCTATATAAGGAATGCAAATTCAAGTTTTTAACTCATGAAAACTCATGGATGTATAGTAAATGTCTTAGCTTTTGAATGATAATCCAGTTTTGTTATTCTATGGTTTCATATGATTTGAAAGAGAGGAAGAAATTTTCTTGTCAGAGTTTCTAATGATGGTACACAAACTGTGAAGCATTACTGGAATAGTCTAGACCAGTTATTTTTATGCTTGATGGAACTTAGGAATACTTTGGTCATTATTGTGATGGATTTATATTAGTTTGCCATATTCAGTGATTCTTATCAAAATTTTCAAATGACCTGTTAAGTTTATAAAAGGAAGCACCTCCATTTTCTGGCCATAGTTAATCTGGGTGTCCTGGAGATCACTCGAGTTCTGTTGGAAGGATTGTGAATCAAAAAGTTTGGGAAATATTAGTCTAGATTCTACTCATATTTCCAACCCACAGAAAATCCCATAGTTTCTGCCATTCATGAAGTTCTTTGAAATACCTACCTTTGTGTTCCACAGATCTCGTGGGAACAATCCAGCACCTAACAACAACCCAGAGACATCAAGCCCCCACAAAAAAGGAGGAACAAATTCCTCTGTGCCAGCTGCCCCAGATCCCCCATCAGTCCATAATCGGCCTGAAAACCTCTCAGCTCAGCCAGTGGTTGCAGCCCAAGTATCAGTGTGAAGGTTCCTCAACAGTCAGACACAGCAAGCCCTCCTATAATTTTTTTTTCCCCATTGTTTTATTTGTAATATACTAAAGACTAATATGTCCAAAGGTCATACTCCAATTTTCAGGTTAATGGTATACCATTTTCCCCAGCATAGACCACATATAGAAAAGCACAGAGCATGGACAAAGCTGCTTGTTGCTGTTGATGCCACATTTGAGGCTAGAAGAGGTTGAGATGAAATATGCAATGTATCATCCAAATCTCTTTTCATGATTGTTCATCACCTGAACAATATTGCTTTTTTCAACATATTGTTGATTTTTTATATATGTAAAAATGACTAGATAGCTATTGGTTTGGGTATCTTTTGCAACATTTTCATCCTAAGGTTAAGATTATTGGCAGTCTTAGAATCATGCATTAGTAATAAAGTAATGACTAACATTATTTTAAATAATGACAAGCTACTCTGAATAGCCAAGTAAAAACTGTTGTTCTTGTACTGTGATATTCTTATTTTGCATCCTTCATATGCACTCATCTTGAATCTACCCTTCAGAATATTATTAGAAATCCACATAGCAGCATCAATGTCTATGGGTGTTTAGGCAATTTAGAAAGTAAGTGGTCAGTTTGTTTGTTAATGTTTAATACACATTATATATTGTTTTCTGTTTTATCTGTGGAGAAAAGTTTCATTCCCATATCATAACCAGAGTTCTTTTCAGACCCACATTATTTCTTATTATTATTTATTGTATTTTATTGAATACAAACCTCTTGGAGATCACATTTAAAATTTTATTCTGTGGGTATTGAAATATGTTAGATGTAAGCTGGTATCTAAAGGGAAAACTTGGATTATTTTATTTTTTATTTCCAGTTAGTTATTAATTATGTAACACTTCATCCAAACAAGTTTCATTGATGAGTATTTAATGATGGTTATTTAATTCCATCGTTCTTGGTCAAAGCCCAGAATATTCTAAATCTTCTGACGAATATTTTTTGCCCTTGAAAGAAAGGTGTTTACTGCAAAACAGACCCCAATAGAGCAGTACTTTGCTTGGCAACCCTAGCAAACTGACCTACTCTCTAATCTTTTCAGTAGATAGAAGTGCCCCAGCCATTGATGCATGATTCATGTTACAATGTTGTATATAGGTAACATAAATGTTGGTGTAAAACACCTCACCTTATTTTGGAAATTCAGCTGTCTTAAACTCACATTGATTTTTTTTTAATATAATTAAAATAACCAAGTGATTAACCACTTTGATTATGCTAGTTAGTATCAGCAATTTTGAAGAAGTATGGATTTGTTACTTTTTAGCACTAAGTGCTTTTTCTTTTAAATATCAATTTTATGATTGATAACTGCTAGAGCATTTTCAGAAATTTTCAGAGTTTACTTCCCTGCCATGTCTGTGGGTAGGTACTCTGTCATCTTGTCATCTTGAACTTGGCCACCAATGAAAGTACTACTTTAGATTCATGGACAGCAGTTTGACTTATTCCACAAATATCCATACAAAATTCATGGCACTCAAGCACTTGCATTTGCTCAGTTGATCCATAAGCTGTTTACATTATGTCACAGAGTGGGCAGTTTGACACTTATGATCTCATGTGCATCAGTTCTAATTTTAATTCATCACTATGCAATTCATAGATATTTTAAGCAAAATATAGCAAATTCTTTAAATTATATAAAAGGTGCTTTTAGAATCCTCTTATAAAGTATCATAAGAATGTTACAGACAAAAAGAAATGAGATCATATTCTGAAATGGAATAGTACATGGGCAAGCAGTGTAGAAGTGGCAAACCGATCATTTTAAGATAGACACATGAGTAATATGGTATTATTTTTTAGAATATTTTGCTGGGTGTGGATTTATTCATGAGGTGTGAAGGGTAAAAAGTTATTCTCACAGCATTTAGCCTCAATGATACAGATGATCTTATATAAGTGGCATTGTATGTATTTTGTGGTGTAGCATTTCATACTAGCATGTCTGTTGTGCATGAAATTATATCTCTTAGGCTTGGGTGGCCATAGTTTTAGTGGAACACAGGGTAGGGGTTGTTGCTTGCTTTGGCTGTGTTGAGTAGTAAGAGGTAATTGGTCCACTAGTGTAACATGCTCATGCCTATTTTATGGCCTGGTTTGTCTCTTGGTTTATGAGCAGTTTACAGTGGAAGGCTTACAGAAATGCAGCATCACATCTCATAATGAAGGAAAACCTTGGTTAGTCTTTGCTATCAAGAGAAAATGTACTAATTGTGAGCCATGATGATTGCTCTGTAATTACTGTAAACATAAAATACATCAGTACTATCCAGCATCACTAGCTTCAAAGATACCACACACTATCCAGCATGCTCATGGATTAATAAATACAAACAAGAGTGTCCACACACCCACCTGGTGTGCTTTAACAGTATTTAGTGTCACTCTTGTTGCTGTGTGCTCCTACCTATGAGTAAGAAATTTGGGAGTGCCTGATTTTGTTGGTAAACTATAACATTTGGAAAATTGGAGTTGACAGTGTACTCAAATTAAGACTGACCCCTGATGGTATTTCTGAGCTGCTAGGTTCTTCTTTACACCATTACCACCAATGATAATAGTGGTCATGATGCATTATTATTTGAAAAAGAAATTTTATCTCATTTAAGTGTTTCCCTCCCTTTCCTCCCACAACACCTTCCATAGTGTGCCATAAACCACCTCTGGTCCATGGTAGCAAGTGCCCAGTTTGTTGGCCTTTGTTTCCACAAGACCATATGTACAAGAGAGCAGGACTGGTAGCCTATGGCATTTGCTGAATAATGAGACCACAATATTTTAAACTTATGTCCATATCTTTATTTGGTTGATGAAATGATGCTTTAACATGAAAATGGGGAGTCCTTAATTTTCTCCACGTTGCTGGAGATTCAAATATATGATCTTTCACTTGAAAGAATAAAGAAAACTAAAGTCAGAAGATCTTTCTCACAGTATGAATGGCATGGGAGAAAGAATAATTGTTTTCAACCTTACAGATATTGATGCATTGTTTGCTTGTAATAAATTTGGTTCCCTGTTTTAAGTATTTTCATGAGTAAAATTGACAGTCATGCTCATTTTGTATAATGGAGTGTAATATAGAATGAAGATACTGTAATAATAATAATCTGCAAATTGAGATCTAGTACTTTAGAAGTAACAAAATCCCCAATCTGACTTGATGCCCAGCATCTTAGATTCATTGCACCATAAATTCAGTACAGACAAAAATCACACAATGCTGAAAACACTATATGTGAAAGCTAGTCTGTCACATGATACATTAATTTTATGCAGTAATGGATTTTTTTTTCTTTTTTTTTTTTTATGAAAGATGTGTCTTTAAGGAAGATCTCATGACAAAATTGGAACATTAGGTGAAATAATTGTTAAGTAGTTAGACCACTTTGGGTAAACTGAAAATCTGGGTAGGTGAATTTTACTCTTTTATATGCTATACACTGAATACCAAACACTAGTTTAGTATGTTTTTAGTTTAGACACTTTCTCCACCACTGAAAGTCTGCAATCAATGTGTATGTAAGCAAGGAGGAAAGGAGTCTTCAGTGGATCAATTTACTAGCTCCCAGACAATAGGTGTATAAAAGGCCTCACCAGAGATAAGCTATCTACCTGGTGATGTGCACACAATATACCACAGTTCACATTTTTATTATTCTTTGTGGCATTTTAATTTATACAATTTGTTCACAAAAATTCAGTTGTCTGAGGCCTTCTGATATTGGAGCTTCAGTTTAGTAGGATTCTACCATATTTAACTTACAGGATGGAAAAAAATGTCAAAGTATTTGTTTAGCACCTCAAGAATAATTGTATGACAATGATTTCTGTTAACATTTTGATGCAATGGTGACTAGTTTAAAGTGTTTGTCTTGGTCTGTTGTGACTTACTGAAATGTAATGCAAGTAAAGCAAAGTAAGGGAAGGGTTATGATAAATGTCAGAGCTTTCAAAGATTAGCAAGAATGTGCATATTGATGAGTCAGTTTAATATTTCAATATTTCTTTTTTATCTTTTCTGTTTTTGTTTGTTTTTAAGAATAATATTTAAATTTAATGCAACTAAATAACAAATTTTACTATGCAGTACCTGTACTTGCAAATATTTACAAGTGTTTGTTGCATATTCGGTGAAGTTTAAATGTTACAGTCTACTGTTTTAAAAGCCCTCACAGTTCCAGATCATAGTCTTTCATATATCATATAAAGACTTTTACAATCAAGCTGTTGAAAAATACGAGTTTTACAAGTTCACCATCACAACTTTAAATCAGTACATTGTATGGTTTTGATACATTAAGAAAAAAAAAAATACATATCTTTTGTAGAATTTTTAACATAAATTTTTACTAATATTCCAAATTGTAGTCTCACTGATTTACTTAGTACTGTTCTTTCTGAGATCTCAGTTATGACATCTTACTCCAAAGTACAAGGTTATACAACAATATCCACCTTCATAAGTGTAGCACTCTTGTGACATGAACTACTTCCCTCAGCTGTGCTGTGTATAAGGTTCATACATGAAATCTTATTTGGAATCATAACATTAAAATCACTGTGTTAAACAAAAATATGAGTGGTTTATTTTCAAAGGAAAATATGTCATTATTTTGTTCACAAAAAAAAAAATAATATTTACAATTAGTCTCACATATAGCACTACAGAATCCCAATATTGGTATGATTTTCATTATGTTTCATGTTCATTTAATAGCAAAGGTGGAAAGCTTTTAAAGATGTCATGTATGTCACCTTGTCCAGAAACAAATCTTTCAGTGCTGGCTAAATTAGAATTAGGCTCCTTTTCTCTCTCTCTCTCTCTCTCTCTCTCTCTGCTAGTTTTCCTGCAATATATGATGTAATATTTCCCAACATTCATGTAGTTCATATAACATACATATTTTTTTACATAACCAAATGGCATTAACAAAACACATGACTTGAAATATAAACACTCAAATTACACACACACACACACACACACTGTGCAAATGTAGACAATAATGCTTTGCACATGTTTTGAGAGTCCAGGTCCAACATGTAATTTATGCTGGTGGAACAATAGTCAGCTGTACATATAAAAGGAGTGTATAGGAGTGTATAGTAACAGACAAAAATCACTTTCTTCAGTACCTAAATTTCCTGTCAAGTTTCATTTATTTATAAACAAATGTGTGTATTGAATTCAGTTGTATGTGTGAACACCTGCATATATATGTAGTCTTATGTCTTTGTAGTTGCTCCTTCAGTCAAGTTGGGGGAATTGTGTCAAAAGATATCATTGCTGTGTGATATACCCAATTCCCAATACTAAGGAATTATTTGTATCTTTCCTTCTTGAAATATCAAAATTTGCACGATAGAATTTTATTTTTTTCATATAACATTCAGTATTATGTAGCATTAACATGGCATTTGCTGTAATTCAGTTAACCTCATAATGAGCTGCTTGACTTTTTTTTTTTTTCTGTGTGTGTGTGTGTGTGTGTGTGTGTGTGTGTTCAGCAGTAGTACTTGTGTGCATGTCATAATGATGAGATCTGCTCTTTGATTATGCTCTTTTTTACTTTGAAAACAGGTCTAAATGTCTCCTCAGACAAATTGCAGTCAGTATTGAAATAATCCATTTTAAGAAGGTCACAGTACTAAATCAATAGTACAAGTAAAAATTTTAAGATATGAAAGCCTCTAAAAAGATAAAAACTGCTATGGTACAATCTTATGGTACATAACCACTATTTTAGTACAAAAGAAACCAAAAATTTCAATATTGTTCATGTTTAGCAACCAAAGCATACCTAAATTTAGCATAATTAAGTACAACTAAAAGTGTTATATTAATGAGATACACTATGCTTACATAAAATCAAGTGCATATACAAAGTTGAAATATTTTGAAGATAGAAAACAGATATTTCTGAAATAATTCTATGAATTATTAATATTACAATCATGTTTTCATAAGTTATTAATCTTTAGTTTATTTTTCATTATAACCACCCATGTCCACAGAAAAAATATATTAGGAATATTTTTTTTTATTACTTATTTTGTGTCAAAAGGTTTTGATGTGTGGTTTATAATGTCTCTGGATTTACCAGTGATATGGAATACATGTGTGATAAAAACTGACAGCTTCATCACAATGTGTACTCTATGTAGCTACAGTTCCATGTTCTGCATAATGTTTAAACGATTTATTTCAGCGGAATGTTTCTGATAGTTGAGGCAATGAATGTCTTAGCTCATAGATGTTATAGCCAGCTGTGTGCACATCCTGCCGCTGTGATGTCTCACTGTTGATACATCATAGTAATCAAATGTTGTGCATCATGCAGTAAACTTTCCAAACATAATAATATTCAAAGTAAATGTTCAGAAAAAAAATTAAAACACTTATGTAAAGTTGCATAATGTTTCCATTGTGTTTGGTTTGGTTTTAAAGTACATAAATAGCCAGAATAAATCCAAAGGTTCATTGTTGTTTATCTGTGTTTTTATCAAGATTACACTACTTGTCATATTATAGCATGTGCAATTATAGTTACCTCTAACCAGTTTAAGTAACATCAGTTAACTTAAAAGAAGTTACATCATCTTTTGTCGTGGATAAGATTTTCTTTTTTCCATATTAATAAAGACTTGTGAAAACTTCAGTTTAAGATTGTGTAATGTTACAGAAGCATAAATATTAAAAGCCTGTGAAACTTGTTTATTTTCAACTTTGGAAATCTTTCTCATCATTGTTCCAAAATGTCCGTAGTTTTTATCAGTGAGCTGCCATTTTCCATTCACCTTCTCTGGTTTTATTTACATATCCAAGTGGCAATATATAAGTGTACAAAATAATAAATATGCGAACTGAAATTCAAGATGTAAAAATTTGAAATATGAAAATGGTAATATCCCCAATGTAAGTAATTTTTTATATAAAATGTGAAATAGAACATTTAAAGCGATAATTCAAAACAAAAAATTCCTAATGTGAAATCTCAAAATGTAAAATAAAAAAATGAAAATTCTCTCTCTCTCTCTCTCTCTCTCTCTCTCTCTCTCTCTCTCTCTCTCTCTCTCTCTCTCTCTCTCTCTCTCTCTCTCTCTCTCTCTCTATATATATATATATATATATATATATATATATATATATATATATATATATATATAATTATAATATCACGGACTTAATAACAAATTCGCTTACCACGAATCCTCAACGTCTCCCAAGCCAATCCCAAACTGAGCTGTCCATCTTACTATGAAGCAAGTCACTAAAGCTGGACACTGAAGATGTTGTTACAATACTTTTACCCATGAAAACTATACAAAATACAATGAAGCTGTTGTATATCTTTTGATCTTTTAAGGAAACGTAACCAATACTGAATTTTAATTGATTTATGTACTTAATCACTTATTTATCAACTTGCTTTTATTATTATTATTATTATTATTATTATTATTATTATTAGTAGTAGTAGTAGTAGTAGTAGTAGTAGTAGTAGTAGTAGTAGTACAATCTGCGAGACGACATCGTAAATGAGCAGGATGATGAATCTCGATTCTTAGGATTCATAGCGAAGTACTAAGGAACACATCACATCAAAATTTACGGATTCTGAATTATCCATAACATTAGATGCGTCATAACTTTGAAATCCACTTACCTTGGAAGTTTACTTGCAGACGAAATGTGAGTCATACGGTCACCGATGTATGGGACGAGTTGAGGGGCACACAAGGGAACACATGGGCGAAAGTGGCTTGTCGGAGGCTCAAAAGTCTAAGATGTACGGTGCCGAGAGACGTGCAGGTTGTGATGGATGGTTAACAGCTGCTCCACCATTGCGATATATGGGTCTAACGGGCGACGTGCAGAAACTGTTGGTAAGGGTGTCTTTTGGTGAGCGAGTCCTGCGGGCCGTGACGCAGTGCTCTCATTACACAGATTTTTTCCACCCATTGTAAAATACTTGTTTACTGAGGAAACTGATGGCTTGAGAATATTCCACATGTCTTTTTTACACTGTCTTTGCATGCGTTATCATAATGTGCGTGGTTGATAACAACATTTAGGATAGTACCCACTAACTGTCTAACTGTTTAAATCGCTATATTCTCATTTGTTGCTCACTCAAAGATTGCCTGAAATCCATTAACCCTTTCGTGGCCAGAGGATTCATCCTAAAGCAGTGCTAGGATAGAAGACAAATGTCATTATATCACTGTTGAAACTACTGAGTACATAATAAACTTATGAGCGCAACGACTGCGTGTCGCTTAACGTGTCCTTTCTGCTATTATGTACTTTTTACTATGAACATATGCACTGTGACAATTTTAGACTTACAATCAATGTCTAAGAAAACTACAGTTACAAGGAAAGAATATTTTCTCTCATATGGCATCCTTTTCACATAATGACAATAAAAAAAAATCACACACGCACACACACACACGTGTGTGTGTGTGTGTTTGTGTGTGTATTCCTCTGTGTTCAGACAGCGAGTCTTCATGACTTTGTAGTATGTTGTATACGTATTGTTCAAATCTGATAAGTGAACATTAACATAAAACGAATGACAGCAGTCCTTCTGAGATTATTTTACGATAAAAATAAAAGGAAAATTTACTCATACAAACCGGTACACCCACCACCTCTCCCGCAAGGCCAATAGTGTGCGCGCCTGAGCGGGCCGGTCAGTCAGTTTGGCGTTATCAGGCACAAGCAGCGGAACATGAGAGTTTCATGCACTTCGTTCCGCGTGGGGCTACTGTTGATGCTGTTTCTGGTGACAGTATTAAGCTTGGTGCCCTGGCTCATGGTGAGGACCTGTGAATGTGGTGCTGTTCTTGGCGGCACCCTCTGTCATCACTACAAATACGTTTATTGGTGATTCAGTGGTTTGTCATATTGCAATGACGATGACAAATGAGGAAAATTCGATAAAATGTGAAGAAGAATTTGTACTTTCATCGAGCTTGAAGTTACATTTATGTAATTTACTTCGATATTTTATAGGACCGTAAAAAGTGCCTCTTATTTAAAGTCAATGAAAATATCGTATCGTAACATGCAATACCGAAGAGGGCTGGTAACAAGAAATTCATGTCCTCGACACGTGCATTTTCAGGAGCCGAGAACACCAGACGATACCTCCTCAAACACTACCATCACAGCAGCACAGCTGAACCAGCCACTGGGGGGACCCAGTGAAGAATTAACGCTGAACTCCCTAAACGGAAAAGGAGATTTTCAACCCGAAGCAGAAGGAAGGAAAGCCACGGCATTCTCTTCCCTCTACTGGCCAGACGGGAGCGACGGACTGCCTCTCGTCCCCTATGTGGTGGTCAATCTGAGTGCGTGAGTGTAATTATGTTTAATAAAACTTTCACATAGGTACATGCAGATTATATCTAGTCATCAGAGGTCTGCGCGAGTTAGCCCTCAGTAACGAGTCTTACAATGAGGGAACGGTGCAAACACATTTTGGGTATATGGGCAGGGTGATGAAGAGATGACCATTAATTTGTCCTCTCCTAGTCTTCATGAGATCTCAGTTTGCACCGAATGCCTTGTTGATAATTACTAAGAAATCTGTACGAGCTGTTTCGTTTATTTCCTGTTGTTTATGATTCAGAAATCCGTCACCTGAGGGCAATGCATTCGCGTAACTAATTCATATTCGTAAGCTTGCCAATAGAGATCACTACAATTACCAGAATTAGCTTTAATAAGGCATCATCATATGTACATGGTGAAACTCTGATGCTGAATTATCCAGCTATGAGTTTCTTGTCTCTGTATAACGAACACGTAGAGTGACATCTTTGTAATACGAGGGCATTACATCATGACAACAGCATCTCCGCTGAGAGATCAACCAGTGAGGATTTTGTCGAAAAATTTTACGGTTGTGACCTGAGATCCACTGAGATGCACTACTGTCGGTTTGGAGCAGGTGAGGGGGATGAAGTTATGTACCCTCGCAGACCTCTGGTTACAGCAAACTATCAGATTGATAGGACGTGTATAGCAATAGCTCAGCTTCATGTGAAAGCAAAGAAATGCAGCTATTAACCTAAGCCTATTATCACGCATGAATTTAGGTCGGTGAATTTCAGAATGTACTTACGTACCAAAAAATCAAACGGTAGCCAAGGACTTGGTAGTACCTAGAGACAAAGAATATTCAAGTAATGTCATTTGAAAGATGACCATTTACAATATAAATAAATGAATAAATAAATAAATAAATAAATAAATAAATAAAATAAAATAAAAGTTGAGAGCGCAAAAATTTCAATTGACAAAGTGATACGAAAGTTAACAAACACATGTAAGATTCAGAAGATCACGAGTTTTGTGACGCATGTTTGCTATCTGAACAATAATCAGTCGCCTTCACCTGGGAGGCAGCCCCAGAGTACAGACGGGCGGTACAGAGGGCAATGGCCTACTGGATGCTTCACACCTGCATCAAGTTCGTGGAGGTTCGTGAACCAACGGGTCCTCACCTGAGACTCGTCCGCGGTTCCGTGTGTCGCTCCGCCGTTGGCCGCGTGTCCAAGACTGGCCAAGACGTTGTTATTGGACAAGGCTGTCGCAAGGTGAGGAACGAGGGACATAATGAAGCTTATATTCATCATTACGCTAGAAACATCAAAATGAGAAATGGCCGCCTAGATAATTTGCTGTTTCTGCAGGGATGCACAGATCTAGGACAAGGGCGTCTCGATTTCCAGAACCACTTTTTTATTTTTATTTTTTTTCCATTTGTCAATGCCTCTTCCTTCTTCACCTTTCCTCCCATCGATTTCCATGTTCCCGCATTGTTTCGCTTTGCTCAACAGTTTGGACGCATTGTTCGGCTCCTGGCCCGTGCTCTTGGTTGGTATGATGAACACAATCGGCCGGACCGCGACTTGTATGTGCATGTCAACGAAGAGAATGTGGTGCCCTTCCTTCGCTACCGGCTTGGTAAATTGCCCTCACAGCTGGTGGCTGACTTTGGCTTGCCATACGACTTTACTTCCCTCATGCACGCCGATGCACAGGTAAATGAAGGTGGGCTTAGTTTTATCTATTTATCTATTCATTATTTATTTATTTGTTTATTTTTACAGATATTCTTTTAAAACAAAGGAAGCTTTGTTTTGTTTATAAGGTAGAACAGTTAAGTTTGGAGCAGTAAAGGATCTTGAAGGTCTTATCATCAGATTTTATAATTGTGAAGGTCTAATGGAGTTTTGTAGTGAAAATAGTTTGTGAAGGTGCATGTTATTTTACCGTGTCCTTCTGGCGTTACAGTTTCTCTCGATCAACGGCAAGACCACACTGGCCACTCTGAACCCTCTGCTACAAGGCCTAATTGGTCAGAGTCGTGGCCTCTCGCACCGAGATAAGCTGCTCGCCAACCTCATGTACCGCTGCACAGGTGAGTTCTGAGCTATGACTGCCTCTGTACCACAAATGGCCAATTCCACAATATTTTCGCAAGCTCCCGAACTAAAACGCTCCCCATGTCGGTAAGCGCATGAACAAATAGGAGTCACATATTAGGTGAACAGATAACTGGTTATATTAGTAGCTTTTGTATTATTTGGTTCGTGAAACCAATGTAGCCCGTTAGTATGAGTAATTTTGGTGTCATGCCAGTTGATGGCAATTTTCCTGGTTAGAGTTGTTATATAGCACCTTGTCAACTAGTTATGGGAATATATAACATATTATTTAATTGCAGGTTTGGCGCTTCGGAGTAAATATGAGTGAAAGAAAAGCATGTATGTAAATGAGCAAACAATGCTGAAGGAAAATCCAGTAAATTTTCTTATGCTGCTCCTGAATAGCACAGCTGCAGGTCTTCCTCGCTCAGTGGACGGGATAACGGATGTAGACATTGCGCATGCGCAAAACTTAGTGCACGAGTGCGCGCAACACACGCAGAACTTAGGTTGCTAGATGTCACAGGAAGACACTTGACACTCACTTGTGTCACTCTCATGCTTTCTTAGGCCATGATTTTACTGTAGGATTGTGTTCCCATTAGTGTTGTTGGATATTCCCCTAACTTGGTGCACAGCGGTACGTTCACACTTAGTGCACCAGAATTCATGGCTACATGCTTCGCATGCGCAGCAAGGCAAATTTACTACATACAATAATGGCAGAGCTTAATAATTTCGTAGGCATTGTTCTCCCGCCACTCGCACAACACGATATTGATTAACTCTAGTAGTAGTAGTAGTAGTAGCAGTAGTAGTAGTAGTAGTAGTAGTAGTAGTAGTAGTAGTAACAGCAGCAACTATAGCAATAGGATTGGTGATGATGGTATACGAGAATGTCAAACTACTGGAGGAGAAACAATTTGCTAATTACTTTTATTTATATCTGTTTCACTGATTCATAGGATGGTTAAGGAGGAGAATCAGTGGTTTAACAGAGAGAGAGAGAGAGAGAGAGAGAGAGAGAGAGAGAGAGAGAGCTTGTGTATTGTAAAACTACTACCTTTTTTTCTGTATCAGTCGCTGATTCTCCTCAACCCCTCCATGAAACAACGAAGCAGCTGTAAATAATGAATCGCCTTCCTCCCTCACTGACCCCTTCCTTATCCCACACCCACCAGCTAAATGGATACAAGCCTGTGGCCTGGCTGAGGAAAGATGCAGTGAAGGAGGATACACCAAACGGGATTGTTCGTGTGCTTGTCCCGCTGGAACATCCGGTGTTAGATGTGAAAATGTCACCGGGCAGTATTATGGTTAGTGTATCTTTTATTAGATGATAAAGCAGACTCACTGATGACTTTTAATCTATATAGCCGTCAGTATTTCATCACAAATGCCTATGTTCTCTTCCTCCCTCCCTCCTGCAGACAGTCTTGTGCCCGCCTGCACAGAGGTGGTGCAGACGCAGACGAACATATCTTCTCCAGGACATCCAGGGAACTATGATCGAGGTAACTGTGTGTGTGTGTGTGTGTGTGTGTGTGTGTGTAGGGAGACATTGCCACTTCCTAAAAATCAAGTATTGAATGAAGTTCTTTAAGGAATCTTGATACTTTACATAGTTCAAGTCGAAAGAACATTAAATAATAATAATGATGATGATAATAATAATGATAATTATGATAATAATAATAATAATAATAATAATGATAATAATAGTCAGAGCGTTCATCAGTTTATTCACTCGACTAAACTCAGCTTCTCTGGACGCAAACCGACGCTGATGTGAAGTTTTCAGGAAAAGTTCGTAAAATAAAACTCTTCTTTTCGATGGCTATTGATTTAGCGTGGATGCAATCCGATGATAGACAAGCAAGTCTAAGATTTAAAACACGAAATTGGCATGGTTAACTCAGTGTTTACTAATGACGGTGCTCTCTTTCCTCTTCCTTTTCTAACTCCTTTTCCTCCTCCTTTCCTTCTTATATGCATTGAATTACATACTTAACTCGTTAACCTTTCATAAGTGGAAAGGCTAAGTAGCTCCTATTTTAAATCTACCGCGCAGACATCTGGTGCGTGAAGTGGATCAAGGCGCCCCCTTGCTACACCCCCGTCATCACTTTCCACGCCTTCCACCTGTACGGTAGGAACACCTACAGGGACGACCGGCCGCTGTGTTACCTGGATTTTTTAGAGATTAGAAGCCATAGTCTTTACAGCGGCGAAGTGTAAGTACTATCTATATGTGTAAAGTACATTGCAAATTGTTTATATTCACTGTTTGATATTGTTCTTAATATATTACTACTACTACTACTACTCCCATTGCTAGTACTAGCGGATATAAAAGTATACATAAGTTTCCTGTTTTATGACGTCAAGCAGCGATCCGTAACCCTTATTCTTTATAACTACGTGTTTAGCCTTTTTAGCCAACTCTCTCTCTCTCTCTCTCTCTCTCTCTCTCTCTCTCTCATTGTAATTGTTTCTATGAAAAGTTTGGGTTAAGGCACGGAATCGTGTCATACACTCGTCCACCAGTTATGTAGCTTCTCGTCACATAAAAAACATTCACATTTCCTTTGTTCTTATCCAGACACCTTCCTCTCAAATAATTTTCTGCAATCCCTGCCCGACGATGCCTATATCTCACGTCCTTATCCCTCACCACCCATTTCGTTTCGTTCCGTTTCGTTGCTTCATATGTCGAACCCGTTTTAGAGAATCATGAAACCCGTGATCACTGCTTGCAGATTTTAGCTTTGTGAACGTCAAATAAAAGCTCTAGTACTCTAATCTCGCTGTTTTAATATTCATGGTGCTGCTGATAAACGCATATCAAAATATAAGCATATACTGGCCTCAACGCTCCTCACACAGGTATTGTGACAAGGAGATCTCGTCCGGCCAGATCTTTACCTCTTCGTCAGGCGACCTAGTGTTGTATTTCAAGACCCAGACAGACTATTTCCCTGGATGGGCGGCCTCCGTCACCTTCAATCCCATCTCTGGCTGCCTCAGGTAACGCAGACACAATCAGGGAGCAGTCATGCTAGATAACTACATAGAAGGCACACAACAGGATTCGCTGGTTATTTATAATGTGGGGATGGGAATGGTGACCAGAGTGGTGAAATAGTCGTGGTGATGGTAGCAATGGGTGTAATGGAGAAGTGATGAGGTGTGAAGATTAAAGCAGGAAATAGTCTAGAGGAATTTTATGGACAGTCACACCCAAAATGAGTAAATAAATAAACTACTAGGGGCAATTAGTGATACCATCATTATCATTATCATTATTATGCTGGTATTCGGTGATGTATCCTTAGTTATTAACATGAAAAAAAGTACTACCAATTGAAGAAAAGACTTGAGTGTAGTTACAACTACCTAGGTAGCCGCTGGTTGTTTGTCTGGGTGAAGTGTTAAGTGGGAGTAGCTTCATTTTATGATTGTGATGTTTGGTGATAATTGCTATGTCAGATTTATTTTCTTTTTTCCCTCTGATAGATATTTTTATTTCCCCATGATAGATGCTTTATTCACCCAAGTTCAGCGTAATCGCCTCCACTATCCTACAAACTTCTCTTAAAAAGAAATACGCCATTAATGGGGAGTCGTGGCATTCAAAACTGAGCATTTTCCTTGTTATTTTTTAATAAGGCTGACTCACAGGATAGTGGTGGACATGCATGGAATAAGAATGTGATACATAAAAAAAGAAAAAAATCATTCTTAATTGTATTTGCGTTGCCCATTTCTCATCGCGTGCTTTCGTGTTCCCCCATACAGTAACGAAACCACACCTGTGCCCACATCTCCCAATTCGCTGACTACCCCAGCAGCAAACACCACCACGGCAACTCCAAACCCCACCCCATCATCTACAACTACCTCCACTACCAACACCCACTCCACCAATACAACCACAGCCACCTTTACTACTCTCACAACCACTACACCTACTACCACTACAACCACTATTCCTACAACCACTGCAACCACTACTCCTACCACTACAACCACTGCTTCTACAACCACTGCAGCCACTACTACTGCTACCACTACAACCACTACCCCTTCTACCACTACAGCCACTACTCCTACCACTACAGCCACTACTTCTACCACTACAGCCACTAGCCCTTCTACCACTACAGCCACTACTCCTTCTACCACTACAGCCACTACCCCTTCTACCACTACAGCCACTACTACTACCACTACAGCCACTACTCCTACCACTACAGCCACTACCCCTTCTACCACTACAACCACTACTACCACAACAGCCACTACCCCTTCTACCACTACAACCACTGCTCCTTCTACCACTACAGCCACTACTCCTACCACTACAGCCACTACCCCTTCTACCACTACAGCCACTACTACTACCACTACAGCCACTACCCTTTCTACCACTACAGCCACTATCCCTTCTACCACTACAGCCACTACTACTACCACTACAGCCACTACCCTTTCTACCACTACAGCCACTATCCCTTCTACCACTACAGCCACTACTCCTACCACTACAGCCACTACTTCTACCACTACAGCCACTACCCCTTCTACTACTACAACCACTACTCCTACCACAACAGCCACTACTCTTACCACTACAGCCACTACTCCTACCACTACAGCCACTACCCCTTTTGCCACTACAGCCACTACTCCTGCCACTACAGCCACTACCCCTTCTACCACTACAACCACTACTCCTTCTACCACAACAGCCACTACTCCTACCACTACAGCCACTACCCCTTCTACCACTACAACCACTACTCCTTCTACCACAACAGCCACTACTCCTACCACTACAGCCACTACTCCTACCACTACAGCCACTACTCCTACCACTACAGCCACTACTTCTACCACTACAGCCACTACTCCTACCACTACAGCCACTACTCCTACCACTACAGCCACTACTCCTACCACTACAGCCACTACCCCTTTTGCCACTACAGCCACTACTCCTACCACTACAGCCACTACCCCTTCTACCACTACAACCACTACTCCTTCTACCACAACAGCCACTACTCCTACCACTACAGCCACTACTCCTACCACTACAGCCACTACTCCTACCACTACAGCCACTACCCCTCCTACCACTACAGCCACTACCCCTTCTACCACTACAGCCACTACCCCTTCTACCACTACAGCCACTACCCCTTCTACCACTACAGCCACTACCCCTTCTACCACTACAGCCACTACCCCTTTTACCACTACAGCCACTACTTCTACCACTACAGCCACTACTACTCCTACCACTACAGCCACTACTCCTACCGCTACCCCTTCTACCACTACAGCCACTACTACTACCACTACTTCCACAACAGCCACTACCCCTTCTACCACTACAACCACTGCTTCTTCTACCACTACAGCCACTACTCCTACCACTACAGCCACTACCCCTTCTACCACTACAGCCACTACTCCTACCACTACAGCCAGTACCCCTTCTACCACAACAGCCACTACTACCACTACAGCTGCTACTCCTACCACTACAGCCACTACTACTACCTCTACAACTACTATCCCTACTACGACTACAACCACTACCCCTACCACTACTACTACCACTACAACAACTGCAACCACTACCCCTGCTACCCCTACTATCACTACAACTACTACCTCTTCTACCACTACAGCTACTCCTACTGCCACTACAACCACTAGACCTACTACCACAACAACCACTACCCCTACTACCACCACAACTACCACCCCTACTACCACTACAATCACCACCCCCACTAATTCAACTACTATTCCTACTACTGCAACCACTACTCCCACCACAATAAATACTACTACTGCTTCTAGAACTACCACTTTTACTACAACCACTGCACTTACTACAACCACTATTCCTGCTACAAGTTCAACTACTAATGTGACTACTACTGCCACTACAACTACCACTCCTTCCATCACTACAACCACTACTGCTACCACTGCAACCACTGCTCCTGCTATCACTACTACTACTTCTGCTACCACTGCATCTACTACTGCTACCACTACAACTGCTACCCCAACTACCAATGCAGCTACTACTACAACTAATACTCCTGCTACTACAACTACTACTCCTGCTTCTACTACAACTACTATTCCTGCTACCATTACAACCACTACCTTTCCTACCACTGCATCCACTACTACCATCACAACCACTACTACAACTACTCCCACTACTACAACTGCCACTGTTGCAACCACTGCTCCTACTGATACAACCACTACTGCTACAACCATGACTCCCATTATGACTACTGCAGCTACTTCTACTACTACAACCACTACAGCTACCACTCCTGTCACTACAACCAATCCTACTGCAAGTACAACAACTACAACCACCACCCCCAGTAATACTACTACAACAACTATCCCCACTACTACTGCATTCACTACTGCCAATACAACCACTACCCTTACCCCCACTAAAACCTCAACTAGCAATACTACTACCATTGCTGCCTCAACTACTGCCATCACTACACCTACCACCTCCATCACCTCTTCCCTCACCACCACAACTACCACAGTAACCACGAACAATACCACCATGTCTACCACCATCACTATCACCCCTTCCTCTTCTGCTACTAGTACTAAAACCTCCATTACAACTCTCACCACTTCTACAACACCAAGAAAAATTACATCCACTGCCATGACCACCCCCATTTCCACCACTACCAGCCCCAACACTGCAATAACTACTACTTCAGCCACTACATTCACCACCACCCCTACCACCACAACAGCCTTGACAGTAACCACCTCTAAGATCCTCACCACCACTGACACTGGCACCTCAAGCCCTAACCCAAACTGTGGACTGGAGGACAAGCGACGCAGGTATCACTGGACCTCTCCTAAATTCCCATGTCAAAACTACCCCAACAACTTCACCTGCATCATCAGGGGAGGATCGGTGAGTTACAGATATGTCTTTTCTTCTGTCGGACACCAGGTTAATGATATTGTCTGTCAGCTCTCGGCCTCTCGGTCAGTCTTCTTGTCTTCTATCTCATATAGTAGTCTTTGTTAGCCTATATCTTCAGCTGTTGTTCTTCCTTCCAAGTAGCTTTGTACAGACTACCCATCTTTTTCTGGGTCTTCCTGGTAGTTTTCTTCCTGCAGGTTGCTATTCCAGGTACTTTCCAGGGGTATCTATTTTCTTCAATTCTTTTTACATGACCAGATAATCTTGGATTGTTCCTTCCTGTGACTTGTATAATCTGTTCTACCTCCAGGTGACTTTTTACTCTCTTATTCTTTAGTTTGTCTTCTTGTGACTTTCCATTATAATTCTTAATGCCTTCATTTCTGCAACCCCAATTATTGATTCTAGTTTCTTAGTCATGTTCCATATCTCTGATGTATACAATAGTACTGGTCTTAGTATAATTGTGCATATAATTATCTGAGGGTGATTGGAAATCAGAATTATGTGAAAGCATCAAGCATGATGTTGAAGAGAAACCACTGATGAGTAGATTGATTGTAATTTTTTGTGCCTTGAAACACAGAGACATTGATGTGAAGAGGGTAATCTATGTTATCAGGTATATATTTTGAGATTGGAAATATTTAAATTTTTTTTTAAAGAAGAAGAAAAAATTGTTATAAAACTTCAGTATTATGTGACATTAACTGTCAAGTTGATCTGAAATCTTTAACCATGAAGCTGTAGCTAGGTGGGGATTGAACTCTGACCAGGAGAACAGAAGCACAGAACCTTATACATCAGGACCATGGTAATAGTCAAGTGAGTTGGTGTGCTTTTGAGGCAAGGACAGGAACCAATGATGCAAAGTTTCCACATAAACATGAAGAGTGCTTTAACTGTGTATTCCTTATGGATTATACACTGGGAGGTGCTGCGGAAGTACAATCTGATGTGGTTGGTTGTATATTCTTACTTCATACACATGGCACATGTTGACAGTCATTTGAATGAGTTTTTATGTTTGATTTGTTTTCATAATTTTTCTGAAGGGTTACTGCTGTCAGATCTTCTCTTCATGTACCTTTGTTATTTCTTCATTTCCCTTCTTGTATGTCCATATAGATCTCATACTCATTTTATAATATATGACACTTGTGCACATTAAATTCCCTTTCCCATCTCTTGCTGTACTCACAGAGATCTTATTTGATTTACTTTGTAGAATTTCACATTCATTGTGACTGTGTTCTTAACAATGTTGCATCATCTGCAAATAGACTTGCATGGCTATTTTCATGTCTTTAGCATCATTGATATAAATTAAGAAAGGCACTGGTGGCAAAACTAATCTTTGCAGTAACTCTCTATTTATCTTTCTCCATTCTGAGGAGTACTTTTTCCCTTTTTACTCCTTCTCTCTTCTTTTTACTCCTTTCTCTTCCTTTTAGTATCCATTCAGGATTTTGATCACAGCATTGAGTTCTACATTTCTAGTGGAGGATGGTGTGTATGTGTGTATATGTGTGTGTGCACACAATTCACCTATGGTTGTCTGCTGGTCACCCAGCCAACCATTCCCCAATAGAATTCATAGCAGCAGTGAGGTCACAACCCCACAGCTTACATCCCATACTGACTTGCTGCTAGGTGGACAGGGGCTACACAGGGGCTACACATTAAGAGGCTCATCCATCTGTCTCACCACACCTGGGACTCGAACTTAGGCCTTCTTGGTTGTGAGCTGAGCATGCTGACCACTACACTATGTAGTGTGTAAATACATGTGTACAGATGTTTTTTTACAAGAAATGAGAAATGCTTTATGCCATACCATGGTCATAAACAGGTATAGTATATTAGAAGAAAAGTATTATTATTACTTTTATATTTTATTTTCAGGGAAAATCCTTCTAGGCATATTAAAATAATAAGTTTTAATTTAACTTTCAGAGGAGACCATTCTGGGCAATCTTCCAGTTTAATGTGTTTCAGCTGTCTCTGGGTTGTGGTGATCTGGTGACTCTCTCACTTCCCTTCAGCAGACAGGTGGTGTGAGTGCTACCCAACATGGCTCAGTCTGATATTATATGTTAAAATGATGAATATTAAAAAATAGTGCATTCATTTGTAAATAATGACACATGTAGCAGATAGAGAAGTAGCTACTTAGAGATGGATGTGAATGCTGTCTCACTAGTAAGAACATGATGGAGTTGGGTGATAAATTCTCTGTATATGTAAACCCATCTTGAGGAACCCTTTATTGTTCAAAACAGTTTTTTGAAAGTCTTGCAGTTTTAGGAGATGACTATTGTAGGTGGTGCTGAATGCAGAAAGTGAAGTTGAGGCAAAATCTAAATTAATGAAACAGAATAAGTATATGTGAGGACTGCAATTGTATTGGACCTACTATTGTAGGTGGTGCTGAATGCAGAAAGTGAAGCTGAGGCAAAATCTAAATTAATGAAACAGAATAAGTATATGTGAGGACTGCAATGCTTTGTTACCAAAATCTGGACAGTGAGGAAGAGGAGTACATAACCTAAAGAAAATGGAGATAAGGGTTATTAAGTGGATGATTTGTGCATCACTGAATGAATCTGGAATCACAGATGATGAACTGAGAGACTGTATTACCTTACTGAAGAGAATAGATAGAATGAGGTGATATAAGCATGTTGAAAGGTTGGTAGAGATTGACTGGGTAAAAAAGGGGTAGGGATCTGAGCTGGTAGAGATTTTAAAGATCTGGGAAAGCTTGAATGAAAGTGGTCAAGAAGAACCTCAGTTGTCTAGACATCTGTAGGGAGGCTGTTAGAGACCATGCAGATTGGTGAGGCTGATACATGTAGGCTTGTCTGAAGGGTTTCAAAAAGATGATATGATAAATATTTCACTGGTTTCATCATTATTGTTGTTAATATTTTAAAAGGGGTTTTATGTTAAAAATCCATTAGTCAAATCTTGTCTTTTGATGGAAACTTACTTAGCCACATGTGTATAATATGCCTGTTGTTAAGTCATATTTGCTTTAAAGGTTCTTTGTCAGGAACTTTCCATGTTTTCTTTGGTTTGTCTACTGGCACTATTACTTTTCTTTTGAAAATGTTCCTGCTTCCATCCATTCCTGTTCCTGTGACTAAAGTATCACATCCATCCATTCTCTTTACTTGATCTATATTCTTAGTTGCAGTTTTGTTTCCTTGTTCTTAATTTATTGGAACATCTCTTGCAGTAGAAATAGACATCTACTCAATCATTGTTTTACTTGTTTGCATTATTTACAATCATAGATTAAAATTTGTTATTTTTTATTGATTATCAACATTTTACCTATTATCACATATCTATCTCCTATCTCATCATTAATTAATGATGTACTTACAGTTTTTGTGGTACCCGGAGCAGGCCATATCTAGCTCCAACATTCAACTTTGAGGCATCTTTCACCACAGATGCTGACAGGACAGACATTGGCTTTAACATCACTGTAACGCCTAAGAGGTCACCATGTCACAAGGTATTTGAGCAGTCCTTTCTTAAGACACCTACCTCTGCTTCTTTCCTTTTTGTTTTCTTCTGTGACAGTAATGATTATTTTTTTCTTATTCACTTAATGGTAACTATTCTTCCTCAATAGGTTTAAAATGTTTCATTTCCCACTATTGTTTGGAGAACAATACTTGCAGATTCTAGTCTGTCAATTTCATACATATTCAAGATTCATCACAGAACACAAAGCTGTTTTTATCACAAGAATATTTCTTGAATGACAAATTTTGTGGTTTTTGATTGGCTATATTTTACACTGCTTTTGTTGCTGTCTGTGGATCAGGTGATAGGGGTTCCATTTTTTTTTTACAAGTGTATATTTGCTTCTTTATATACAACCAAGCTTCTTTGGGAGATTATCTGTAAGTCCCCAGTAATTCCACTATTTTTTGTCTTCAAGCTATATTCTTCATAAGGATCCTGTTGAGTGCCACTTGTGTAACACTTCATATTTTGAAACACTGAGAAATGTAATAGAAAGGTAGTCATGAGGTGTAATATCTAAGGCTCAAGTGGATGTTGGATGGCCTTGACTGGCCTGTAACCATCACCCCCTCAACCATTCATCTCACACTGGAAATCCCCTCTACATAGTCCACCGCAGCACTCTGAAACTGCTGGCATTCTTCCTTCGTCATCATGACTTTTCTCCCAACTTTTCTTGATATTCTGTTACTTTCTCTCTCTTGTCAAACTCCCCACTTGATTTTAGAAATAAAGTAAAAATAAATTCTTCTCTTGGAACATTTAAGTGCCCTGAAGTAGGAAAGATCTCTGTCCTTGACATCTCCATAATAATGTATATTGTATTGACAGCGTTAGTGTTGATATATCTGCATGTCTAATTGTCATTCCAGCGTGTGCTGCTGACTGAGAATGACACTCTGGGCAATGTTTCCATCTGGAAGACAGGGAGAGTGAAGCAGCTGGTCCTGTGTGAGTGGTGGATTGAGGTGAGAGTCTATGCACTTGTTTGGCTTGGGGAAATGTCAATAATAGATGGTAGGTTTTCTCTTAAAAGAGTAAAACCACTATTTCTAATAATCCAGGCTAAACCATCATGAAGATTTATTAATTTATAGGTAGGTATTTCTCCAGTTTCTGTCCCATTGGTAATCCTTTCTTCTCTCAAGACTTTCCCTGTGCAGGCACAGTTGGTGTTGTGGAATAGATTGCCTTGTCTGGAGCAGCACAATTGTTCCTTTATATCTGCGCAACTTGATTTTTGTGAACATGCAAAGAATGAAGCATTAGCACCACTTGAAAACTACTAATTTCCTAGAAGTATTGTAGTCAATATAGTAGTTATCTATAATGAATTACATAAATACATCTATATTTTTTATATTATTTTTTGCTTGTTTTATTGTTATTTATGGCAGTAATGACTTCATAATTTTGAATTAACATATATATACACCATCTTAAAACTTTTCCGTATCCAGACTTCATTATGTTGCCACTGCCACATGTATGACATGTATATCAAGACGTACATGTTGTATATCTTGATGCCTGGTGCTTCCTCCATCATGCCATATCTTTCCATTTCACTCTAGCCATGGTTGTCTATCTGATGTAATTTATGGACTTTCAATCTATATTTTTTTCAATTTACTGGATAAATTAATAAATATTGAACAATGAATTGAATTGAAAGAATTTAAAAATATCTATTTGATCTTAATAAGTATGGTGGTAAATTTTATAGTAAGAATGTAAGTGATTTATAAATCACATTTCACTTGTATTGTGAATTGTCTTTGGGTTGCCTCATTCATTTGCATATGAATATTGAAATGGAAATAATATAAGGAACTAAGAGAATATAACATAAGAGAAATGTGGGGAAGAGAATACAAAGCTGTTTGTGACAGGGTAAAGTATATTTCCATCAGATCAACTAATGTAAAAATTTTCTGTGCCACATAATAATTTGTAAATACAGATTTTGTAAATGGTTCCTGATTTTATTCAGGCTCCACAAGGTAGTCGTCTTAGGGTTGAAAGAGTGATGACTACTCTTGCCTGGACTAAGAACTGCAAGAGTGACTACCTGGTGATCAATGGGGAGGGGCACAGGATGTACCCTGCCGACTCCAGCGTCATATATTGTGGTCGGATGAATGCAGTGGCACCCCTCACGACCTCTGGCAACCTGCTGCTTGTGGTGTACAGGGCTAGAGTGCCGTGGAGCAAAGGCTTTGTGTTGCACTACAAGATACTGACATAAATTGTGAGAAGAAAGTGTACCATTACAAAATGTGTGAAGATCAGTGGCCATGTCCCATAAGACATTAGTGATGGGATAAACCAATTTATACCTGAATGTGGTGGCACTTCTGCCATCCAGAAACCTGCACCTTGTGGTGGGTTGAATGTGCCATGAAGGAAGGTATATGAGCAAAGATGGAAATGGCAGTGCACAGTCATAATGTGAAAGTTAATGCCTAATGCTGTACAAGACTTAAGTGGTGGGATAACCTTAATGGTACAAGTGATATGGTTAGAATCTGATCCGAGGGGGGATTTGATAGCCATTGAAGGTATGTGGATTGTCCTATGAATATGCACTCACTTGATAGTAGTAGTAGGGTCTGTTGCTTATCAGCACCATGTTTCTTCTTCCTTCTGCATGTTTGCAGATTATGCATGATGTAATTTCTTAACATTTACAGCTACCATTTATGTATTTCCATGCACACATTTCTTGTAATTACATATCTATAATACTTATTTCACTATGTACATAGTTCCTATACCCTATATAGTTTTATTTCTAGACTATCTTTGCAGCATGTTTTTTTTTGGGGGGGAAATCTTATCTTTTTATAATATTAATGGGAAGATTTCTTAATCTTATTCTGAAAAGAAATTAGTTATACCACTCTGAGATGTTGGGACTGGTGTTTTGTTAACCTTTTTCCTCCTTTTGCCGTTTGATGTCATCTTCATGCCATACTTCTGGAACTGCAGTTACCACACACTAAGCTTCTCTACAAGCCCTATTCCTTTCCTCCCTCCTCTGTATGGCAGAGCAGCCAACTGGTGCCCTCTTGTATTTCTACTTTATTTATTTATTTTTTATTTAAGATGTATTCACTTAATAAGCTGTGCCTCAATATTAAGATGAAAATTATGATAAAGTCAGGCTATCGACTCATCAGAAATATTGTGGAAACAAATAACATATTTATATAAGTGTCTTGATGTATCAGTTGACAAATCACATGTCCAGTGGCAGGAGGTGATCATGGTGATTGAAGAGTGATGGTGCTTAGGAGTGCATTTAGACAACCAAACCCATGGACACTATTTATATATTCCTTTAATCATTTGTGGTAGTCAGTCTATGCCCAGCTTTCACTGCACTGTCACTACTACAAAGCAAGGGAAATTGGTTCTAACATATGCTGAGTAGGAATACTCTTGAGAGGAGCAGGGAATGCTTGATTACCCCAGAAATCTTCTGGCAATGTCATCATTACTGTAAACATTGGTGCAGAGGTAATATGCAGACAGTAAAAGAGTGACCAAAGAGCTGAGTGCTCATACTCCAGCAATCCACTACCACCTAATTACTGCAGGTGGTGAATACACTACACACTGTGAAAGTAAATTCTTCAATTGATTGCATCATCCAGTGAGTGCCATGAAAGATATTAGAATAATTAGTAAGAAAGTGTTTGTATCAAATGCAATTGAAATCTCCCTACTCCAAGTACTGTAATAATCCTCCGGAGTATATATGCAGAAATAATTCTGTATTACTCTGAAGTGGATGAGATTGATCATCTTCATGGGTGATGTCAATATTGTCACCAATCTTGGTAGCAGTTTTCTGGTAAAAATGTAATGGTATATTTGAAACTGTACTCATTATTCTCTTCAATTTTACACCATTCTTGCCATAGCTGGCAACAGTTATCCTCCCTTTATTTTCTTTTTCTTCAGAATAAAACTCAGATCACTTACAAAAGAATACTTGACATCCATTTGTGAGTTCTGTCTGAAAAATCTTCATAAGTTTTCAAAATGCAGCCATTAATGCATTTTCCAAGTTTCCTTCTGCTTCTACTTTTAACAATTTTTTTTTTTCATATTAGTGTGTCATTGAAAAGAAAAAAGTCATCAACCTAAAAAAGATAGGTATACAAATGACAGAATTTTCAGTGTATATGAAGTGCCTGCTGCCTTTGGTATCTATCTCTGAAGATGAAAATCAAACCAGCTTTGCAAAATTGTCATTGCCTTCCCTCAAAGTCTGAGAAGTGGCAGTGTATTTTCAGTCTTTATATTCAAGGCTTGCAGACAGGTGGATGTTGGAGGTATGCCCATTTCCCAAACAAATTTTGGAATAACTCCATGGATGCTATAAGAAACTTACAAGAAATCCATGAATTGCAATGAAGGGTTCCACGGTCCCCTGAAGTCAATGAGCAGCATTTGGAATGGTAATGTCCAGTTCTCAATGTATCGGAATGCACTGGTATGTACAGTACATGAAACATCTGCCAATAAGTACATCAAACTCACACAGGAATGCATTACTATATTATAATTTCTTAAAATAAAAAGCTTGTTATCTGCAACCAGTAGCTACCATGCAGGCCATGAAAAAAGCACTGTAGTAATGTATCCTTATATCATTCACAATGGTAACTGAGCCACTGTCCTGGTTCATAACTTATATCCTGTGCTACATGCTACTCTATTTAGAGGTTTCATAATGGTTCAAATCTATTTTACTGGCTTAATTATCTATTGCTTTCATCTGGTCAGCAAATTTGAGGAAAATTACTAGGGGCCTTTGGATTACTACAAGGGGTAGAAAAAAATAAAAAAATAAAATCTTGTCTTATCTGAGAGTAGACTGACTCACCTCATTCCTCATTCATGTTGCAGCCAATCCAAGGATCAGGTCTCAAAGTACATTGGATTAGGCTTGCTTCCAGCAATATGATCATGAAGACTGTTAAAATCAGAGAAATTATACAGGGTGTAACACAGAGTTTCAGTGGATATTGCCAGAGGTGAAAGCACAGGTTATCTTAAGTCAGAAATGTTCTATACACAAATGTGTTTTGAAGCGTTGTTTAGACGTGGTGTGAAATTCGTGTGGCCTGGCGACAGACATAATGGCCAGCCTGTGTGGGTAAACATGGCAGGGAAACACCATTTCCACACACTTCACATTACTTTTTAAGCTTAGTATGCAATGCAATCTGAATATACTCATTGTCACTGTCTCAAAGGGAAGTTATGTGATCTGAGTAACATTCAGCTGATTTACTGCTAGCCTCACTGCTTCCCACTCCCAGCCTGGGCAGGGATGGTGCCACACAGCCTATTATTTTATTCATTGTTTATTACATCCATACTATCATTGTATAATGTTTATTGGTAATCAGTATCAGTCTGTTTTTGTCACTCATCTCATCATGGGTTACTGTTAAGCTCCAAAAATTGCAGAAATCATGACTGAATTATTCACAATTTCAGATCCCCACCATAGATACCCATTTGGCCTGGCCATTGTATTTGTTGTCAGGCCACACTTGAATATCATGCCTCAGCTAAACAACACCTCAAAATGTTTATGTGCAGAGAAGATTTTCCACTTAAGAGTAACCTGCACTTTCATCTTTGGCAATATCCCCAGAAACTCATGTTACATCCTGTATATTCAAAAGGAAACTTTCTCAAGGAAAGAGATAAGTATTATGAACATTTCATTATTTATATGTGATACATGTCTTACACAGCAATAGCTGAGATAGTCTGTAATCTTAAAAAAAAAAAAAAAGTTACAAAAAATCAAGATAAATACATTACAATCCTGTTATGCTACAGCCCACTCTTGATACCCTGAAACAGATATTTATCTTCAAGGTACTGTACATCAATTACATGGAGTTCACCTTGTAATACTACATACATGACCCGTGTCCTTGATTACTGCCCTGCTCTTCAAATTTATCTGTTCAGTTTACCTTCAGACACTTAGTTATTCTGGATGAATAAGTAGAATTCTACAAAAGAAAGAGGGCATTATTTGCCACTCAGAAATTAACATGTCATATGTTTGGCTGGCAAGCTCAGTCATTAAAAAAAAGACCTCTCTCCTTACTTTCTCCTGAGGCAACTCTCACATAGATAAGAAGAATGCAGCACAAAAGCAAATTTGCAAGAACAGCTAAACTGTCGAAGAGCATAAATGACGCATAGCTTAATGGCAAGGAAAATGTGCGTGCCTAAACCACCTTAAATGTATAATACTAAAGTGATGGCTTCAACAAAACTATTAATAACTGATAAGTTCTTAATGCCCAATAAGATGTGGTTACTGGCACAGTTTTGGAATTCAGGAAATGCCAAGTTCATTATTTTTATTGTCTATAAATCTAAAATTTCAAGTATATTGACAATTTGCTAGTTTTTAACCTATGGGTTTCACTTTATTTTCATTGTACTATGTAGATTCATACGCCATGCTTTTTCTTAGGAAGCTTCTCTGTTTTTTTAGGAGGCAGCTCAGTTGTATGAAAAGTCTTCAATTCTAGTAATATGATTGGTAATTTATTTGGTCATTGTTTTGTATTAACCCTCAAACATTCCAAGTCTCTTCTCTCATTTTGAAAAGGTTCATATTTGCTTGTATGTCAGTCTTGTTTAAGTAATGACAGTTTTTCACACTGTATGATCTTTGACTGGCAGACAATAGCTCTATCATCAACATTTGTACTTTTTCACTGTTTATACCTAATGTAGCCTCCTGTATTTTTTTCTTAAGTGCAAACCATCTCAACACTCATTTATGTCTTTGAGAACCATTCTATTTCTTGGTTCCTCATTTGCAGTTATGGTCTTGCCAAGCTGATCATTCAGAGATGCATCACACATTCATCAAAACTTATTGATATCAGGATTGCAAATGAGGAAGGATCTTGTGGCATAATAAGTACAGAGGGTTGTCAAATCTATATACTCTGGATTAAATATTTTTCATGGCTCTAACTTTTGCAAGAAAGCTAAGAGTGTGTCCACATGGTCGAACACTGTCCGTCAAACACCCACTGTTACTAAATGGCAATATGAAGAGAAGAGGAGTGCTGATGACGTCAGAATCAAGCACCAAGAGGTTCTGTGTGTTGCCCACAGACATCGATTTTGATCATTGTCTGCCAACCTTTGCCTGGTGAACTGAGTAGAAACTATGGTTTACAACTTCATCTGGTACCAATGTTTGTTACCACATAAACTTCCCTCGTTTCAACACTTATGATGTCATCCTGCTCCCCTTTGTGATGTGGTAACAGTGGGTGTTCAATGGATACTGTTCGACTGTGTGGATGCAGCCTAACACTCAACTAGATATTATCTAAATGTAAACTTAGTGGTATCTAATGATTCAGTTTACCCTCAGGTTCTGATTTTATATATATATATATATATATATATATATATATATATATATATATATATATATATATATATATATATATATATATATATATATATATATATATATATATATATATATATATATATATATATATATATATAAATGGAAAGTTTGCTCTATTGCATCTAGATTTATGCAGTTAAAAAGTTACTGAAGTTTTAGCCTCCTCTTTTTTTTTTTATTATTATTATTTTTTTTTGTCAATAGCCTGTTTCCAACAACTCCAAGAAACTCGAACAGAATATCAAACTTCTGTTGTGAAGTTATGTTGACTTTCCTATTTTCTTTATTCATATATCTGAAAGTGATGAATGGAACATCTAGAGCTGTTGTCAACTTAAGAATAAAATCAATATATATATATATATATATATAAGAGGCATAGATAATCAAATTATTGATGTATTTGTTGTAATAATTAAAAAAAAATAATGAAATGTATGCTTTCTGAAGTTATCAGAGCCCAGAGTGCCTTACAGTAGATGGTGGGTAGCTAAGTGTCTTCATGTATCATACCATATACATCTACTTAATACCAATTAAATGAATCTGCGCTTCTTATTCATATAGTATGCCATTTAAGAATATAGAAAATAAAAACAATTTTAGAAGGAATTTGTTATCAGCTAAGAAGTATTACATGTCCCATGTAATTGTAAAGGCTAAGAACTATAGACTACAAGATTATTGTGGAGTTGTTGGGAACAGGAATTATGTAAGAATCATTGCACTGTTGTAAAGACCAGCACCACTTTTTTTTATTTATTCAATGGACCTTTAACCAAAGCTAGCAACATCTTTATACAATTTATTTTTTTCTTTTACATGTACTTTCATTTATTTCAGTTTCAAATTATGAGACAACTCATCCATCCACATAATACTTACCAAGTTATATGTATAATGAAAATTCAGACTTGCTAACCTGATAATAGTAACAGTGGAATGAGTTAATTCCTCACCATCTACATAAAATATTAAGTTTTGTGAAATCAAATCTAGGCCATCAAATACAATATACCCTCAAGATGAGCCTTGACACAGAATATTCTTGAGGTACTGAATGCTCTCAGCATTTACAGAACAAGGTTAATTAAATGTAATGAAAAGTATTAATAAGTTGTCTTTATGTTCAAACAGAGGGCATCAAAAACAGCACGAAATGTGCCACCTAACAACATATATGGGATGAATGTGGATATCACTCCCAATCCCATCTTTGCCATACGTTTTCTGTTGCCTTGAAAAAACAGGCCATGTGTTTTCATTAACTATTCATTGTTAAAATTCTTATATAAGAGGGAGTCTAAACTGCAGATTAAATGAGCTTCCAGCCTTATCCCCTCCAGCTTCCTTCAAATTAGTGTCATGTGTCAAGAACTTAATGTATTAAAAGACCAATCCATGTATAAAAAGTTCAGTAATGAATGATATCATGGGTGGAAGATTGTGCACATACACGACAACATTCTTTTAGGGAGAGAAGAGTCCACTCACACACCTCAGCAGAAAAAAAAGTAGTCACCTTGCCATTTAACCCCTTCAAGGGTAATAAATCTTTTCCCTAACCCTTCCAATGCTTCAACATTTCTACTGCTCAAATCCTTAATCTCATGCCCCTCATACATCTACGACTAGCCCCTCGGGAAATCTGGGCTAGAGTTATGTACAATTAGTCTACAAATGAGGCTTTGCATGATAAAATTGCAAAGCCAGTTTTTTAATATACACCAAAATTCCAGAATACTAAAAACTGTGCAGTTTTGTAATTTAAAGATGGCTTACATAATCTTTTGGAATGTCAACTTTTTATAGGGCCATCCTTTCCAACCATAATTTCTCAAAACTGTTTGGACACTTGAACTTGTATGTGCTTTATGCTGACACAAATTGTAAATTGGTAAACAATGGGGTAGATAAAGGTACTAGTGTCAGTACAGATAAGGTGAATAATCAATGTGCAGTATTTAGGTTACTGGTAAAACATATTATCAAATAGAAGTACACAAATATTCCTCTGTTTCTTCATGTACATCTATCTCAAGTTTCTGGATGATGGACTTCAATTGAGAAATACTGGGTTTGATTATAAACTGTTCTTTCCGCCCAATTTAGGTTGAAAACTCAGGAAAATGACAACTGGTACCAGTTTTACCATGCAGAGTCTCAAATGTCTTGTGTGCAGTAGACTGCAAGTGCACACACAAGATGACAAGTGGACACAGTGGAGGGAGAACAGGAAAAATAGAACATGGTAATGACCATTTGTAGTACGTGGCATTAACAGTTAATCAAATGATACTGCTCACTTGAGAATACTTGGCTATCCTCCGCAGTAAAATATGGAATATATATGGGTTGAAAACATACAATTACTAAATACCAAGACTTGTTTCAGTGATATGGCAAAAATGGTCTAGTAAATCAGGATGGAGGGAAAAAAAAAAAAAAAAAAAAAAAAAAAAAAAAAAAAAAAAAAATTCATGATGCAAAATCTCAGTTTGATAATGATCTGCATTATATCATTGATTTTAAAGGAAATGGTGTCCTTCAGATCTATCTGTGGACTGTTCCATCATCATAGTGGAACAAATAACCATGGAAAAGAAAAGAAACTAAATGGAGGCTATTTTACGTCAAAATTGCAAAAATATAAAATAAAATAATGTAGTGTCCTCTACAACATCTAGAAGGAAGCAATAAAACCACCAGCTTTGGGATGTGCTCTCTACAGGAGATTGCATCTCCCTATGAGAGAAAAGGGGTTATAATTTTTTAAATACTGAAGCCTCATCCATATATCCTCCCTTCTACAACAGACACCCTTCCTGACATGTACTAAGTGAAATGTGAAATGATTGGAACATAATTAGAAGCAGACAACATGAACACAAAACCTCAAACATAGAAATATCAAATATCCTGGTTACCTTTCATGCTGTGTGCTGATCACACTCCAGTCTTTCAGCCACAAGTCACTACATATACCTGCTGACAGGGATGCAAGAAAGGTGCTGCAAGTATTTTAAGTTACCGACATCTACATAATAAAGCTGTGGGAGCCTAGCTTGTCTGGCACTGGACATGTTGCCGTCCTCCGTGATGGTCATCATCATCATCATCATAGATGTGGTTGTGACGCCTTCCTCGCTGGTTGTGGTCCAACTCCACAAGGTTCACTTCCTCACCCTCATCTGGGATTATTATCTCGGGTCTGAGGAAGAAGTTCGGAGGTCACCAATTTTGGAAAGGCCAGAATGGAACGTGAGTGCTTCCACATTACACTCCCAAGCATGCATGGGCAATGCATGCCTCTGGTCCTCTGGCAACAATGTTACCTCTCAAAGGTCCACACATTTTAACAGCATAGTGTGTGTTAGAGAGAGAGAGAGAGAGAGAGAGAGAGAGAGAGAGAGAGAGAGAGAGAGAGAGAGAGAGAGAGAGAGAGAGAGAGAGAGAGAGAGAGAGAGAGAGAGAGAGAGAGACTGGTTTGTAAACAGTGTGGTAAACCTACATAACATGAAGATGGAACAAGAAAAGAATAATGAAATAAGAAGAAAACAAGGAAGAAGAAAGGGAATAGAGAAAACTGAAAACCAGGACCAGAGCAGCAGTTTTTGTTTTGAGATGCGATGAGAAGGACCAAGCAGAGCATGATCCACACGAGAAAAGGTTATAAACTGTGACCATGGGTGAGGGAAGCCTGACAGAGATGAAGATGTTGGCTGCTGCAGTACCAAACAGAACAGGCAAGAGCAACACCTAGTGGGACACTGTGCAAATGAGGGAAAAGTGAGGTGACTTGTGGGAGCTTACCCTTGTCTACATCATCCCCCCACCTCTCACTCCCCTCTTATACCCCAAACTTCACCCTGATTGGATAAAGTTATATATACTGCTATGTCTATGGGCGGGTCATGTAAGTACATGAGTAGTATTACTGTGTGTGTGTGTGTGTGTGTGAGAGGATGTATGGGAATTTTTTCAATCTTATCATGGAAATAACTTTTGAGGGAAAAGTGTAACATGAACAAGAGTATATTATAAGGTCATGTAATTGAGGGAGAAGGGTAGCATAAGTTGCAGAGGTAGCAGAGAGTAGAGTAGCAGAGAGAGACAGGTTCTGAGAGGCCCAGCCTGAGGATGGATGTGGGTGAGATGGACGGAATCACAAAGTAAGTTGAGCTTATTAGTTGTAATGCAGTCTTTTAATCAATTATTTTATGATAAGGTAGGAGGAGGAACAATGATAGGATATTTAGGTTTATTATTTTGATACATGCACACATTGTGTGTTTTGTATTGAATGGGATTGTGTTAAGTAAGAAAAAACACACACAAAATATAACAATCCCATTCAATACAAAACATAAGCAACATATGCATGTATCAAAATAAACCTAAACATCCTATCATTGTTTCTCCTCCTACCAAATCATGAAATCATTTATTTCAAGATTGCATTACAACTTATAAGCTCCACTTACTTTATGTGATTCTGTCCATCTCAACCACAGCCATCCTCAGGCTGGACCTCTTGGAACCTGTGTGTCTGCTACCTCTGCAACTTCTGCTACCCTTCTCCCTTAATTACATGACCTTATATACTCTAGTTTCTCTTACACTTTTCTCTCAAAAGTTATTTCCACGATAAGCTTGAAATTCCCATACATTCTCACATGCACACATACAGTAATACAATTCACGTATTTACATGACCCACCCACGTGTGGCGGTATATATAACTTTACCCAATCAGGCAGGGCATCAGACTGAAGTTTGGGATATAAAGGGAGAGTGAGAGGTGGGGGGTGATGTAGGCATGGGTAAGTTCCTACAACTTGCCTCATGTTTCCCTTCATTCATATAGTGTCCCGCTAGGTGCTGCTCTTGCATTTTCTGTTTGGTACTGTAGCTGACATCTTCATCTGTCAGGCTTCCCTCACCCAAGGTCACAGTCTCCTTAATGTTTATAACTTTTTTCCATGTGGGTCATGTCTGCTTGGGTCTTCTCATCCTATCTCAAAACAAAAACTGCTGCTCTGGTCCTGGTTTTCAGTTTTCTCTATTCCCCTTTCTGCTTTCTTGTTTTCTTATTTTGTTATTCTTCTCTTCTTGTTCCATCTTCATATAATGTAGGTTTACCACAACAGTGTGGTGTGGTGGGATGGGGTGAGATGATAATCAGGAAAAGATAGAGAATTGTCTTTTGAATCAGTAATAATTCTAAATGGACTTCATCAATATCCATGTAAATTTAAATGCAATTTTTGTGTAAATGCAACTACAGTAAACTTACTAAATCAGATTTCCACATTTAAGGTGTCAAGTAATATTGCATGAATTCTGGGTAAAGGGCATCTATATTGGGTAAACTGATCTGTGTAAATAGCAATAAGATGAAAATTCAGGAGGAACCATTCCAACTAAATGGTCATCCTGTCATTCAAGCTGTCAGAAATGACTGATCAAAAAATTATTATTCTGTACTGTACAATGATTAATAGAAATGACTGATAAAAAAATTATTATTCTGTACTGTACAATGATTAATATTTCTGGTAACTAATTTACAATGATCAAACTCAATATATTATTACACATGAACTTTCAAACATTAGATATTGTAGATTCTCTGGCACTGCAAATGTGGTTTTCCTGTATTTACATATGGCTTACTTGAAAGTACTAGTAGACCTTATGAAAAATATGTAATGCAAAAATGGCTTTAAGTAATATATTTTATATTTAAGATACTTAGAAGAGAGGCTTTACATAGTGCAGAGGGAGAGTTTGTATCTGAGGCTGTGGAGAGACTGTATTTCATAAACATCCTGTATGTGATATGAAATGCCAGATACAGGACAGGAGAGCTCTCTCTCTCTCTCTCTCTCTGTGTCTTGATGTGTCTGGCCATGATTAGAGTGAAAAAAGGTTGGTCTATATCTAAATGAAGTTTTCATACCTGGGAGGGAGAATCTTCTCAAGCTTTCGGATTCGATCAAGAGGAATTTGTGATGGGAAGTCTACAAGGAACTGGAGGAGCAAACGTCCCTTTTCAAATGGATTCTTGTACTGAGGCATGCCCTCACCTAATACAGACTTGATTTCGGCATTCTTGATCACTTCGCCTGTAACAAAATGTGTATACATTAGGTAGCTAACGTTAATGGTAGGTTTGCCCACAAAATGATACACAATAGGTTTGCCCACAAAATGGTACACAATAATGGTACAATGGTTAATCTGCAGATCAGTCAACTTTTTAAAATTTATAGAAATTATACACACATCTATGATGGATGGTACAAAGCTGATAAAATGTCACATTTTAATTCCTTATCAGAGATAGAAGATTTATAGCACAATACAATTCCACTGCTCAGGTTTCTTAAAAATTCATTCTGAGAATAAAACTAATTTCCTGAGCTCAACAATTAAAATATCAGCTCACAACTTACCAGGAATGGTGCTAACAACGATAGTCCTATCATCTAAAGTTTTAATAGGTTTCTGGAAGCCACACAATGCTTCCACAAGGGTTATGTGTATCTGCATTGTGAGATCATTCATGACGCGTCTGTGAAAAGAGTGAAAACGCTTTCAGAATTCTACACCTGTTAAAGACACTTAAGCTGCAGTAAACCAGCTTAACTACTGAGCCACTATATATGTGGTAAATAATGTCAAGTCCCATCAAACACTGTGTAAGATGTAAGCCTTCTTCATTATTATATCTTTAAATTAATTCAGTTTTGTTTGATTTTCCACCATACTATTTTTACTAATACAATGATGCCTAAGTGAGAGAATAAAATCATATCTGTTCTTGATGTATGGCATTAATGGAATTTACCTTCTTGAAACCAATTATTTTTTTTTTCATTTAAATGTAATATTCTCCTGAAAACAACCACAAGATGCTTGAATATATTGCAGTAACCAGTTTACCTGAATGTTGGGTGATCTTTCTCATCTAAGACGATGATAATATCTCCTGGCTCAAGGCCTGGCTCTTGGTCCCCTTCACCCGAGAAAACAATCTTCTGTCCATCCTCCATGCCCTTGTCCACATGAACCTCTAAGATCTTTCTCTCTTTGACCACCTACAACAGAGACAGTGATTAGATTTAAAATGGAACACAGGTTGTATGTAGTCAGGCAAAGAGTATTTTCACCAGATTCAGAAACCAAAAGAAAAGAAAGTAGATTGAAACAAAGTTACAAATGAATCAGCTTGATAGGAAAACTGTAACATTTATCAACTTAAATGGAGAGAGAGAGAGAGAGAGAGAGAGAGAGAGAGAGAGAGAGAGAGAGAGAGAGAGAGAGAGAGAGAGAGAGAGAGAGAGAGAGAGAGAGAGAGAGAGATTCAAACAAATTTATTTCTATCTTTGCATCTTTTAATCCTTTCACTCTTCCTTCATCGTGTTTTCTCATGTATATCTTATATTTACTTCAACTTCTATCTTTTGCACACTACCAAAAACATTTACTAATGATTTTCAGATTTCCTATTTTTTTGCATAATTCACCAACTACATTCCATAGACATCTTGCCATTCATTACTTTACAATTCTGTCATTCATTGATTAACTATATACCTCTCTAAATCCTTCATCTATGATAAGCTTCTTTTCCTCTCCATTAATTCCTTTTCTAATCTTTAACTTCTCCATATGTTTTGCTTTAAACAGTATAGGATACATCACAACTATTGCTGCCATTATATTTATCTTCTAATCTTTAACCACAGCCACATGTTGCAGCCCACCAACCCATTCTGATTATCTAGAATTCTTCTTCATGTCCTCTTGAGAATTATGAGGGAGTCCATTCAATTTAAAAAAAAACAGCAAAATTTTGATATGCAACAGCAAAAGTCACAAAGCCTTACCTTTCTGCCCTCACATGTCTTACACCTGTCCTTAAGACTGATGCGTTCACCCTGCCCTCGACATTCTCCACACATGCTCTGCACCTGGGATACCATGCCTGGCCCTAGCTGCTGGATTCGGACCTGTTAACAAGAAAGTTTTAAGGAAAGAAATATGATGTAACAGCTTATTTTTACCAGTGCAACAATATATTCTTATTTTCACCAATGCAAATCCTATTCCAAAATAGCTGGGCCAGCTCACCTGCATTCCAGTGCCTCTACATGAAGGGCACTTCTCTGGGGGTTTCTTTCCGCCCTGACCTTCGCATTTGTTGCAAATAACATGCTTCTGCAGGGCCAATCTTCGAGTAGCTCCATTGTAAAGTTCCTCTAATGAAACACTCATTTGGTGAATAACATCCTTCACTCTGTAATAAAACAAATTATCAATTTTATATCTTTCCTAATAATCTTTGTGACTGTTTCCTTGCTCACTCCTTGCCAGGTCAAACTTTTTTGTCTGTCTTAAAAAATTAACATCGACCGTTCCTTCTAGCTGGAAGCTTGCCTACATTCAACCTGTTCTCAACCCATAGCCTTGATTTCCTGTCTTTCTATAGCTTTCGACTCTATCCTCAATACAGATTCTGAAGCACCTATCAGCTCAAAACCTTACTTTTCATCATCAGCAAAGATTCTGTAAAGGAAAATCCACTGGCAACCTTCAAGCTTTCCTAACTAATCTTGATCATCCCCCATTAGGAGTTTTGGCAAAACTATCTTTGAACAGCTGAAGAGGAGTCTGGGTCACCCTGCTGTAAGGCAAGTCTTGCCTCCATAATCTTAACAAATTATGAAAACACATTCCTCTTGAGCAAGTATATCAACAATGGGAACATCTGATACAGATATAGATATTATTGCCCTCAAAATTTAGGATCACCTCATAAACTGGAATGTATGGAACATCACTTAATCAGTCTAGCAGATCAGAGACAAATTGGGGTTTGTCTCCTTTAACATCTGAAATTCCTTCAGCAAAACAAACTTTTCTTTAATCTCTATTCTAACTCTGGAAACTGTCAAGTTCTGACAATGTACCTCTTTTCTCGTCCTCGCCTCATTCCACCTCCGAAGAACATGTCAAAGATGTCCATGGGGGAGGAGAAGCTTCCACCTCCACTACCTCCTTCCTTGAGGGCCTGTTCTCCTCCCTGGTCGTAAATTTTGCGTTTTTCTTCATTGCTAAGGACTTCATATGCCTGTGAGATCAACTTGAACTGAAAAGAAAGAATAATTAGTAAATCCTAATACATAATTAACTTTACCTGTGGATTCTATACATTGCTTCCTCTGGCAGAGATATGAGCTAATTTTAATTATAACTCTTAGTTGCTTGACATTTCATTATGACAGCATCCTAGTTAGGACTTTCTCATCTATCTCATGCACCCAAAGCTTGTTCAAAAGCAGATTATGTATTAATGAAGATAAAAAGAATGCAGAAAGATGGAAAAAATAGATGACAAAAATGTAATAAATAGTGATGATAATATAATGATGACAAAAATTATGAGTAAGCTGTGAATGAGGGACTTATCTTGTCACTACCACTATCACTGCTATCACTGTTCTGGGAACATGACTACTAAAACTTGGCCTAATATGATAAATTACCAAAAGGTGTCACTCTAAATTTTCATGATTGCTGAGAATGAAAATCTTATAACCAGCACATGAATAGCTATGTAGTGGTAAATGGGCTGAGCAGCAAAAGTGAGACAGACATTCAGCCAGAGATTTCTGAGATTTGCTGCAACTTTTTATTTATTTTTTCCCAAAACAGGCTTGCCAAAATTGGGGCAAGCCTTATATGCTGGAAAATTTGGTATATAATCCAGTAGTCTGCTTCAGCAATGCATTCTTTTAGTATTGTAACAGTTCATAATCAGGAATAACTGTGGAGCAACCACAAAAAAGGCACTCACACTTAAATCCTTAACTTGTTAGGTATATTTTCTCGGTGCGTGTAAATACTTAACATGGAAATTAAGTCTCATCAAGCAAAACACAAAATAATGATTTCAAAAGAAACTGCAAAGATGATAATATGAATTCTAATTACCTATATAAACTTTATCGTGAAATAAGCATTCCTACATCACAATATAAGGAAAATGAATAGCACAGTACCTTTTCTCCTTCATTTGGGTTTTTGTCAGGGTGATACTTGAGGGCCAATTTCCTATATGCTTTTTTGAGTTCATCTTGTGATGCAGTGGGTTTCACCCCAAGCATATCATAGTAACCTGTTTCTTTCACCATCTTTAGTTCTGGAGAGAGAGAAAAAAAATCCTCATTAATGATATGCTTATGTTCCTTGTTGAGTGAGCGGTCTAAGGAGGAGCTTATGGAAAAGAAGCTCCCCTCCTTTGGAACATAAGATAAGGGAAGCTGCAAGAAGCCCTCAGGCCTACACATGGCAGTCCCTGTTATGTGAGGTTATAATGTTTGGCTAGATTTAGTTCTGGTTCTGAGATGGCAGCATGGCACTCACTTAGCTTGACTTGCATAGTATGATACTGATATCCAACAGTTAACTTGAATCCAAATGACCAGAGTTAAAGTTATAAAATTTAATCAAATCTGACCTAAATGACTATTAATCAGGGGGTTATGTCCCATAGATATCTTTTAAAAATTTGATATAGGTAACAATTATTTATAAGATTTGTGACTTAATTCAATTATCAATACACTCAGAATGTAAAGATTTACATACATGATGAAACATGTATGAATTTAGATTCTAAAGGATCCTGCCTACCAAAATCAAGCCAAAACAGTCATCTAATGTCCACTTGCCATTGCTTACTCATGGGTACCATCAGTTATAAATTACACATATGAAATATACAAGTTCTATGCCTGAATTTTTTTTCTGAAAACCACTATGTGTATGAACACAACTGAGAAAAGTAGCTATATGACACAGGATGTACTATTTTGGTAAAGAGCATTCTCCAGATACTAATTCCATATAGTTTAATTGTTTATGTACCTAACAACTCTTGTCACTCCAAGTTTTCAATAGATGAAATAAGTAGGCAAATTTCTAAATAGCCATAACACCAGATTTTGAGTGTTTTGTAAGGTCCAGGAAGCAAATCATGTGGTTAAAAGGTTGTTACGTGGTGGTTAGGAAAATTTGTGCAGCAGCTCTGGAATATTTGGTGAGTAATGGAGGTCAGGTGAAGTGCCACACATGCACACACAACTGTTGTAGTAAAAGTGGCTATGCCAAATAATAGCAATCATATTAAATCAAAATATTGAAATCTACCAGAATCAAATAATTTTCTTCAGAAATTGACAAGATGTGGCTTTAAGAAAATTTACCAGCAGGGTCAGAGTACATGTGGTTAGTGATGTATATGAAACAAATGTGAAAGGAACAAAAGTGCCCTTGAATTATCTAAAACACACACACACACACACACACACACACACACACACACACACACACACACACACACACACACACACACACACACACAACCAGGAAAAATTTTCATAACGACATGAATTAGGGATCAAATCTAATCTAAAACTATCTGCATAAAACTCTGTAATCTCAAAACCGCTGGATGACCTACAGAAAATATTACAGCAAGATAAGTTACACAAAAAAAAGAGCTTATAACCTTGGGTTTGCATTTGCAAGTATAGACACAAGCTAATCAGTTTTTTCATAAGATGGAAATACAAAGAAATATTTGTTATAACCGTTTCCACATGTATGATAAATTAGAACTTGACAAGATTTTTCGTAATTCTTGGAATAAAATACGGTATCGAAGAATTACACGAAGGGATCTTACATAAGTAAACAGTTTTGAAACACTGAGCACATAAACATGCAAAGATATACACCAATTTACATATCGTATTGGAGTAATATCAATTTAAGTAATGCAGTCAAACTAGACTAAAAACAGAAAAAAAAGTAAATTACCCTTCTGAAAACCCTACGAGTTATAGCAATATAAGAGAACCCATGCACAGTATTGCATGGCCGTGTACAGCACCAACGTGGCCATGGAAATACGGTCTAATGATCACTGAACACTGAAATACTGCTCCACCGCGTGAACCACCTCAGCTGGAAACCACATCAAGACCACATGTGCTTGACGCAAGAGTGCACATACGACGGCGGGGCGGGCACTATTGATAAAAGCAAATCACCTCAGCTGTTCCTGTGGGTGACAATAACACACAAGCCATCGACCACAACCCCCCACTCTTCCTCACCTTCCTGGCACACACTACAGGTATTCTACCGCCCAATGCCTCACCCATAAGCTCTCTGGTACCTCACCTTGATGTATTTAGGCTGGATGTGGTGAAAAGGCCGCCGTTCTTCGCAGAGAGCGAAGAATATTCTCTGATCTCGGGAAACTTCCAGACGACACGCGGGAGGGAGAGGCACCTGGCGGCGGAGTCTCGCGGAGCAGCGCCTCGCTTGAACGGGGAAGGGTGCTATTTGAACTAAGGGTTTCAACACGAAGCAAGGGTCAAATAAATCAATAAGTGATGTGTTTCCAGAAGAACCATCGTCATGCAGCTCAATTGCAATAAGTAAAAAGAAGGAAAACAGCATACGTTTCTCGGAAAATAGAGTATCAGTAACTACAAAGCGCTGGAGGTCAGGCAGAAGAAAGGGGATCTTTTGTTTCGTCACGTCTTAGAATATTTCTAAAGTGTAAATTATCCCTATATGATACGTCCACACATTTTTTTTTCTATTTTTAATTCAAATTACTGCAGCGGCGTGGTAAAATATGACTATTGCGGGATAAATGATCCATCTTGTCTTTGTTACATTAGGGCTACCTACAAAAATAAAACAGGTTTTGATAGTGTCAGTGCTTTAGTAAAAATCTCCCTGACAACACCGTGTGAATTAATGATGGCATTTCCATCAAGTTCAATTGGATGAATGGATAAAATATGATGCAATACTTGTTATATCAATAATTATTAAAAAGACCGTAAAGGAGATCATCTTTTCTTCCATAAAAAGATCGTTTGGAACATTACTAAGTAAAACATGTAGCGTAGAATAAAGTAAAAAAAAAAAAAAGAAAAAAAAATAGTATACTTCGAACATACAGGTATACCATAATATCCCAAAAGAAACTAATACTGTTCGTTTTCTTTTAAGCTTTAGATGAGAAAACGTTAATGATATCTTGGGTAACAACACTGGAGACTCGAGTCCTACACTTCATTTACTCTGACACCATTCTTATACAATACTATAGAACAGTATTTCCTAACAATTTAATTTCCGCTTGGAGGGAAATTTTAGGATTCCTGGGGGGAAATCTATTGAGGGAAATAAAAATGACTAGCTATTGGCCGACAGAAAAAAAAAGAAAAAAAAGGAAAATCGCATATAATATGGCAGTTGACTTTTCTTCAAGTACTATATACAAATACAAAAAATAATAATAAAAAAAATGCTACAATTGCCTTTTAGTTATGACTACGTACGATAATTTTGGTCGAAATTCCACAATTTTTGTGGTCATAATGAAGAGGAAAATCCGCACAGATGAACTGGTTGAAGGGAGAAAAGACAGAAAAAAAGGTTGGGAACTACTGCTAAAGAGAGTTTCCTCCCCAGAAGGCTCTACATCGAGAAGGATTGGATGCTTGAGTATTTCAATGCTGCATAAATTCTACAAAAGTTTTTTGTGTCTTAGCTTCTATAGAGCTCACAACGAGTTATCCTCAATGCCATGTATAAATAAGTAAATAAATTAGTATATAAATAAAGAAACAAACAAACAGGTAAATAACTATTGCAATTTCCAATCAAGTTCGTCGGTTCTTTTATTGTTCAGCTTAGTGTGAGATTTTCAGTTGCTCGTCATAGGAATGAGTAAGTATAACACATTCACTTTACTTTCATCGCATGCTCTTTATATATAAATACATATACTTGGAAAACCTCAGTTTTCATTTACGTCTCTAATGAAAAAAAAAAAAAAGATTCGCATCATCTTGGGACTGCACGGCCATAACAATCAGGACGGAACTAAACAATCATTAGGACAATATCAATAATCAGTCCCAGAACCATACACGAATGGCTAGCATTAATTATCAAGGCGCTAAATTAACATACAAGGAAACACTGATTATACATTCCACGGACTAGTTATAAAATTTTCAATATAATCATAAATTAATTTCAAGTTTGTCACCTGAAATTCATGCTTCTTTGCATACAATGACCAATTAATTTTCAATTCTGTAAGACGAGAGCGTGTTATATATATATATATATATATATATATATATATATATATATATATATATATATATATATATATATATATATATATATATATATATATATATATATATGACACTGGCCAAGAGGGAAAAAAGGAGGAAAAAAAAATAGAAATAGAAAAAGAAAATCCCACTGAGGTGCCAGTCCTAAACGAGATGTCAAGAGAATCATCGAAAATTGAAGGATAAGTGTCTTGAAACCTTGGTGGACACAACTTGCTTTTACTCTTGCTTCTTCCTTTTCTTTTTTTTTTTTTTTTTTTTTAAGATAAAGATGAAAGCTGTGAAAAGAGCCACGAGGCTCCCTGGGGGCTTCGAACTCAGATGAAGCTTTGTGCAATATCACCTAAGTGATCACACAATCTTTCATATTATCTTGTTATTTCAAGAATCCGGAACTCCAGGAGGACTCGGTGGTCACCATCATAATTAATAAAACACCTAGTAATTACAAACTTTTCAGGAACTTATTTCTGGTTCAACAATTTCTTTTGTTATGAGTAGAGTTTATTGTCTCTATTCAGAGTATAATTTCCTCAAGCCTTAAATTAATTTAGTTGTTCTTGTTTAATCTCTTTCCAGTTTCTGAAGTTCAGGAAACAAAACTTAGCAGCATATTTAAGGTGTGGCCTTGCTAATGAGGTTACAATAGTTTCTTAGTTTTATGGTTCAAGTTTTCAGCAGTAAAAAACAACATTCTTTGCTGCTTCTTACTGCCGCAGTGTTTTTAAATTTTATCATGAAGCAATCAGCCGAATTTTTCATTTAGTGGATTTTAATGGCACGTGTTTGGACGTGTTGAAAGTCAAGAATAACTTACTAGATACCCACGTGCATGTAAATATGTAAAAAAAAAAAAAAAAAATGTCTGTTAGTTTGTCCATGTGTGTGTGTGTGTGTGTGTGTGTGAGCGAGTACACTGCGCTTCCCTTAACAGCTACATTTAGAACTAAAATATTTGTTTGTGGTCTGTTTCACTGCTTCCGCATGTGGTTGTGTTACGGGAGGGTTGCATTTTTGTAATTCTCTCTCTCTCTCTCTCTCTCTCTCTCTCTCTCTCTCTCTCTCTCTCTCTCTCTCTCTCTTGTGCGTACATACCAGCTTTATGCTCACACACTCCTAACATCAAGGAACATATACTCGTACGTACTCGTAGAGCCAAAGTTGAAGAACATTGTTAATTATACGTTCGACTTTGAGCAGACTAAAAGAAAAGTTCTCTTAAGGTAAACTGGAATGAAGGAAGCTAGAGATGAATCACGTCAGGTGCTCGCGTGTCGTCGATCTTAAGATTTTTTTTATAATTTCATCCTGGAATCCATTATATCAGTAAAGTAATATTTCAAGTATAAATATATTATTAGTTGAGATCTGTTATCCTCCCTCCTGTATAAATGTTGCGAAAAGTTCCATGTTCAAGATAAACAAGACTTAATTCAGCAACAATGCCTTTCTACAGGAAAGTCAGGCTTTTCTAACTTTTTTTTTTTTCTTTTTTATGTCTTACAAACGTCGTTTCATTTATGACTGATAATAAGATGTAAAATTTAACGTTACTGGTTACATGAGTAATGTGAGGCGAAGCGAGGGAAGTGTTCAAAGGAAAGCTATCTGGAGTTTGACAGCTTTATAAAATTATGCAATAGCCATGGGGACAGAATGAAAGAAGTGTAATATACTGCCAGGAACGACTGCGCGGTGTGTGTGTGTGTGTGTGTGTGTGTGTCCAGCAAACTAAGGATGAGGAATTACATTCCATTACTGACAACTTCCATTATATCAAATACTGAGATGCTACTTACGCAATTTTCATGGATAGAAATGCAAAGCGTTCTACATTAAATAATATTTTGTAATATTAAAGACATATTCAACTAATAATTTTCTCGTTTATTCAGTAATTTATTCATATTAATGCATTAATTTTCTCCTCCAACATATGATGAACAGGAATTAAAACACTGTATTGATTTAGATGCCTTAAAGAAGACACTGCGACGGGGTGTGTGCTATGATCTCGCTTCCTCCGCCCAATGCGCAACAATATTTCCAGGGAATGGCGCGAGACTTCCAACACTTTTGGCACTTGCTGTCTGCAGCTTTACAGTCTTCTACTTTACGGTCCTCTTCTCAACATCTGCCACAACTGAGGTTCCTACAGAGACAATAATTTCCACGGAAGCTGTAAAACTGACACTCAACACTGCAGCAGTTTCGACATCTGTTTTCACTTCATATTTTGGTTCGCCACCAACACAGAACTGACTTAAAACACAACGGACCGAACACTCGTCAAAAACAACTGTGACTGTGTACGCTCTTGCTACTGAAGGTACCAGCTGTGTGCTCATCAGGGTAAGTACGAACGCCTTTTATTAATTTTCTTAATCTCATCGCCTTCATATTCCCACAATATCCAAAGGTTAAATTATCGTATCCAGCTTCGACTCAATTGGCGTAGTAGTTACTGGTAAAAAATTACGCTGGCAAAAAATGTTGATAGGGATTTTATCAAATGTTTCGTCTCAATCTTAAGTCCTCTAATCTGCTGATAGGCTGTCAGGTCTTAACATTTTACAATGTAGTAATCAGGAGATCCGGATACATTAGAGAGAGAGAGAGAGAGAGAGAGAGAGAGAGAGAGAAATGGAAACAGAGGAAATGAGTACTGAAGATCGATCGACTTTTAAATATGGCTTCACGTGCGTCTTTTCCCTTGATGACCTTATCTCTCTGTCAAGGGTGTACATGAAATCGTTACGAATGATGAAAGAATCGAAGACACAGATTAACACGTGCGCGTCATGATGAAGAAACTTGGGTAGAACTATCGAATATGTTCGTCTATCTCAAGTTATATGCGGTATCTTTCAATAATCAGGCACGTCCCGAACAAATTTTTCTCTTTTATCATGGAGGTAAGTGGGCGAAAAATTACTGAGCAGAGACGTATGCTATTAGCAAAGAAGATGAGATATTTTACTAACAGCGAGAGATGGTGAGTCTGATCTACGCCATTTTGCTTTACTGATGTAAAGTTTCAGAGAGGTCTTGTTTTCATTGGAATGAACAAAACTCCGGTGATGGATGCAACATTTGTCATCACCGATATTGTAGCCAGCCTGTGTCGATGACTTAATGCAGAGCTAAACATGAGTCATACAGTAAAGCAATGACAACCTCTTCCGGAGACGATAAGGACAATGAGTGGCATAGAGTTCTAGCATAACCTCTAGTTTAGCATAACCTCTAAGGGATTCTCTGAACATCTCTAAACTCATATAATTTGAATTTCATTAATGAATATTTTAAATAGATAATTTTCATATGATATGCAGTTCCTTTAGATCCCCTAGAGTGGTGGACGAATTGCCAGCACATGGGAATGATGAACTCAAGAATTTCGAGTTCCACCCTCGGCCTTTTTTTTTCCTTGCTCCTCAACTGCCAAAACACTTAAAAAAAAAAAAAAAAAATCAAACATGTACCACCACGGACTACCATGGGCGGCGGCCGACTATCCTGTCTTCCAAAAAATACCTGCAGATTCACTGTCTGAGCCTCAAGGAATAAACCATGCAGATGCTTTAGGCTGCTGGTAAAAAAAAAAAAAAAAGATCTCGCCTAACTAAACCAGATTCGCTGAAGGTAAATCATACGCATAACCTCTACATTATTATTTTTATTTTCCTTCCACTCATGTGGTGTCAGAGTCAGTGGCAGCTTAGATTCTTCAGTTTAATTTTTAGTTTTCATTAACTTTTACGTTCAAATTTTCTTTACCTTTTAAAATCTTTACTTGATAAATACAGAACAGGTTCTATAATATTACTTTATCTTACCTTGAATTCTTTATTTTACCTGTGATTACTTGGTAGCATGTCCGATTATTAAAAAAATAAAGATTTGGTAGCGTTACCCTTATTTTGTTTACAGGCACTGATGTCTCTTCTGAGTAATGAATTCAGTGACGTAGTTTTTTTTTTTTTTTTTTTTTTAAGGGTGGGTACAGTTGGGAGGAAGAAGACAGCTCACCTCTGAAAACAAATTTATTCAGTTACTATTTCACCATAGTGAATTTGATTCACATGAACTTAAGGGAAAAAGAACAAAAAAAACTTAATATCCAAAATTTCTCCACACACTTTTACATAAATGGTAGGTAATCCTGCCTGCCAAAACCCAAAATTTTGGACCGATTTCCCTTTCCCTCAGGCCAAAAGAAACGGCGAGGTGATCCTCAGACCCTCATTCACAATTTACACATCCTGATACCACGATATCATAATTATCTGGGAAATCTCCCGCCCCCCATTGCCACAGTTATGGTTTACTAACAGGGCATCACTTAAGGCGCAATATTACCCTATCCGCTATCTTACGTCCCTTGATGGCGGACGAACCAGGTACCAGACACGTACTGCCCTAACCACACTCGACCACCAATTGCACACTGGTCTTTACAAGGCGTTACTTCCCTTAATACTGCCTTTCGACATAGTCCAGAAAAATGCACTCATCTAAAACATTACATCCTGTAAGAAAGAGGGGAGGCGAGTGGGGGAATTGCATCATGAGGCACGACGGGGCTTTGTCTGCCTGCCTGACCGCTGCACGCCAGCGCGTCCCCTCGTCGTCTCGCTTGCAAGTTGCCTCAATAACATTTAATTGCCTCTCTCCTCTCCCTTGCTGTACAACTTTGGAATATATTATCCCATTAGTGAAATCAATCAAGGAATGTGGAAAAAAATTAGCGGCAGAGGCAAAAAATAATTCCCAGGGTTGTTTTTAATAATTTCCTTTTTGAGTGTTTGATATCTGTGTTCCGCCTAGTCAGTTAAGGCATTAATCTTGTACTCCTTACCCAAATGAACTAGTAGATATACGCGTCAATGGGTAATTTAAAACACAGTTAAAAGACAAGGTGAGCGACATTACACTCATGCAAAAGTGAATTTGAGTAGCCTGTCTCATGAGGAATGTCTCATTTGTAGATTTTTTTTTTTTTTTGACAAAATTAAAAGTAAATCAAAGAGTCATTCACTACTCGTGCAAAACAAGACGTAATTATGTTCTTGTGGTTAATGGTCTATTCTGTACCATTACCCTCTTAACCTATGGAGTCTTTAAAGAAGAAAGTATTAGGCAACCTCAAAACTATCAAAAGAAACGGTTCTTTAGATAGTCACAGAGGAAACAATTTTTTCCTTCTCTTCAGATCTGAATCACACTTTCTTTCCGAAAAGGATTTTTCTTTCATCTCTCTGTCTCCGTCTGTCTTTCTGATCACAAACAGAAAATCTTGGATGACCATTCTCTCTCTCTCTCTCTCTCTCTCTCTCTCTCTCTCTCTCTCTCTCTCTCTCTCTCTCTCTCTCTCTCTCTCTCTCTCTCTCTCTCTCTCTCTTAAGGTGGAGCACATCTTGGGTCACCTTTCCTTTTTTTTACTGAAATTTCCTCAAAGACTTCAGTGCTCAATGGGGCATCTTTCAGCAGGTTGTGGAGGGAGGAACAGTGAAGTGCGTGTGGTCTACTGGATGAAGCTCCGAGCATGACCAGTGCTGATGACTCATACAGGTAAATAGTAATCTCAACAGACGACATGAGACAAAAGCAAAGAATTAAGAATATATGGGGTTTCATAAAGAGAAAGGTTATGAGAGATCATTAAGAAATGTTGGTGCGTCCGTGTAATAAATTAAGCAACAATCAGGCGAATGTTATAAGCATGAAATATGGATTTGTCACATCACTACAATGCTTAACAAATTCAATGAATGAAAAAAAAATAAATAAAAATAAAAATTTCGGGACATGAGCGGCAGCATCGTAGTAAGTGAGCGAGGGAAATAAAGTGGTGGTCGTTTGCGGACACGCATTTGGGTGTATTAGGACAACAGTATGCTGTAAAAAAGCAGTGGAAGACCCACAAAACCTTGCCGTTATATGAGGAGATGGGACTTGAAGAATATATATATATATTTTTTTTCCATTTTTTTTTCCATACTTGAAAAATTTGTGCCATGCGTTTGAGAGTTGCTACAAGTAAAAGTTAAAACTAACCCTTATCCTCAGTGACCCAGACAATAACTTATTGATCTTTTAAATGAACGTGAAGTTATTTACTCAAAATTTTTATGATTTAACAAATCTCAAAAAAAAAAAAAAGAAAAAAAAGTGTACATCATTTGCAACAAAATTCTCTAAGATAAATACTCAAAACAAAGAAACGTAACAGAAATCGATACAATTTTTCTTTCGTGTTTTCTTTCACACAGCTCCATTGGTGGTGTGATAGATAATCACTATTCTCCTATTAAACTTATCAAGGGAGGAGTTCTCTTTTACCTCTCGCTTCTTTCTCCTTGTTCATCATTGACATCTGTTAAACTCAACTGACTTACCCATTCTTTCGGTGGTCCTTGTTTTCTAGTTCTCTACGTCTCTGTAAGAATGAAAAATTTGAAGAATAGTAGAATAGAAGACTAAACTGTCACGGTCCCGGTTATCCTTTAAAAAAAAGTGGACGTTACACTGATCTCAGAAAATTTTGAAGGACTGGATTTTTAAAGGCCTCGAATACCTACCTGACCTATCCGAAATCGTCAGCTATTAAATCCTCTCTCAAAACCCTTATCTTGGAACAGCACGCCAGGAATGACCTCAATACCAGATCAATGTTGGGGTAGAAAATACAATTATCCTATATAATATCAGAATAATATTAGTAATGTTAACTTATAAATAAATCGAGGTAGTACACATTAAAGGAAATTAAGGAACAGATTTCTACCCTAGACCAACACAAGATAATTCCCACACTCTATCCCAATAGGTTCTCCCTTTTACTCAGGCTGTTATATCACCTCCATTTTTGCTTAAAGGTTATACACACCAACATATGACATTCCCGTCACTTCACAATGCACTAAAACCCTTTTACTCATTCACAGACCGTTGGAATATTTTTCCCAGCTGCAGGAATTTCCCCAGACGCCGTCACCGCGTCACTAAATAACAATTCCCGTATTTTACCTCCTTAAACCTCACAAGACATCACCACCATCACCATGGTTCACCTATAGCACCATAGCACCATCCCCAAAAACACCAATAACGCCACAACACCGCCACAACCCCAACCACAAAATGGCTGCCTCTCAGCTCCTATACTACCCATCAGCGTTACGTCACCGACACGACTCGCCAACCAAATTTCAGCGAACAAAAGACTCACCAACGAGACCCTGGATATCAGGGTTTTACCACCACATTGCCAAAACTTCCACACACCCACTCAATCACCACAATACCACCCAAATTTGTCCTGTGAGGACGCCACCCTTATGTTCCCCTCTGGGCCTTCTTGCTTCCTGAAATTCTGCTGACCCAGATACGAAAGACAGACACATATCGCCTCTCGCCTCAACACATTCCACCTTCAAATACACCTTTTCCCTTACATATGCATACATATAAAGAACTTAAATTATGAAGAGAATAATACTACATAATATAAAATGAGTAAATAAGCCTTGTACTAAATTATAACTAAGGATAAAGATACGTTTAGAAGCAAAACGGGACACGCGGGACACTAAGAAAACGTGTTCCTTTTCAGGGTAAACTCGGCCAATAATATGACAAAACTTATGGTCTTCTACAATATATTATCACGAATGAATCACAAAGGTAACTCCACGCCTTTTCAAGCACAACCTCCTTGTCAAATATCTAATTTTCTTGAATAATACTGGCTGGCTCCCATCCCAACACATATTACTGAATATTTCGGCCGTCACACTTCATGAAAATCCTGACTTTTAAAATTTACACCTCGACTCTTGCTAAACCACTTTCCATTTTTCTTTCATTTCAAATGCTAGCTTTTTACAAGAGCAGTTTTGTCTACCCACATGAACAAATCTCTCATGTTTAAGGGACTCCTGCCACACAACTTATCCGAGCTGGACTTAAAAGTTATTGGCATCATTAACTTTTCTTCTTTAACTGGCTATCTGCAGTGTTAGTTTCAAAATTGTATCTACTGAGAATTTACTGTTGTTATGAATACTGAGCTTCTGTACTTGATGACATGTTTTCTCGTGTTCTGTTACATAAGCCTCACTTATGCCCGTATTAAGCAACTGAACACTAATTCGACTACTTTTTAACTAGTTCTCCTTGAAGTAATTGAAGGTTTGAAGAGTATCTGTATGATTCAAGCGATAATTCAACTAGGATTCTGCAACATTAATATGGGGAAAACACTTACGAGAAGCCGGCTTATTATCTCTGTGGCATTTGAATGTAGTTATTATGAAAGAACAAAGTGTTTAAGAATACAGACCTTTCCTCATTACTTTTCTGTCTGTCTCACTAAGCGAGGACAGAACAAGTATCTTCACTTCATCCTTTTTTATACTACACAGATAAAAAAACTTTTGAAACATTCAGATTGCTCTGTTTGCCAACCTTTCTATAGCTGGAATTCCCTCAAGGGAGAAGACTGTCGTAAACTTCAGTAACTTTGTTAATCTTACCACTTTGAAATTTTTATACATCCAGCTATTTTGTGGAGTGGCACCTGAACAGAACTATTTTTAAAGGTTTCAGTCTGTCTTCTTACTTTTTCCTCTACGTCACAGATTTCACGAATGACGTGTCACTTACGGCAACATGCAACAGTTCCCATCACTAAAAGCACTGTACTCAATCTTGATGAGCACGTACACATGAGGGAAGGAGGGACTAAACGAGCGCAATATGCAACAGTTCCAGTTACTAAAGTCACTGTTCACAATCTTCACAAGTACATACATGAACGAAAGAGGGACTCTAGGAACAGGTGTTTCAGTGTCTAGTCAGTATTATATTTGGAGGTGGGTGTTGAATAAAATGTGTGTGGTTGTGAAGAAGGAACGAAGTGTTTAATATTTAGAGACAGATGGGAAACGAAATGTGTGGAAACGGTTGGTTGTGCTCAAGGAACGATGTGTATAGTGTTTAGAGGTGACTGTTAAACAAAATGCGTCACAATGGTTGTATTTAAGGATGTAACGAACAAGAGTGAATGAGTAATACATGAAATGTTATGGGATAGACGACATAACATGTAGCGAGTGGCCAATATAACACAGTAAGTATCACACGTGTGCTACAAAAGTGATGAAGAGTCAAATGGTCATGGTTGTCATTCACGAGGCGACTGTAGTACCACGGAGACCACCTCCACCAACAAACAAGATTCATAGAAAGCTTTACTGCTGACGAGACACTATTCCATCAGAAGTGTACTAATTAACAATGCATCGCCATCCTCTCCACCACTTACGCAACAACATATCTGCATTGATTTATTTAATGTTTTTAACATTAATGAATTCGATAAATAATAGAAATATTCAATGGATATATCATGTCAATTTCATAACTGCGGTGTACACGTGTGGGAGTTCTTTGGTGCACCAAAGACCAGCTCGATTTTCTGGGGACTTTTCAAGCAGTTAATGTGTAATTCTTCGTGAGTTATGGCACGCTTGGGTCTGAGACGCTGGCCCAGCTGTGGCGCATGGCAGGAGGCAGACAAGGAAACTTCCTCGGTGTAACACGGGAAGTTTTCGGAGGTTGGGGATGTCGTTTTTATTACTTTCCTTTGTAAGGAGTTTAAGAGGTGAAGACAAGAGATGATTACTACGTGCAATCTAGAAAAAAAATATAGTATCTATTTTTCATCATCTCTTTAACATTAGACATAATTATGTCTTATAACACACGAATCTCCCCTTAAATATAATGCTACTTGTACATCAGAAAGGGGTAAATTATATATATATATATATATATATATATATATATATATATATATATATATATATATATATATATATATATATATATATATATATATATATATATATATATATATATATATATATATATATATATATATATATATATATATATATATATATAATCATGTCCAAAATTTAATACGATCATCCACACCGCCTCGAGCTGAGGACACACGCCCCTTGAGACCGAGTTTCTGGAGAGCCTCGCTCCTTTCATACATGAATCTTCACTCTTTAATAAAAACAGCTGCTTTCTTTGATGCGTTGGATCCGGTCCCTGAGGTTTGTGTGATCTATTTTTTTTCATTTTTTCATAGCACCAGGCGGGCAGGCAGGCAGGCAGGCAGGCAAGGCGGGAAGTCAGTGTGCATAAGACGGCGACGGCACAGCGGTAGAATATTAAGTTTCTCAAACAAGGAGCATACCAGATGTATAAAATTAAATTTTTAGGACGCAGCATGTGCTGATGGCTCATGTGAAGAAACGTGAAGGAAATCTTGTTTCAGAAGAATTATATTGCGAGGGAACTCTCGCTGAGCCTGTGACGGTGATACTGAGTGAAATGAAACTTATATAGAGTGGCTTTCATGACGCACTGATTAAATACGCGGGGAGTGAGAGCCAACCCCGAGCTAAGACGCATCAGGAGTCCAGATTGCATGATCAGTGACTATTAACAAAGAACCAGCACCTTCTGTGCTTTCCTTCATTAAGGGACCCCTTTTCAAATTATGTGCACACGTATCTTCCTTACTTGAAATAATTTCTTAGCATGCTGTAACTGTGCAAAGGAAAGACATAACTGAGAATAACCACTATTTGAAGACTGAATTTGAAGACTGAATGAATTATGGCGTCTGCAGTAATTACGAGAAAGCGCTACCTCTCCCACCGAGAAACAACAACAAGAAAAGATCGAACTCGCAACAAACTCTGTAAGAAACACCATCTGCGATCAAAACACATTAGCGTCTTACCAAAATCATATCTGCATTGGCTGTCATCTTTGATATTAGTTTTGACGCACATTCCCCTCTTGCCTCCTTTCCTTTGTTATTTCCTAGTACTCTCTCTTTCTCTCCCTTCACCTTCTTTTATTAAGATCTTTAACTTTCACACTTATCCTTCAGAGTCGTGCAGCGTCCCTCTAAAGCTGTTAACATCTTTGTATCTTGGGTTCCTCCGTCGAGGGAAGAAGCGAGTGACAAGGTGAGAGGGATGGCCAAGCTTCCAAGGTTGTGGACTATACAAAAGACGCGGACAGTATGAAGCTCGGGCGTGATGAAGGCTGCGTTAGACTCGGAGGCGTGAAAGGAGAAGAAAAGAAGGTGGATTCTGTGGAGGATGTTGGAAAATAAATGATTGATGAAGCTGCGAGGGTGAAAGCTGGAAAATGCAGATAGTGAAGATTGGGTTTACAGAATAGTAATAATAATTGTGGTGATGATGATAATGATGATGATGATGATATTATTAATAATGATAATAATAATAATAATAATAATAATAATAATAATGATAATATAATAGATCGCCAAAACAAGTAAATAAAATAGAACATATGATAAACTTAAAGAAAACATTAGCAAAATATGAATTCACTGTATTTTATATCTATTAATGAAATACACATTATTTTTATTATTATTATTATTATTATTATTATTATTATTATTATTATTATTATTATCATTATTTCTTTTTTTTTAATCAATTAATAGACAATCCACCCATAACGAACTAACGACCCATCACTTCCCAGTATTTCTTATCTTATCTCCTTAACACACTTTCATTTCTTCCCGCCTTCATTGTAAGTCTAGTCATACATAGAGCAGCAGGCGCGATATCATTGTGGAAAGCTTATATTTATCACAGTATATATTGAGCCCTCTTTTTTCCTTCCCTTCCTCCTCTGTTCCTGGTTCGCGGGAGTGACACGATTTTTCTTGACGGAGAACCACTGGAAAGAGATACGCGGTAATGGACAACACGAGGAGGAGGAGGAGGAGGAGGAGGGCGGGTTAAGGCGAGGCACTCTAAGCTATTCCGTGTTATATACTAGCTCGTGGCTTTGTTGTGGTGGGATTCGAACTGCCGTGACGTACAATTCCTCACGGCAGTAACTCCATGAGACCACCCCACGTTATATTATTCTCTTTATGTGTGTACAATACGTATATTCTCCCGCTGCTGGTTGAAGTAATGTACTGAATGGTTGGTTTACTTCACCTACTTAGGCCACTATGCGTGTCTTCAGTTGTATGCTGTGACCTATATTTGTCTTTTTAATGCTTTTCTCGTTCAGTGCTTGTTATTATTATTCGTGTTCTTCTCACTCTATATGCAGGCTGGTTTCGTTCAAGTGTTTCATTTATAGATGCTTTCATTGTGACTCGGCCGAATATATTTCTCCTTTAGTGCTTCTCTCCCTGCACTGGTCTTCATTTCATTTTTATGTGTATATACGTACAACAATGTTTCTGCCCTGGCTAGGATTTCTTTGCATGCACGAATAAACGTTGGTAATATAAACGTCACACGCCGTCAAGAATGAATAGTAACCTGAACGTGAAAAGTGAAGGTTATTCATACAATTTTTTACATTTACTTGGACTTGAAAGAAGAAAAAAGAGGAAAAACTACTAGATTTTTTTCAGACCTAATGTGTCGCTGGGATTATTGTTAGATTTTACTTTTAGTGGCCGAAAAAAATACGAAGGTTTTTTTTATTATATGTCATATTCTTCTTGATACAATTAATCATGGGAACTCTTTTTAAATTATATTACCCGGTGATAACAGAAAACAGTACGGAAGAATGATTATAATGTCAACATTCAGTAATCGAAACAAGTTACCAGCAAATGATGTGTGCAAACTAATACAACAAATGCATAAGAAAAGAGACTAGAAGGATGTTTGAGAGCTAATGGCTTTTGAAATTGTATTGCGCGTAATTTCATTAATTAAATTACTCGTTTTCATTTAATATTTTTTTTCTTAGTGATAGACTGTAAGGTAAATTTATATTTCACATCCAGTTTTCTCTTGTGAAATGTCCACGTTTTGACTTTTCAATTACACTTTTCTTTGTTGTTTTTTTCCTTGTTTCCGGCCCTCCCACCCAAAAAAAAAAAAAAATAAAATAAAAATAAATAAATAAATAAATGAAAATAAAAATGGAGGGAACGGTGGGGGAAGGTAGCATTGTAACTGATCTGTCTATTTGTCATCCCATAGGTAGCCGTTGTATATTGTTAAACAGGTGATTTCATCATAGCGTTCAATAGGCCTGCTCGTACTATTGAGAAAACTCTTAACCTGGTATAAGCTTGACTGATAAAAACGTAAACCATAACTATTATGCAGTTCACTAAAGTGTTAATCCCTGTGGCGTGTATTTAGATGATACCAGGCCAACGTTTCCCTTCCATTTAATACTTATTTTACAACTGCTCGCTACTGTGTGTGTGTGTGTGTGTGTGTGTGTGTGTGTGTGTGTGGTGCAGGGCCATTAATTCTTCCTCCATCCCCCTCTTGATGTGCAATTAGATGAACGAATCTACAATAACAAAACCAACAAACGAAAGCAAGAAAACGAGCAGTGAATGCATAATGAAGATGTAATTCATTTATCGAGGATTTTTAGCTCTCCGAGTATTTTTCTTTTCTTCTTTTCTCATCCATTTCTCTGTCTGTCTGTCAGTCTCTTTGCCGGTGTGTCCGTCTCTTTGTCTCTGTCTGTTCGTCCCCGGCTCGCTTTCTCAAAGTTTCGTGGAATTTCGTGGCGGAAGAAGGGAGGAGAGTAAAGGAGGAAAGAACACGTTAATTTTATATTTCTGTGACCATTTCCATGTCTTTCTTTACACGCTACTTCGGTACATCACTTGTCTTTCGTGAGGTGAGGGTGCTCTTCCAATTGATTCAGTGCTTTCATTCTCACATCATTTACAGAATCTAGGGTGCTTTAAATGTGTAAGGACTTGTGTCTGAGTGGGACATACAAAAAAAGAAAGCAAAAATAAGGAGAGAAAAAAAAAAGAGGATGAAAATTTGTATGAGGGAGGGAGGGAAGGAAGGAGAGGCACGAACTAAAGGCAGTAAAAGTATGGAACGTCAGTATCAAAGGTGAAAGAGAGCGGGAGAAGATACAGGCGTCGACAAAAGGGAAGTGAATGCATGAATAAAGTGAACGAGTGAGAAATCATCAGTGTGAGACATGTAAGAAAATAGAGGAAAGAGAGTAGGACTGGTATAGAAGAGAGGATTTGTCTGTGTTGAAGTGAATACAGAGGCGAAGATCTGAAGTGAGACTTGCATGAAATGGGGAAGAGAGAAGGTTCATGGGTGACGAGCGTGGCTGGTGGTAGGGATTATCTAAACTAAACCTGAGATTGGCCATCTTTCACAGCGAGGAGCATTTTGATTCTGGCATTGATTTGCGGGTCACTTTTCTTATGGAGTGACTCTAAGGATAATTTTTCCCACTAACTACAAACGTGTAAACATAAGCTGACATATATTTCAGTAATAATTTAAGTGACTATAGTAGTGACTATAGTAGTATACTATACTATAGTATATAGTAGTATAGTAGTAGTATATAGTAGTATACTATAGTAGTATACTCGTACTATACTATAGTAGTGACTATAGTATTTAATAGTACATATTGTACTATTAAATGTTTTATTGTTATTTTAATGGTTTTACCAACGACAGTATCGATCTGTAAGACTGAACGGAAAACCAAAATAGTAATATAAATGTAAAATATGAATGAAACTTGAAAAGTTAAGTATATAACCAAAAAAAAAAAAATAAAATAAACAGACGAAAACAAGCTGTAAGAAATCTGATACGTCAGCACATGAAAAAAAAAAAAAAAAAACGCGCTGCTCATTTTATCCGAGCAATAAACAAGAAACTATGTAATTATCACTCTATTCTTGGAGCCTCACGAAAGGTGGACCTGGACCAGACTGCAGGTTATCCACGTTTGAGCAGGAGAAAGAAGGAGAGTGTGTAAGAGATGGTTGTATGGGTAATTTGCCTGATGGCTTCTTTCAGCTTCCCCTATTTTCTTATATAATGATAGAGAACGTGTTAATAATATTACTGCTGGAAGCTTTAAAAAAAGAGGATGACTGGCACTGCTATTGATGACTAGAGTGGTATGCTGAAGGATACAATGATATGCTACCTGCAAGAGTAACATAATTCTTCCTCAATCACACAGAAGCGCTGCAACCCTCATGCCAGCGACCGTTTCCCATCCTTCCATCCTCCAAGTAATTTCTCGTCCTTGCATCGCTGGGAAGTCTATCCGCTGTGCGTGTGTCTGTGTGTGTATGCATGTGTGCGCAGCTGACGGCAGAATTTATCACCAGCCCTGTAAGTCTAGCTCGCTCACAGAATCCCCTTGCCATTGTAGGAAGTCACGTCTCTTACTTGGAGTGTCGCAACTGGACGGCAATGGTGGCGGGACTCCTTGCCATAGTGTTCTTACATACTGGGATCGCCACACCTGAGGCACCTCCCTTCTCGCGGCTGTGTCCCTCGTGTAAGAATGTCAAGCCATGTGCAAGGAATTGGTGAAGAGATGACAACTGCTGTCCTCCAGTCTCTCAAACTTAACACTGCTTGCTGGCAGCTCTGACTCTTCCCTTGCTGCTGTGTAAGCTAAGTAAGGACGTGTTCTGAGTTTACTTTACATGGTGAGCTTCATGTTATTTCTTCTAGTGTTCATATAATTCCGTGGAAGTGCATCGTTTACAACACATTATTTTGGTAAAGACGTGAAACCCATCTCATTCTTCCCATGGTGGCAAAATTTTGCTGGGGTAATGGAAATGTAATGAATGCTCTTCAACAGTTATTTACGGTTGCTGTGATGCCCACCTTTGGCCACTCCAAAGGAAACACTGAGACACTGATATGAAGGGGAAGAAATCTACAGCCATAACAGACTTTTGCCAGAGCCAGGATCGACTGGGAACTTGCAACATCTCCGGTGATGGCAGCTTTTTGGCATCGGCAGGCTGCATTTTGACATGGGAGTAATTGGGTTCGATTCCTACCATGCTCCATTTGGAGGAAGAGGCATTAGAGTAATTTCGGTAATCATTTTATGGACGGAACCAGACAGTTAAGCACAAATATCTGAAGTTTTCTAATCTCTATGGGTGGAATCACGACTTTCTGGCGGGAATGGTACAAATCACCCAAACCACCAGCTTATGAGGCGCGTGCGCACACCCATATTTGCATGTGCCTGTCTTCCTGAAGCTTCTATAACTCTCGACATTTTCAATTATAATACAATCCACAACAAACAGACAGCAAGAATTTTTGACAAACTTGCTCAAGTAATAGTAAAATGCTTGTAGGGAATTTTACGTATTACGATAACCGATCCATCATCGTCAGGCATGAAGGAAAGAGTGTACAGATTCACAATGAAGGCCATGAAGAACTAACTGTTGATTCCCTTCAGGATGGGGAAATGACAGGCGTCTGTTATGCATATCAGCCAATGAACGGCACTGTTGAGGAATGCAGTATAGCATGTTCTAACAAAGGCAGAAACAGTTTTCATTAGCCACAAACTCTCTTATTATAAGCCCCAGTGTCCTCCAGTGGATCTGCCTGGATGCCGCGGGAAAATCCTCCCTTACATCTTGAGGCGGCGCGGTGAGAGCACGTAGATGAGTTTCTCCACTAGAAAAATCTAATTCCCGCTAATTGCTCCTTCGACATTTGCAGGCACAAATCCTTTCTTATTTCATAAATCCAAGAAAAAAATCAGACACAGTAAAAATATTCCCACCCTTGACCTAGGTCAAGAGAAAGTTATGCGGCATATCGAGTGGTGAAATTTAACGTTAATAAGTACACCAACACCCACGCTTGTTCCGGCTTCGGACACAGCACCCCGCGCATCGCCCACCCTCCATACCCCGCACAGCGTTCTACACCCACTCCCCCGACGCGGCGTGACCTGATGCTGACCTGACCTCGTCCGCCCACCCTTAGGGGTGGGCGTTTGTTCTCGCATTTCTGTTTATTGCTGTATAGCTTGTTTTTATTTAATATACTGTAGCCGTTCTGCATAATGTATCCTTTACTAATGAAACACTACTACGCTAAACATCCATCTTGTACACGCTGCCGCCTTAACACAGCCATCCTGAGGCAGGCTAAGAATGTTACAATTCAAGGCGGACAAAACAACGTCAGTTAAATGTGAAGGCACTTCACGATAACTGCAATATCGAATAACCAGAGCCACAGCACCTATGGATTGCTCCCTTCCCTCGCCAGCCCAGCTTATCTCAAATATGGGCGTGAAGAGAATTCAATGCTCACACTCTGCGTTAAGGTCTGCAACCGTGAAGAAGAATGAACTCTTAGAATGTCACTTGGAACCAAGAACAGGAACACAAGTCCAGTTGAGCAACCACCTTCAAAGAATACATAGGCTTGTAACACACCTCCCTTGTGTGGGACGCACTGATTCTATGTTCCACACACACTATGAAGAGACAGTGTGAAGTATGAAGAGCTGTGAGTGTAATATGTATGAGGATGCCCATCTATAAGACTAATGAGCCCCCGGATTGTTGCTGTTCACTAATAGACTACCTACAGTTGACGCAGCTACTATTTCCTTCACCTCCATTTGACAAGGCACTCACAAATGCAATGGTCAGCTTTCCAAGCTCATGTTCACGTCACCATTCTAAGATACAAGGTCTCACAATGACACTCTCTTTATATACTCGTGTATTCTTGCTTAAAAGGAGCAAATTCCAGATGGGAACATCAGCAACAATAAAAAAAAAAACAGACGGTAATTCCTTCTCAGGTGCATATATTCAGAGTGTGGTAAATAGTTACCAACTAGATTTAATTGCTTCCTCGTGTATTGATCATAAACTTCTGCAAGGGCAGACAATGAACATTTTACAGGTAGTTAATGACATCACATTGAAGATATAAATATTGCCCTGGCTCCAAAACAAACCCCATAAAATAGTCTCGTCTCGTAAAACTATCGGTATTCTATAAAGTTCTATCTCGTAAAACAGCAATTCTCATCTAATTAACCCCCCTGAATACTGCCTCCTAAACATTACTTCCTGAAGAACTATGCGAATAATGTCGCGGCTCAAATGTCGCACCTCTGAAATTACTGCCCACATTCAATATTACACCAAATGAAAAATATATGATTCAACCTTCCCCGATTAGTATTTTTCTATAGTTAAGTAAATTAATCTTTAAACATATATTGTATGCTCTTAGTAATATTAAGTCCAATGCCCACAATAAAGTAAGCAATGGCGACAAGATCGCTCACCTGGTGGTAGGTCTCACCTGGTGGTAGGGTCACTGCGATCGCTGGCGACTTCAGCTTGTTTCAACCACGCCTCGCCGCGTCCTCTTGAGCTTAGCCACCAAAATAGGTCAGCAGCAGGCTATCCCTCTGTGTTGTTAAGGCTCATGTCAGCTGATATGTCGTGTGTTTAGATTCTCGTTTTTCTCAGCAGGTATGCAAGATACTCCGTTCAATATGGAACAAAACTGACACCTTCAATGAAATAATTCAGGGATATAATTTTAACCAAGGGCATGTTCACGTTGTTTCAACATCATTTAAATGCACTGCAGGATAATGGAATGTTAATATCTTGATTAACTATCCTTACACTGATATATATATATATATATATATATATATATATATATATATATATATATATATATATATATATATATATATATATATATATATATATATATATATATATATATATATATATATATATATATATATATATATATATATATATATATATATATATATATATGCAGTATAAAGATATTATTACCAGCACGCAACCAGGAGAGCTGAAGCACGTTTTGAGGCAACTGAACAAACACTGCAGTAGCGGGTGCATGTACAGTAGTTCTTAAATCTGCCTTGCACATAATGTTCGTGGCACGTACACACCACCAGTAGCCCGAGATAACTCACGTAAACACACACACACACACACACACACACGAAATGTTTGCTTCGGAGTTAAGACTGAGAACAACGACCTTGTATAAATTGCACCTATTAACTTCTTGCTGCACCACTTCCTTGCATGGACAAAATCCTGTGCGTATGTTAGAGGGTGAGAGCGATTATCGTCCGTTATTAGTCTCTGTAAAACATGAGTCTTAGAAATTTTTAAAGTAATGGCTGTGTTTTTATTGACATAATTTTCATATCATTAACCTAAGTACGGATGGGAGACGTGTACTTTATATATATATATATATATATATATATATATATATATATATATATATATATATATATATATATATATATATATATATATATATATATATATATATATATATATATATATATATATATATATATATATATATATATATATATATATATATAATCGGTCTTCACCCCTTCTGGACATGCTTAAGATAATACCAATGTGTGTTGATAATTGAGATCGTTGTCTTTTGCACGTGTCGTCAGTTATGGCTTGGTTTTGCTGCTCATTCTTGGGCTACTTTGACAAATCTGTGTTCGAGCTGTTAGAATTAAACCCGAATCAGTTCCATTAGAAATTAAGTAAGTGTTCTGCCTCTGATGATGTTACAAATGAAAGGAGAAACATGTAGAGCGATGACTGACATGATGACATTTGGAACAAAGCTCACGCATGCAGGTAAGTCCCACATGAAGGAGAAAAAAAAAGTGACAAAAATAAGAATACTGAGAATGTTATCTGATGTTAAGAGAATTAACTGAGTGACATTTGGACCAAAGCCTCAAATGCAGGTAAGTCCCACATGAAGAAAAAAAAAAAAAGTGACAGCAACGAAAATACTAAGATAGTTGCCTGATGTGAAGGAAATTAATTGAATCTGCGAAGAAAGTATGAAAAGATAAACGAAATGAAAATATCAATGAATATTTAGAAGAGATGCAGTATTACAGTACTACCATGTCCTAAGTTTTAAGAAAGGAGAATTGACAGAGATGGCAGAAGAATTACCTGTATACTCGTAGATGCTCTGAGAGAGAGAGAGAGAGAGAGAGAGAGAGAGAGAGAGAGAGAGAGAGAGAGAGAGAGAGAGAGAGAGAGAGAGAGAGAGAGAGAGAGAGAGAGAGAGAGAGAGAGAGAGAGAGAGAGAGAGAGAGAATGCTTCAGAGAAAAGTTAGTCCTCACAAAAAAAAAAAAAAAAATGAATAAGAAGAAATAGTAATCCCATTAGGAACACCCGAGAAGTCAGAAGAAAAGAAGAGAGAAAAACGTAGGTGACCTCGTGCTATTATGTTTATCTTCGCCAGGTGTCCAGTCCTGCGTGGGTGACGCTGTGACGTTGCCGTGATGCACCTCAGTTCAGGTGCGTGGCTGCAAGGCAGCTTCCATCTTCTCAAGCATCATAAATCTTGCCTCAGCACTGCTACTTAGGAGAACACTGACTATTCTTTTATGGAAAACCGTGGAGAAAACTATTATGCTAAAATACTACTAATCTTCGCGAACATTAACAACAACAACAATAATAATGATAATAATAATAATAATAATAATAATAATAATAATAATAATGATAATAATAATAATAATAATAATAATAATAATAATAATAATAAACTCGAGAAATGTTGGTTACACACCATTAATATCATCAAGCCAAGTAGAACTATGCAGATAGTTGCTTCACTTTTAGAGCTTTCTACATTAATGTCATAAATTCAAGCTTCGTAAATAAAGTCTATGAGGAGGATAGTGATAGGAGAGAAATCTAAAGACAACTGTTCCTTTTTGCATAAGCATCTATATATGACACTTCAAATAACCTTCTTCAGCAAAACAGGCTACTTTTTTGACTGGTTGATGACCTAAGAGTAGAGAATTATTGTCTCAACCACAGAACAATCCATATTTTTTTTTTATTTTAAGGCAAATTACGTTCCCTTATGTAAATATATCCACCTTGTTATTATTATTTTTTTTCAGCACTCTTCTAGCAAACAGCACCTTCTTTAGAATGTGGAGATAGCGACAGTGAATGAAGGAGGAGTGTAAATATGATCGCTTGTTGTGTTACGTGGTTACTTCTACATGTCGGTCACGATAACGTGCTGAGATCTCTTGTACCTCATAATGCAGGTAAACGCGATTTTGCAAGTATTACACCACGCAATTCATGCACAAATTCACACAAAAAAATGCAATGGCCTCCTTAAGCTGTGTTGTTATGGCGTAAAATGTAAAGAAATGTGGACCCCACAATCTCATAGATGGCGACGCTAACGATTGGCAAAATTCAGTTCACAAAAAATCACAAAAATGCAAGTACCTTAATTAAAATGCCTAATATTATCGGTGAGAGGTTGTGAGCCCCCTTTACGGAGAGAGCGCCCACAGCAATGAAAGACGTGGCTGGGCTCTTAGACAGGCAGGCAGATTTATTCATGTTTTGCGTAGTTGATGTTTCTATAGATTTGGTGCTAAGATGGGTGTCTTTCATGTCTTCCTAAAACCAATGAAGTATCATATTTCCGCTAAAATCACATATACACACTAAATGATTCCTGGAGATTAGCGTAGAGCTGCCAAACACCACAGAGCAATTCATCTCACGTGTGTTGAACTAGATCCGTGTTGAACAAATGAAGTCTAGATTGCTCTTGAAGAAATGTAACGACCATTTACACTCTCTGGCATCAACAAAGATACATTTATTTAGAATAAATTTCTAACATGCTTTTTATAGCGACTGTATTCAAATATCTAACCAAGATTGTTCCACTGTCATTTCATAAATGACTCCATACCACGTTCACAGTAGTTAGGATTTAATGTAAGGGAAGTATCCTCTTATTGCATCTCTTCCTGATAACAATAGCATAAAAACGAGGCCTTCATTCACGAAGTAATTTAGGAAAATGAAACGGCTTTCAGCAAATCACCGTCAATAACCGGCACTTTGGTCTGAACCAGTTTCGAACAACAAATTCGAACAGGAAGAACGAAACACACACACACACACACACACGACTTACTACCGTAGTGTTATCAACCTGTGCTTATACTATCGGCTCTGTTATATCCTTAATTTCCTTCATTACAGCGTAGGTCAATGACATCCCCGCACACATCACTGCCACAGCTCAGCGTGTGTGGCACTATGGCGGTCCACCTCATATCTCAAACTTACAGCAAAAGCACAGAGCTCGTGTTTTTATGTGCCTTACATCTTCGTGTCCGTGTTAAGAGAGTTAAGCACGCCGACAAGCTTGTCTAGAAGGAAATTAGAAAGGAGAAACCAGGAAGTTATCAAGATACTGGGAAACGTAGTCAGTCAATATTTGCGCTTATTTTATGGAGGTGTTTGCTTTGTGAGTAAAAGGAATTGTGCAAACCATGATTGTTGTGAAATTCTGTGAAAATAGATTAAACTACGCGTTTCATAAACTGGCTACAATACTTTATTTGATATTACTGGATTTTGTTGTTGCTATTGGATTAATTATTTAAGTTGACGAAAAAAAGCTGCTTTATTAGATAATTCTTTAATTCCAGCGTTGAGTTCCATAACAAAGATCACTGATTTGTTAACACGTGTCATGCTAATAAGCATCATGAAACAAAACTCTTTTATATACTGACATTTGATTTCTAGTACTCTCTAAATCCATGTCCGTATTTCCTGACTTGCACTCTTAGGTAATTTCTATGAAAAAGATGTTTTTGTAAACTTTTGTGAAACCATTTTCGAATTCATAGTTTATGATCTATAACTTTGTCTTCTCCGTTTACTTTGCAGGACCAGATCCCCTTTATGAGAGAGAGAGAGAGAGAGAGAGAGAGAGAGAGAGAGAGAGAGAGAGAGAGAGAGAGAGAGAGAGAGAGAGAGAGAGAGAGAGAGAATTAGCATGTACAGTACATGTAGGAATACCCCCTCTCTCTCTCTCTCATCCCATGCATGTCATTTCAATACCGACTCGTGCATTTTCAATCTCGTGCAGTGTAACTGTCATCTATGTGTGCTTGATCTGATATCTTTACTTTTTAAAAGGCAGTAGGATATGGATGGAAGAACTTCAGATGGAAGAAGTTTTTGAAAGAAGAGGAAGCTAGTTACTTCTAATATAATCTAAGACGTTTCGAGAGTAAACAAAACGTCCAACATTTTTCTCACTTTTTTTTCAGGAAGAGGTGTATGGTTCTCATTCAAAGGAACAAGATGATGCAGAATACATATCAATTATATATATGAATACATATCTAAGTCAAATATTAGGATATACATAAAAAACATCGAGGCATGGCATCAGATTGCATAATCGAGTCTTTTACAGCGCAACGCCTGGCATGGAAAGAGCTCGCGGTACAGGACAAAGGTTGAAAGAAACAGTCCTTTGATATTTTCCTGTCTGACAGCATTAGTGATTGGATTGTATCGCTTGCAAGGTACCTATCTCAGCAACATATGCACATTCAGGTCGCTTACTGGTATACCTACATGCCAATCACTTACTATCAAGTGCTTTAACAAATGCACACTAACATCTTAGTAAACATCCAAAGTAAGCACACCATTTAAGACGCCTGTAATACTCAGCACCCACTCACTCACTAACATAAAACTAAGGTAACGACCCGCGAACCACCTAATAACATACCTCCCAGTAAATAAATTACCAAGGAACCTATGTAAGTAGAATCCTTGGTAAGCATTCAGGAAAGCAGACACACAGCATGGGAGTCACATAGCAGCACAACAAGGAATCAGTGAGTAGTTCCTCCCGTCGAGCAGCCTGACGTGTAGGAGTGAGGATGATCAAGTCTCCGGGAGCTTAGTTTTTCATTGTTTTCACTGAACCTTTATAAGTCTTAGCTCGCGGCTGAGGATCTGTGAAGAAGCCGCCAAAAGCCAGGATAAGGAGGCTCACGGAAAATCAAAAGAATGGGAAAAAACGCAGTTGTTCTTCCATTTTTAGACAATTTCTTCCATCCTAACACCCTTCCCCTCCTCGTGAGCAGCCTCTCCTTCTCCCTGTACCCTAAGAGGCACACATCGACCTGCAGGCGCCAGATGGTTCCTTACTTCACACTAGTCCTCCTCGACTGCGTGTTTCCCCTCTCTGCGATTCTCCCTTGCCTCCTTCGCACCTTTCTTTCCACACCACCCTCCTCTCCAGAACCGCCACCATCCCACCATTTCTCCTCCGGATTGCCCACTCGCCGCCCTGTCTTTTATAACATAGGTGAAAATGGATATTCAGTAATAGGAAACTAGCTTTCCTAAAAGCCACATGAGGGAGACGATAACTGGTTTGACCTCAGCATCGGTAGGGAGCCGCCCCAGTGTGGGTCCTGCAGGCAGACTTATGTGAACGACCATTCTGAAGGAGCCTTTATCGCGCACGCTGTATAATCGCACTCGTTTTCACTAGTTCCCTATTTATTCAGTGTGCAATATTAGAAGTACAGAAAGAACCTCGATGTTACTGATTCTTACGTTACCACGTTACACAAATATCTCTTCCAGGCCCAAGAGGTGCCCAAGAGGTGTCCAAGAAGTGAGACCGAATGAATGAGTTTTACACCAACGTACTCAATCAGCAATCATTCTCAGCCGAACACTAAAAGTTAAAAACAGTGTGTGGAGTACAAGGGACTAGCATCACACCTCGCTCACACAACTGTTACATTGAGGCTTACATCTGTAGTGAATGTCTTCCTGGACTGACTATGATTACATTAAATTATTCTGTTCTTGGCTATAGTCTCCTATAATGACACCAGACATCCCTTCACCTAACACTGGTTTGCAATTCTAAGTAACCCTTTGACTGCTGTGGCTTTTCCTTGAGCTTAATAAAGTTATCTGTAGGAAGTTTAGAGCATACTTTCCAAAGAAGCCACTGACAGCTAAACGAATAAAGGAGTGACTTAGACCTTTTAGTACCTGCAGTTTTCTATATGCAGCTGAAGTCAAATAGCACCAGTCTAAAGGCTGGTATCCTTGCGTTATTAGCAGCTGAAGGGATTAACAATGGAAACTTGGGTGTTGTGTAATGTAAAGTGGCTGTATGTTAATGCTATTCCTAGATTTTGAATAACTGGTACGTAAGTATCATGTAAACAGTGGCGAGTTCAAGTGCTAAAATATTTGATGTGATAATGAACACTCATGGACGTTACAACGGAATCGTTATATGGATAAAATATACTTGTGCTGTACTGTCTGATCGGATATAAGCCTTGTAAATGATTACTAATTAGCTAAAAATACTGAGCAACGCTAAAGAAATGCTAACAAATTAGGATCAGATCGCTAATAATAAAACATAACATTAATGAAAAGAAAAGTAGAAAAAGAAAGTATTAGACTTAAGTCGGCAGCTAACCTAACCTAACCTAACCTAACCTAACCTAACCTAACCTAACCTAACTAACCTAACCTAACCTAACCTAACCTAACCTAAAGGAGAGCACATCAAGCTTCCGAGAATCTCAGCTTCCACACAAGAGAACATGCATAGTCCCTCTTCTTGCGGCCTGGAAGGGTGGCGGAACAGATACAGAAAAAAAAAAGAAAGAACACTTGACTACCAAATGGCGAACAGGTAGAAGACAGGGCAGCAATAAAGGAGGAGAGGTTCTGGAACAGTGCTGGCTAAGTTGTTGCTCCACGGAGGGTCAAGGTGAAAGAATACATAAGCCTTACGAAGGTGAATTATGAGTATTCCCCCTCTGGATAAGCTAGGACCATGAACTGCTCAGACTCCCGCCATTACCTGCAATGGTTATTTAATGTTTCCTTCTCCTCCTTGGCCTCTCATGGGAAATTGGTGTACCGTGCCTTCTTGTTACCTTATTTTCTCCTCCAAATAGTAACTGGAGGACGGAAGCAAGTCCTCGTGAGCTAAATTGGCTTTGTCTTGTAGTGTTTCCTTCGACTTTTTTTTAATAAATATTTTTTAGTCTTCTTTCCTTCTCCATCAAAATTTGCAGCCTATATGATAATGAATTCACAGCCAGGACCAAGACCTGCCGTAATGATTAAGAGAATCAAGCCAGACGCCGCAGGCACTGGCTTACGCGTCTTGGCGGAGCATTGCAGAGGAAGAGGAGACAAAACCCACTTTGTCTTCCCCCAGCTCGTATTCGAATCTGGATTCTTTGGGATGAGCAGAGCACCTTAGTCCTTCCATCCTCGATCTGATCTTTCTCTCTTTCTTTCTCTCTCTCTCTGTCTCTCTCTCTCTCTCTCTCTGTCTCTGTCTCTCTCTCTCTCTCTCTCTCTCTCTCTCTCTCTCTCTCTCTCTCTCTCTCTCTCTCTCTCTCTCTCTCTCTCTCTCTCTCCTTACACAATTTCCAGTATAATTTCTAACTGCAGCAATCGTATCACTGTTTTGCAGATGGGGAATATTTTGCAAGGTTGAACCACCATTTTTGGAGAGCACGTGTCATTATTAACTTAGGGGAGTAGGATGTGCTGGAGGCAAGGCGCGGGTTTCTGTCGGGCAGCGTGATAAGGAATTCAGAGGCTGACCTCACAATGGTGGACACAACTTGCATATGGCAGTGGACGGTATAATTCTGCTTCCACAGAAACGAAAAATATACTTCGTCCCATAACAATTGGCTCGGGTTTTCAGGGCAGCTCCCGGGCGTGGCAGAAGGCAAGGGGGCGTAGGAGCGGCGAGAAGGGACAAATATATATCGCAGTTCACTTCCCAGTTTGCTCCTCGTGGCCGCGGCTGACAACAAGGCTTTTCCTAACTCGCTGATGGAGGTGGCAGCGGCCGGGATGTATTATCGCCTCAACTGTGAAATTCCCGGCTATATTTTCCACGGGACGCTGGATGTGTGAAGACGCTACCTGTGATTTATTTGAGCATCGGTGTAAATTGTTATCTTTTCTGGTGTATTTCATCCTCTCCCTGGATATCTACGTGGAAGGAGGGATTGGGGCAGTTCGGGTGTTTGTTGCTGTTGCACCGCAAGACCTATTGATCTGTTATTGTATGTAGATGTGTTGCTTTAGGTGCTGATCCGCCCACCGCTGTTCTGCATGACTCCCAGCCTGTGGCCATGCAGTTACTGGGGATCACTTTGATGAGTCCCTTATTTAGAATTAGGAACTCTGCTTTGCCCTGGTTTTCCTTTTCCCTGTGTCTTGAAGTATTGTGAAAGGGAAGCATTACAGTACATCCAAAGGTTAAATGGCCAACACGATTCGAAGTCTTTTCTGTTAATTGTTTTGGGGACGCGGCCATAAATGAAAACGAACCACACGAAATTAATCACATATTCATCATTATAACTACATAATTCAACACAAACGTAGCCATTCAAAAACTAAACATCAATAAGTGAATGATTTTTTTGGGGATACGGACAACACAAGGTTAGTCACGTATATTCCTCATCATTACAACATAGTTCATCACAAGTTCATCACAGGTGCAACCATAAAAAAAAAAAAAAACACGAATAAGTGAATTACTCAGCTAAAATCAATTACACTTAGGAACCGGAGTGATAATTCGATAAATATTCCATTCTTCTGAATTAAAGGATAAGCGAGCGAAGGGGATGCATACCTAGAAGGGAGAGCGAAGCATTGGTTTACTGGTAGCACCTCTTTGTTTTTGGTCGCTCCCTCTCTCTCAGTATCCCGAGTCACTGGCTCATCACCGCGCCCTGCAGTGGTCCAGATGTCAGTGGGGAAAATTGTGAGATGAGAATGTGCGAGTCCTCAGTGGTCGTTATTTTATTAGTAGTCCTCGCGTCTGTCGTGCATCTCAGGACCATACATGTATTCCGAAACACCTCTGCACTGCATCCCAACTACTTCCAAAAGGTTGTAGTTGAAGTTACACGGGATTCAAAGGGTATTTTTACAACTCTAAAAAACACATTAACATGATTTCTACATTATTAACAAGAGAAATACTCTTGGGAACCCGACTAATCATCTCTGTGGCCTTTAAAAATACTACATAGAGCAAAGCGTTTCAAAATACGGGTTTTTAGCGGGTCAGGAACAGCAGTACCAAAAAAACGTGGAAAGTGAAGGATTCTTGTATAATAGTTTTCTCCCACTCCTACCTTAAATTAAATCAGACTGCTTTCCAAGGTGAGGTGCAGATGGAATTACTTTATCAACCATCAGTAAGGCGGTTCCTATTGCATCAGCTTCCCCCAGTGATCCCAAAAGCTCCCGACTTAGATTTCAATTTGATTCCTATTATCCGACAAACTGCCCCTGTTATAGCCGCGGTTGTGACTGAGCCGTCCTGGATTACATAGTTATTTCGGCCGCGTTGTCCGCCCCTCCTTGCCCGCCGTCAACCTACTCTAATTTCTTTCTCATCACGTACTCACCCCTTCCTTATCTGGATCAGGTTTCCTTCATGTTGATGAACCGTGTGGGAACCGTCTGGAAGTGCCAGGAACTTTTGATCTTAATAAAATTTAGATTTACAAATAATTTAAAATTTAGATTTACATATTTGAATGATAAGTTATTCTCAGGCAGTATAATTCATGAATAAGAAATAAATAACGAGAGAAAATAGAGATACAAAGGAATATAACGGAATACGAAGGAAGACAAACATTCTAAGAGGCTGTTTGTGACAAATTATAATTACAGTATCTCATCTTAATATATGTCGGATAGTAAAGGCGAAGTCTCCTCCCCACCTGCCACTGTACCCAAGATACTTACCCTACTAACCCAGATATCTGGTGTTGTTCGTTACGTACCCAAGACACTGACCTCACTGACTCAGGCCCCAAGACCCAGCGTTGTTCATTACGTGTTTTCCTCACTTGCCTCAATGTTCTTCCAGTGCAAAAATAAGGTTCTAACCAATATTATATTAATTATAAAATAAATAGAAAAACAGTTAAAAGATAATCTATAATTTGTTTAAAAGACCAGCCTTCTACACAAACATAAGAACCTCTTGTCCCGGGGAGAGACCCCTCTCTCCAAGTATCAGCAACATCTGGAAGGTCGCATCCTCATCGCGACAGCGGAAAAGATATCGCTCCAGCAACTCCACCAGACTGGGACACTTCACTAGAAAGTGTCGCACTGTAAGAGGAAATGAGCAGTCATCACAGAATGGTTGGGTTTCCCGGGAAATGAGGCAACCATGAGTGAGACGTGTGTGACCTGTTCGGAGACGGGCCAGTGCAGTCTCTGAGCGGCGCTCCTGCACATGGATATACGTTCATGGGCGCAAAGTTACAGAAGTTATCTTATCCATCTTAGTGGTGGCAGCCACATCTTCCCACCTGCCCTGCCAACTGGCAAGAACTGCCATCCTTCAGCTGGAATAAAAATCAGGAAAGGGTTGGAAGGAGCAACCCGAGTTGCCGCCTCTTTCGCCAGCCTACCAACCTTCTCATTCCCATGAACTCCCACATGAACGAGTACCCAACAAAATGTTATGTGATATCCTCTGCGCTGAAGCAGGTGAATCCACTCTAAAACAGATAAAATTAGGGGAGGGAGGAAGGAAGTAAAATGCTCCAGGGCAGACAACTCACTACAGGACTCAATAAGAATAGTAAAACTTGAAACTGGTAAGGTAAAAATAATTTCTAGGGCAAGAATAATGGCGGATAACTCTGCCGTAAAAACAGAAGCAACTCTCGGAAGGCTACCGCCTCGACAGAAGGAAGGAAATATAACACTATATCCCATTCCTGCATTAGACTTTGAACCATCTGTGTAGACAGTGACGGAGCCAGAGTGTGTCGAAGAGTGTTCCAAAAATAAAGTACGAGATTCGTACTGTGGTAATAAATTTTTATTATTAACAACAGGAGGGCAGATCGAGGCCCATCCATCACTTCCTCCAATGACCACAGGAGACCAAAAATAGGAGAGTGAAAATAAGAAAGAGGAAGAATAGGGGAAGAGAGAATAATATAAGATCAATATAATTATGTTATGGAAACACCGAAAGTTTCTTTCAGTGACAGCAGGATACCTCAAGGATTCCAAAGCGCAGGTGTGACCGGAGGGAGAAAAAAATAACGGAAGACAGGAATGAACAGCGGCATAATAAAAGGAAATGAAAATAATAGATAAGTAGAGTTATTAAGCTAGGGAATAAGAGAAGAGGTTCGTAGATATATGAATGGGAGACGGATAATAATAATAATAATAATAATAATAATAATAATAATAATAATAATAATAATAATTATAATAATAATAATAATAAATAATAACAACGACTGATAACACATGTAAAATATTGTAAGCACAACGTAATAGGTTCAAGGTGCTCTCTCCATGGATTCCTGTGCCAGTCAGCTACCATTAAGCGGAAGGGGCCATAGCGAGCTTGGCTTCATAGCAGTATTCCACCAACTCCATTACTACACAGCATTGACAAGCTAAATACTGAATATACACTGGAAGGAAATTATTACGAAAACACTGACACTGGAACCACCATAGCTATATACTGCACTAATACGTAAGTACACAACTACCCAAGTCTTAAGTATAGTTAAGAGTGAGGTATAAAAACAAGTATACAATAGGTAACTCACCAAAACAACGGTCTCATTAATACAGCCTACCATCCATCCCCTTTTTTTCCACTTCCTGCCAGACGGACGATAAATCTTTAACACTCATACATTGATTCAGTGATTTATGAACAATACACGTACGAAGCAGAAGAATGATGAATTTGAATGTGGACGGAATAAAGAAATGAAGGTGGCCGAAGATATTGTGGAGAGGCTGCATAAAAGACTACTTGAGAGACAGGGTCGGAGTAGAGAGATGTCTGGAGAAGAAAGGGAAGATGTCTGACGGAGAAAAGTCTTGAGGGTGAGCGACCTTATATAAATGAGAGAAAAGGTTCAGAAAGAAGAAGAAGAAGAAGAAGAAGAAGAAGAAGAAGAAACAAAATGAAGGAGATGAGGAAGAAACAAAATGAAGAAGGCGGAAAAGAAACAAAATTAAGAAGGCGGAAAAAAACAGGAAATGAAGAAAAGAAAAAAAAAATATTAACAGTAAGAGGAAAAAGGAGAAGGACGGGAGGAATAAATGAATGAATGGAGGAAGGAAGGAAGAAGAATCGTACGAGGCTTAGTTCAAGACAAGTGGATTACTCAACTCGACTTAAGCCTTGACTTCACCGAACTCCCGAGCAGGATGTTGCAGGAGCCCCTGATCGCTACCGTAAAACAGATACCCTTGACGGAACGAATGGGCAGCTTGAGGGAAAGGATAGACGCATATGGGAATTCGGGTATTAAGCAAAGATGATGTAGGTAACTTTCTTAGTGGCGGTGGGATTTGATAAGTGAAGCGTGTGAGAATGTGAGAATTAGATGGAAGTGGAGTGTGCAAGTATATGTATGTATGTATGTAAAGGTGGTGGTGTTTGTGAGAGAGATGTCAGAATGGATTTGGCTAAAGCATGCAGGACAGATAACAGACAGAAAACACACACACACACACACACACACACACACACACACATTAATAAAAGGGTAAAAAAGGAGCAGGAAAAGATAATCAAGGGAAAGAAAAATAACAAGGAAAAATGTCATAATCTTCTGGGCAAAAATTATTTTATCAGAAATGTTTAAAACTCCGATTACAGATTTCTCAACTTATAATTATAGCCTCACATAACACAATCAATACCACAACTTGCTATTATTTTCGTGCAATTTATTCTGAGACCAAAAATTGTGATATATTTTTCAGTATTTTTTTTTTTTTCCTGCGCTACTTTTTATCTGACATTCAATCCTGCACCATTTCATCTTTTTCGTGTACCCAAATAGTTTTCAGGTCGTGGAGAAGGAAGGTTATATTACATACTTTTATTTTTTTCCTCCTTTTCTTGCAGCTTTTCCACTGTTCATATGGGGTCGCTGGTCCTTGCTATTTTTTTTTTTTTTTCTGCAAAACTGTCTCACCACCTCATCTTCAGTAAAACCGCTTAACTCTCAAATCTCTGCACAGTCTTTCCGTTCCTTGCCTTGCTTCCTATCTTCCTTTCACGTACGTTCAGTTCACTGTTCTACCCACATACTGTTCTACTGCTGCTGCATATATCACTTAAAGAGGCAGGAAACAATGCTGAATAGATACTGATTCACTTAGAACGAGATGACAGGTAGTGGTGAATAAGACTAGTACTGGGAAAAGATTGCAGGGAAAAGGAAGTAGTGATTATGAGTAGGTACTGATTTAATTACAACATAGTACGGAGATATGAGATAACAAGTAGTGGTGATTAAAAATAGTACTGAAAAAAAAAGCAGAGGATATTAAGTAATGATAAATACCCGCACTGTAAGAATGGAAGAGAGATAAGGAAGATAGATACAAGTGGTGAGTGGTCGTGTCGTGTCGAGTGGTCGAGAGTGAGTGGGGAGTTCCGGGCCTCCCTCTTAGACTAACTTAGCCCAATTAAGGCAGAAATGTATTACTCTCCTTGATGGATCCTTTTAGCGAGTGTAGATTCCGGGTTTTGCTCGTAATGTCCTTAGTGTGTGTGTGTGTGTGTGTGTGTGTGTGTGTGTGTGTGTGTGTGTGTGTGTGTGCAAAAAAAGTAATACTGCATATAACGATTTTTCATTCCTTACACTCCTCCTCCTCCTCCTCCTCCTACTACTACTACTACTCACCACCACCACCAACAACAACTACTACTACTACTACTACTACTACTACCACCACCACCTATTGTTTCTATTACCACAACCACCACTACTACCACTACTACTACAGCTACAACAACTACTACTACTACTATTACCAATTCACAGCTGTTCTTGAAACGTGGAGTCGAGGCGTAGTATGCAGCTCCTAATGAGAAGGGCTGCAGCACTGTGCCTCTGAGCTTCAACAGCTTAACAGGCAAGGCAGGGAAGACCACGCTGGGCTGCCTACGACCGGGTCAGCGCCCTGTAAAGGTATGGAAGGCTGGCTGGATTCACTCATTTGACCGAACGTAAAGCGGTTTAAAGCGGGGACAAAAGGGAGAAAAAGGGTAATTACCTGGCTCACTGTATTATTTGCATAGATACTACTGTCATGACCTGCTGGAACTATTCAAGACAGGCAGGCAGGGGAACACTTCTGGCACGGGCAAGCGTTCAATAACATGCAGAAACGAAGCGTCAGGACTTCATTTCAATGTTTTCAAGCCTGTATCTTTTCTTTTAGACTCGCTATTTTTATTTTTTTTGTAATAGATAATCATAAGGTTGGTGGTTCAGCTTTTTGTGCTTACAATATTAACGAAATCAGTGTTTATTTTTTTGTTTATTTTTACAAGTGTTATTTTTTTGGTATTTTTTTCAATAGCTTGACAAACTGGCGACAATGTTACTAGAGTTTCTTTTGGAATATCTCAATTCTGAAACACACACACACACACACACACACACACACACTACTCTCCACGCCTCAATCAAGCTCGGCATCTCTCCCTCATTAATCTGACAAACAGTGGTAATTACAAACTCGAGTTAATTACAAGAATAGGGACATTCAGTTAGAAAAACAACAACAACAACAATAAAAAAGTTGTATCCATAATATTGCAAAGCCAACTGGTGTGGAAAGCTGACCGAGTATGGCGGTAAATATAAAGAATAAAAAGTTGATTAGATGTATGTACTAGTGCCTCGTATGTAGGTCGTTTGGGGGGAAGGGAAAGGGAGTATTTGGGAAGGGTGGGAAATACAGTATTACTGTTAGTGTTAGGTATGAAAGTGGGGCAGTGAGAGTGGAACATAGGAAGGGGTGTGAATCGCTAGAGAAATGCAGGGGTGGACTAAAGGATATAATGATGATCCCGTTGTGAATGAAAATATTTTCTTTAACTGAAAATTTTTGCGCCACAACGTCGAGGTCAAAGGAAATGACAGTGAATGGCAAGGGGCGTGAATTACTGAAGAGATGCAGGGATGAAGTAAAGGCGATAAGGACGATGCCGTTGTGAATGAAGAGAGGTTCAATGAATAAAAACTTTGCCGTCACAATACCGAGGTCAAAGGAGGGGACAGTGCAGGAAAGGGCAACGATAATGGTAAAATGTGAATGGCGGAAAAAAAAAAAAGGTGAAAAAAAGAAGAAAAAGGCACGTAAGTGGTTGAGAGGATGGGAGTGCTGGGGGTAATGGGCCATATTCTCAAACGTTTCGTCGCCTTTTCTGGCCAATTTTTCACAGGCTCTAGTGGAAGTTATGGGGGCTTTTCAAGGGTGTCTCATGAATCTTCAGATAATGAAAAAAAAAAAAAAACTGCATCATGAGTGGAAAAGAAAACACCTATGAGAGCCTGACTAGTCATCTGCAACCTTTGAAAATAGTGGTGAGATAACAATTAAAAAATGCAGGTCATTGATAAGGAAGAGGAGGTTAGAAGGAAGGGAAGTGGCGTTAAAGAGATGATGCAGTGGAGGTACTGGTGGGTATGTAGGCACCACGGTACAGATAAGGGGAGGTGGATCACTGTTGTTTGTGGAATAGAGTGATCCCCAGTGAAATACAAATGTTCATGACCGCATCAAAGAGGACTCGATATGGTGATGAATAAAATCTGCATATATTTAAATTTAAAGCAAGATACCAAGGGCGTCCATATAAACATTTCATCATTACGCAGAGGTTAGTTTGTTTCATAAAAAGTGAGATATTCATGTTGTTGATACAGCGCGGGAGGGGGCAGGGATACGTGACTAGGTAGAATATGATTATACACAAATTATACCACGCTGGAGAAAGACACGCACACACACTTGTAGGCAGAATAAATGGGCTAAATTATACCATCCTGGAGACAGAAATACACGACTGGATAGAATAAATATGTACCCAAATTGCATCATTTTGAAGAAAGAGATACATGACCTGACAGAATTTGTACCGCGTCGAAGACAGATACATGTGTGCGTATAATAAGAAGAAATAATACTTCAATTACGCAATGTTCAAGACGGAGATACGCACGTTACGTTGTAGACGGAGTGACAAGAGAGAGAGAGAGAGAGAGAGAGAGAGAGAGAGAGAGAGAGAGAGAGAGAGAGAGAGAGAGAGAGAGAGAGAGAGAGAGAGAGAGAGAATGCAAAACTAGGCAGAACAGAATGATGCTAATTCACATCACGAAGAAAACAAAGGTACATATATACGTTGAGTAAACATCCACATTACATTATGATGGAGACACAGATGCACGAGTTGGTGGAAGAAACACTCCAAACACATCATGACACAGTGGCCCAGTGGTCAGCGCT